>NC_081826.1:157024111-157381111 GCF_030867095.1 Alligator mississippiensis | reverse complement strand
TGTTAATTCATGTTTTGGTCAATATTTCAGCCCCCACTAGGTTTAGAAAATAAATTCCAATGAAGAAACCAACAACCAAGGAGATCAATCGTAACATTTCCATTGTGGTAGGCATATTGGAGTCCAAGACGGCTGACACATTGACATGTATGTATAGACTCAACATAATGAATAAATCCAATAAACAATACTCTAATACTAAAACCTTACAAATGTTATCACTACAAATTTCATAGCAAGCCTACAGTAGTGGAAATATTATCACTCAGGCTAGCCTGTTTGTTCAAATTATATTGAATAAGACAATACATTTTTTAACTTCAGAATGTGGATAAATAGATATTAATAATATATAACTCAATGGCAATGAAACACACAGACATATATTCAGCTTACAGCAATAGGAACACGTAATAGTCTAATCCAATAGTAATATAATGGTAATACAGTGGTATATATAACATTAATACAATGGGTAACTGCAGTTTTTCAGATCTCTTCATCACTTGGATCCATTTCTGAATCCACTTCTGAATCACTTTAGTTATTATATGGATCGCAACATGCTGTCTCATAGCACTCACAGCCAGGACTGCATGGCACAGAATAGAATGCTCATGCAAGCAAGGTAATCTTGCATTCTATCAGCTATTCTATCTTGCACTTGCAACTTGTTATCCAAAGGTATTCTGCTGGTAATGGTTCAAGCATGTTTATGACAGGAACGTAACTGTTATTTTCAGCTTGCCAATCACACTGGTCAGGTTATGGCAGTGGTGTATTAGGTTCAAGTGCACTTTGCCAAATGAGACTCTGATAATTGGCTCTACATACATGATGCACAAGGGAGTCATATCTAGGTGGAAGTTTATCCAGAGCTTTTCTTTGATGGTGTAATTTCACCCTAACATCCAGAAGGGTCATCAAAGATGTTGACAACTGATACAGCAACACAACAAACTTTTCTACACAACTGTACAAAACTTTATCAACATCAGGCCTACTTCCTAGATCTGCTAATAGATGTGGATGTTGAAAGAACACTTTCCAAGCAGTTTCTTAGTATGACCACCGAACTGGCTGGTGGTATCACAACCCATGACACGGTGGAATCCAAATAGAGATACACAGATTTTTCTAATCCTAGTGGGGGCTGAAATATTGACCAAAATGTGAATTCACAGCAGCCATCTCAGATTCCAGTATGTTGACTTCATGCCCTACTTGCCATATTGGCAACATGACTTTTCTGACATGGGCAGACCACCTTTACCTGAAACACCCTGTGGCTTCTTGTGGCTACGAGTTGCCTATGAAAACAAAATCTAGAGACCTTATTGATCTATGTATATCCTACTAGTACAGACGGTGGGGGTTTTTGCCTTCCTCTGTAGTTGGGGGCATGGCCCTCTATCCAGGATCTCTTAAGCATATATTGACAACATTTTATAGAAGCAGGACATTGGCTGCCATGGTTCCCCTTCTTTACCTGTGGCAGGTGTTAGATCTATGTTGTGTCAGGGTTCATAGTAGTCTTAAGTAGAGTTTAGATTATGGAGTGTATAGGATGGTTTGGATAGTTTGGATGGTTTGGATCCTGCCTCAGGCAGGTTGGACTAGATGACCTCTGGAGGTCCTTTCTGACTCTACTGCTCTATAATTCCATGAAATCCAGTGGATGGAGTAACATAACTCAGAAGCATAACCAGGATTAGGTGACCAGCCCTGAGTCCTGCTTAGAAGGGGACCAAGAATTGTTGCTGCTGCTGTCCCCATTATCACTGCTGCCCAAGGTACAGAACCTGGTTGTTACCTCTCGCCAGTAACCAGAGAGATCAAAATAAGTGTCATTTTGGTAATAACTTTAATTTTAAAATATGAAAAATATGACAAAAAATGAGGAATTTTGATTATTTGACAATTTTTTTTTCTTTCTGAAATGAAAGAGACTATTTTGGACTACAACATTAATTCAAAAGTTTTCTATTATCTTTATTTCACAGAGGAAAAAGATAAGTACGCCTAACCTCAATCACAGCCAAACTTTCAAGACAGAATTCTTTAGCTGCTCATATGATATATGCAGTGCTCAGTATTTTCCACAAGGAGGAGAAAGAATACTAGTTAATGGAGTGAGTCTGGAATTTCCCAGGAAGAAAATAAATCCACATAAGAATAAAGCCAGGACAACTGATTACATTTTGCAAGAGACAAAAGCCCTTCCCACACTGTATTATTCTTTGATTAAAGTTAATCAAGTTAATTGTAAAGGAAAATCTCTGATATAAACAATGTTGGGCAATGGTGCTGGTCGGAAACCAAAACAGTTTCAATTCTCTAAAGTTAATCTCTAGACAGAAAATCTCTAGAGAGAACAAGCATGCTTTTTGAAAACACTCTATGTTGGCTTAACTCTGTTCTTATTGCACTCAGCAGTAAATCTCCTGCTGACTTCACTGGGGATACATTTGAAAACTCATTGAGGTTCAGATCATTTGTGGGCAGCTGGATACTAGTGCTTATTGACAGCAAATAGGTCCATGTTCCAAGGTGTCCAACAAATGACACAGGGGTTGTTTTGGGTCAGACTTTTAAAATTCCCTGAGACAGCTAGATGCCTTGTGACTGGTAGTAGGAGGTGTGTGGCTAAGTTCCTTCAGCACTTTTGAAAAGCCCATTCTTTGGTAATAACTAGCTTAAAAAAATGGAGATAATCTCATGGCACCTTAGACCACATTCCATTTTCCATGAAAAACAGGGTGCAAATGCCCATAAATACACATGCAAATGCGCATAGCTCAGCTCATTTCCTAATACAGTAGAGCCCAGAATATTTCTATCTGGGTGATTCACAACCAGCTTAGTTTGCCAAAGTAAGGCAAGCTGAAGCTAAACAACTTGGGTTGTTGAATTAGGGACAACCCACTTAGCAGTTTGCTGTGGCATTTACTTCAAAGGGTACTGCTTGTTCACTTGGCTGGAAGCCATCAGTGTCCCATGCTGCTGGTCGGAGATGTGGTTCCTTTTAAAATAAAAGCCATAGCAGATAGCTGGACCATCTCACTGGTCCCTTGCTGTTTGCCTGGGCTGTGCACACCTCTGGATGCCTCATGAACCCTTGTCTCCTTCAGGTTAAGGAACCTAACAGTGAAGTACCTAAGTTTTACTGGCATCCCATTCCACATTTAAATTCTCTAGATCGTTGTTAGATCCCCAACCATTCCTGGGAAGGAAGGACCTGACATTATACACAATGATTAGTTTTATCTGGCATCCTAAAGATAATGGCAGCTAGGAAACATTCTAAGAAGATGCAATTCTTTTTCACGACCATCACACCCCTTCTAGGCTATAGAGGATTTCTGTTCCTCATCACTGACTCTCTGGCTCACTAGCTCTCTGGTGTTAAGCAATTTCTAGGTTCTTAACCATGGACTTTCTGCCTCCCTCTTTTTCATATAGACATGGGTGTTGCAGTTCAATACGAACAAGATTTTTTGTGAGTTTAGGGTGCAGACAGAAGTGACAATTTTTACCCAATCTGGCCGCAGAAAGCAGTTTATAGCCTGGACCAAACACAAGTGCATGGCTGCAGACAGCTTAGAAATGACGGATCCCCATTGCATGAGGTATCAGATAAAGACATCTCAAAATGTAGTGTTTTTTATAACTTGTGTCTGCAAGCTCCCAGCCTGTCCCTGTTTTCAGAATGGGAGTGGGGAAGGGAGCACAGAGAGTTCAGTCTGGGGTTTTTTCACACACCCCTGGAGGGTGGGGTGGGTGTATCAGAGCCCCCCAAGGTAGGAGGGGCTCCAATTCACCCACCCCACCCTTCAGCACTAACTAGGGAGCACCAAGAACGAGCTCCCTGCACTGCCTTTCCCCCCTCCCATTCTGAAAACAGGAGCACTGGCAGAGATCCCTGGCCATTGCTATGGAAACCTGGCTGCAGGATCCCAGCCCCAGCTAGATCCCTCTCCCCCTGGAACCAACAGTGAACTTCTGTTTGGCCTGGGGTAACCCTGCAACTCAGAACCCTTTGCAGAAATTGTTCTGAGTTGCAGCTGGGAGCTGCACTTCTGTCTGCACTCACTTTGGTCCGAAGAGGACTCACTCCCTATATTGATGATCCAAAGATGCATTGATACAATCAGCTTTAGGACCAGCCTTTTATACACAGAATAGGTACAACTTAATAAAAATGCAATCTTATCCTTATTGATGACCATGGGCACAATTTTCTAACCTGATCTCAGATCTGATATAATGTCTGTAAGGGTCAGAGGCATAACAGGCACTTTTCAGGGCATGGACAGATTAATATATGCCTTGGTATAATTTACATCAATTTTGTATACCAATGTAAATTATACCACAATCAGGAACAAAAAATTATATAGCTATCCCCAGGATAGTTCACACAGGAAGCAGTACTGCTTCCTGCTTCTTACTGCAAGAGGCAGAGGTGATAACTCATTTACCTTTAGCAAATGACTGGCCAGGGATGGATGCAGACATAAGAAACCTAAAAGAGTGTAACCTACACTGATGGGGTTTTACCCCTGACTCTTTCAGTTGTAATTCTCCACTGGATTGGGTGATGTTGCCCTGGTTTGGAGGCTTGAAATGTCTCTGTGTTATGTTTTTATAATGGTGTAAAGCCAGTTATACCAGTGTAAATGTTTAATCTCTTCATTCCTCCATCTCACTCTTGTTGTAATTACACCTGCATTAAACCAAGATTAGTTCAGGTGATACAAGCGAGATTAAACCTAGTTGTATGAATCACATAATTTTCAGTGGTTCTTGCTTTTTATTATAAAGTATCATGTGCTATTTATATTTTACCTTAGTACTCACTTCAATAGAACATACCTTTTGTCTTGTGTAAGTCCTAACCCGAACAACAGAGTCTAGTTTCTTTGCCTGCAGACGGTGTGAAAAAATCATAGGGCAGTTAACACAATTACACCCTGACCCCCAAAATCCCTTTTGTTTCCAGAGTCAATACAAACTAATTAAGTTAATTTTCTGCTTTGCTGATGCTGGGTGTTTTGTTTTAGCCTGTGACGTGTTCTAGCTCTGTAGACGTCTAATTATAGCATCAAAACCAGTTACCTAATTCAGGAATTAGGTGGGTTCTGGTTGAGAAATGACCCACTTTTTCAAAACCCCTCTTGTTTATTGCAAGCAGGAGAGAAAACATGGAGCCTGGAGGATTTCTAAATGTTACCTGCAAACAGTAGAAGGAGCTTAATGGCATTCAGTAGAAACAAAATTAAGCCATTTTCTACTTTAATTGTTAAAGTGAATTTAGTGCTTCTTAAGGGTTTGGCTTGCCTTCTATTAAGGAAAAGGACCTTCTCACAGGATTAATCCAGGAAGGATATAAAACCACTAGTTCTAAAGGGGATTCTGATTAATTGTGGGTGAAGGTAGAAGTTTGTGGCCTGTTGAAACTAGAAGCATTTGTCTTGATCCATGTATCTGAGCTCAGTTTCATCTGGCAGTAGAGTATATTTTTTCATAGAGTTCATAGACAATAGGGCTGGAAGGGACTTTGTGAGATCATCAGGTCCAGCCCCTTGCCCAAAGGGAAGGAAGTCAGCTGGGGTCATCCAAATGCTTCTTGAAAGTGTCCACAGTAGGTGCTTGCACCACTTCTGGGGGGAGTCTATCCCAGACTCCGGAGACTTGGACAGTAAAGCAGTTTTTCCTTATGTCCAGTCTAAAATGGTTTTCCAGCAGTTTGTGACCATTGAACCTTGTCTTTCCTTGGGGTACTCTGGTGAACAGATGTTCTCTCAGATCCTGATGCACACCCCAATATATATTTTTGTAAAAATGAGGCCTGCTCCTGTGGAACATGTTCTAGCCCAGACCCAATGAGGCTGCACCGGTATAAGTTGGAGGTGTTCAACTTATTTGAAAAAAAATTTCCCTTCCAAATCAGAATGTCAAGTATTTTTTTACAAAATATGTCTGAACTTTGGATGGGGAATGTTGCAACAGAGAATTTTGACCGCTTCACTTGAAATGAATCAACATGGTAAAAAGGTATTTAGTAAAGACACTTTTCTGAATTTCTATAGGTAGTGAAGGCTCAGCAAGATTAATTTGTTCAATTACAACTGAATTTACAGGGACCATAAATGAAGAAAGAGAAATGATACTTTTTCTAACACAAACAGGCCAATTTCAAAATTCGAATGTTGATTCTACTGATCCAAAAGCTGATTAATTGCACTCAATCAACATTTGCTCCATATAAAATTTCAGTCTCAATGAAATCACATTTTCCAGCGTGAGATAATTTTGTGCAGAATGTTCTGATCAGCTCTTACACAGCTGTAGCCTGATTCTGGACTTCTACCATCTTTCCTAGAAAGCGCTGGAGGACACGCATTGGCTTCTGTTTAAGTCATGATTTTTTTGTCTGCTTCACTAGGTAACCACAGACGCCATGTGACTTAATGATGACTGTGGCTAATAACACAACTAATGTAGTGTTGGGCAGTGGATGAAACCAAAATGACTTCATGTGAGTTCCTACCTTCTGACTGGTCTCTTGGGGCAGAGTTTAAATTGGAGTGGGAGTCAGTGACATCTCAAAAAGGCAGGAGCTGTTTGAGAGAAACCTGTCAGAGACCATTGTGACCTGGTCAATCTGCTCACTTGTGTGGTGCATCCTGGAAACAGAAGTAGAAGTTACTTGCTGCAGCAAGGTAGAGGTCATATGCTAGGTAATGACAGGCTGCATTCTAACAGCCAATGAGAGAGAAAAAGTAATATTGTTTTCTTGATGCAGGTAGCAATTCAAAGTATGAAGACTGTAATTCTGCTGCTTTGTCTCCTAGGAACAGCATTTTCTTTACCAGTGAGTATGTTTACGCTGTCACTTTTCTTTTATCCAAGTTAATCCGCTTGCTTGATTTAGTTAGAAAAGCAAAGACAAAAAATGAGATATTATATTTTGGAATAGTCTCCCAAGACAAACTGTAGGAGCTGAAGCACTTGGATTGTTTAAACCAAGACTACAAGTATCCAGGTAGTCCTGTAGTGAGCAGTCCTATCAGAGCCAAGAGATAGTTGATTTGCTTTCTGTTATGCACAAGCTCTTTTATACTGGCATTCAAAGACATGTCAGATGGCTAACAACAGCGAGGCAACGCAGTTAAATGGAGCATACAGTAGATCTGGGCTCTTCATTGACTTACCAGAAGAAAGATGCTAAGTTTAACAGTTCAGCAGATGGGCTCCTTGGTCATGTCCAGTTGAATGGGAACGTATGTTTCCCTGGGACACATAGCAGCAGAACAGCTTGTGCCGCTGCTACTTGTCCCAAGGGAATATTTGTGCCACATGTGCTCTGGTGCATGGCAGGTTACCCTGGGTGGGGTAGGGGAGGTGGGGCTAGCAACTGTGCTGGCCCCACCAGCCTTACCTGGGGTCCTGGGTGCCTTGGGGAGCTGCAGCTGTGTCACTCCTGCAGCAAGGAATCTGGCCAGCAGCCAGAGGTGGCTCTGACTGGATAGGCTCTGGTTTTGGACAGCACACGTTTCTGACATGTGAGCCACACTGCTTTTTATGGCGTGGATTTTTTTGACTCCAGGATCTCCCACAGTCCAACAATTTCCCCCCTTCCCTCCTATGCTGCAAGGTAGCAGCATGGGGAATGCCTGCATGTGCAGTGTGTGGCACTGCAGATGGGTTTGCAGCTCCACATACTGCACATCTGCGCATGGCCCTTGTGGCCAGCCCTGAGTTCTTAGCTTCCTTGCAAGGGAGATGGCGTGTGTGTGATGAGATTATAGATTTTAGCACCAGGAAAGACCAAAATGATAATTTAGGCTCTGATTCAGCAATCCCTTCCTTACTAACTAAAGCACTTAAATACATGCTCCTGGATAATACATCACAGGCAACAGCAGCTTATCATTTCTGCATCAGGCCCTATACTTGTTCTTGAACTGGAGCAAATCTTTTAGACAGGCATCTAATCCTTAGAGAACAAGACTGTAATTAACAAACCAATTAGCAAATTGAGTTAAATTTAAGCCATGTTCTTATACACAGGGATTTGTTTCTATCTACAGGTGCGACAAGCTGGAACACTTCCTGTGAGCAATAGCAGAGAGGTAAATAACATGCACCTTTGGCCATTCTGTTTCAGACAAAGGTTCATTTATTTTTAAAAAAGTACATGATTTCACTGACTAATCTGAATTTTTTTCACATATAGTCTCGCTACAAATTTGGTTGTAATTGATATAATTAATCTCTATGAGCTTTTGTTTCATATTTAAAATTAAAACGCATAATATTCTTACTCTGCCTTGATGATATTTGTAAAAAACATTTCTAGAAACCTTTTGACTAATTAGTAAAATAAGTAAAAACAATGTAAGGACAATTTAGAAAGCTGTCTAAGATGGCTTTCCACCTACTAATTGTGGTTCAATTCTGGGGAGAAGTATTATTTTAATAGATCTTATGAAAAGTGATATTATACATTAAGAAATATTTTCAGAATTGTCACGAGCATTTTTCAGGTTTTAAGAATGCAAGTGCTCATTTTCCAGAAGTGTGTCTTTTGAAGACTCCAGCTGACTATTCAAAGTTTGCAATATACAAGCCCACAGGAAAAAAATGAAAACTAAACCCAGAAAAGCAGAATTGATGTATCCAAATACAACTTAGCGTTGAAAGACAAATTGCTTTATGGAAATTAAACAGCATTTTCTTTTTAAATGAAAAATAAAGGTGTTTGAACATTTGGATGATCTGAACCCAGAGAGTTAAGGCTTTGTCTGAACTGTCTAAATTTCTTCAGGCTGCAGTTAGAGACACTGATCCTGCTGAAGCTTAGGCCCTTGCCTAGCTTTACATATGGGATGTGTCCTAGGAAGTTCAGGGTTAAGACTGTTCAGGGTATTAGGATAGAGATCTTAATGTAACAGCTTTCTTGTGACTCCGTTATAGATTGTGAAAATTCACTTTAAGCCTGCAGTAAAGTTATATTTATATTATAGGTTTTAGCATGGATGTCATAAACCAGCTGCAGTGATGATACACATGAGAAGATAATTCATTGAGCCTTGAAAATAACGATGAATCTAGAATTATAGAACTAATTGGTAGCTTTTACATTTAGTTTATGAGGAACAGTTAGAGACTACAATATATTCTAATAGTGTCTGAAAATGTCTAATCTTCAATTACTAGATACTGCAACTAATGAGACTATACAGCTCCTTGGGTAACATTCCACAGCAGACCCAGGTACTGCCTATACTTTATTTTGTATTGGGGTTTAATTTGTCATAAAAGATTAGTTCTTGGTTTCCATCATACCACAGGAGCCTCAAGCTGTCTGAAGTATGAGATAATGAGTCTAATTCTCCCCTTGGCTCTTTGTCATTGTAAGACAGAGGATAATCAGCCCCAAAATCTATTGTCACTTTCTGCAGCTCAGTTGTAATAAGTGACTGTATATGAAGGCAGCATAACCTGCTGGTGAGTGTGGCAACCAGATCTCCAGGTCAGTTCCCCATGTATCAACTGAGTTCCCCATGTATCAATGTCAGTTCCCCATGTATCAACAGAGACGCATAAGGCTGAGATCAGGTCCCTATTGTTTATCACATCTTATCGTATCCCATATTATGATATTGTATATTGTCATATCATATCAACACTGAGAAGGGTTGAAAGCCAGAGGGCATGAGACAGGAAACATGGTTAGAATAAGTCCATTTTGCTGGTGAAGAACTAAATAGGATTGGTTAAAAGCATACTAAGTTTGCAATGAAAATAGAAATCCCAATATTCCAGTTTTATTTCACAGAGTTATTCAGGGTGCTTTTCCCCTAACATAACTGAAGATGTTTAGCTTTTTGGAAAAAAAACCCTGACACAATACTATAAAATCTTTCATAAAGAAAGGACCAGCTCTGAAAACATGGCCCAGAAAGATTATGTAACTTAACAGGACTCAGGAGGAACAGGAGCTATTCTGTCTCAGTTCAGTGCTTTAACCCAGCACCAAATCTGTTTTTCCCTGAACGAAGGGAATGGGGAAACTGAATAAATATAAACATTTATGTAAACACTGATGGCTCTTCAGCTAATGAAAGGTATACTTAATTGCTATGTTTATTCATTATGGAATCATAAAGCAGAGGTGGCAGCAGCTATATTTTCAGAAGAAAGCATATAATTTAAAAATCAAGAGACTGCAGCTTTCTTCTCAGAATTATAGAAAACAGTGAACAAATGCAAAACATATAATTTTTCATCTCATACGTAAAATATTTGTTGTCATAGCAACAGGTAAACCCTGGATTGGGACTGCCACCAGCACAACTGCTTCCTGATCAGACAGCATTGCTAGCACAACAGGCAAATCAGGTATGGCAGGCGGAGTGTTTACTATCAGGCATATTATTTAGGTCTACACTGTGGATGGTACAGGAAGAAGGATTCCCAGCATGCATACAAGATCTGAGATTGAAAGGGAAAAATGACATTTTCACTCTATGGTGGAAAACTCTCAGATGGATGGAGCTAGCTGGAAATTTTATGGCAAAACAATTTTTCATTGGAAAATGCCAGTTTGACCCCAAAATGTTTAGTCTGAAGTATCTTGGGCTCAACAAACTTCACCAAACTCAAAGCAGGGATGTGAGGGATAGGCCTAGCAAGGAAGGCCCGTGTACTGGGAAGGTTGGGCTCCTCCAGCAGAAGCTGAAACTGACCAAAGCATCAGTTTCTTTGAGCAGCTTTGGGGTGCAGGGAGCTTCAGTTCCCTGAACAATTTCAAAAGCTTTTGTTTTGGTTTGATTCAGATACAAACCAAATGGTGTTTATTGGTTTGTTGGTATGTCCAACAAACACAAAACTCCAGTTTTTAGCCAGCTGTATATGAGGATACACTGCTACCTCTAATGCCATTGAACAGTAGGGCGGTGTAAAATTTTACCGTCCATTTCATTTCAACATTGTTTTGACTCATTTTGAGGTCGAAACAGCAAAATCGAAATGAAACAAAGGGCTTTGAAACAGCCTCGAAACAAAACAAAGCTAGTTGAAATGTTTTGAAAGTCAAAACATTTTGACCATAGTGCTGGGGATGGGAAGTCAGTACAGCTGGGCTGAGTTCCCATCTCCAGCTAGATCCGGCTGGGGAAAGGACATCAGCCCAGCTGGGCTGACTTCCCATCCCCTGTGCTAGATCTGGCCGGGGCCAGGGAGTCATGACTGCCCAGCTGGGCTGATTTCCCATCCTCAGCCCAGCTAGGCTGACTTCCTGGCCCTGGCTGATCTAGCAAAACAGCAAAACAGCCTCACTGCTCGATGGGGACAGGCAAGAGCCCTGGGGTTATTTAGCCCCGCAAGAGCATCTATGTTGTGACAGACTCCTGGGAGTTGCTGTATAGGGCTTCTCAAATCTCTGAGCTGCTGCATGTTATGTCATTGCTATCAAATATTCTGTCTACTCCCAAGCACAGCCCCAGACACAGCCTTGAAAGAAGTCCTCCTGAGACAGTTTCATGGTTGCCATTGATTGAAATTGAGGATGTTATTCCCTGCCCAGCATTAATACCGGCAGCCTGGCTGCTCAGCAGTGTGAAGTGCTTTTTGAGGATTGGTTGGGAGGGTTTTTGGCTTCTGCAAATGTTAATGTTTATTATTATAATGTTTTTGCCATGTGGACAAGAATCATCTACCAAGAACTGCACTGAAACCCCACATTGCATTTCACACTGAATAAACAGCTATTAGATGCTGAAAACCTTTGAATCATTAGCAACAAATATTATCAATAATAATTTGATTTACTGTATATTCTGCTCTTTCCAGGATAGGCTTAGAGTGGCTAACTACAGCTGAGAGTTCAACTGGGAACTTGGGGAGAGTGCTGAATGAAAAGTGCTTATGTGATTTCATAGCAAGGTCCTCCTTAGAATTAACTGGGCAGCACAAGTCCTATAGCACGGGATTAAATCTAGAAAGGATTAAATCTTCCAGTTTTCTATTCGAGCAGTATGAGTCATCTTGGCCCCTTGCTACTAATATTACCATTTCAATAGTTGAAATGTAATCAGATTACTATTTTAAAATGCTGCTTGTGGTTTCTAGCAGCATATTCCATTAGAAGTCGTTTTCGTTTCTGGGGAAGTTTTCCAAATTTACGTGTGTCATTACATCCTTCAAACCAATAAGCAAGCATACGTCTAACAGCACCACATGTCTGCACCTGTGTTGTCCCTTAGAATTCCCGGTAGCAAAGTAGCAATACAGCTTATATCCTTACTAGGTTGGAGGGTGGAGCCTATGCTTAACGAGTTTCTTCTAGGGTGACCCCATGCTGCTTCTGTGGGTTGGTTGACTGCATTCATTTGGGACATACCTGATCAGATAAGTGATCAGATCTCAATTATACAAGAAAAAAATTTCCCAGATCAAACTGGTCTGCCATTATTACTGATGAAAACCTTTCCTGAGATTTCCCATGAAAACTCCAAGGTGGTAGCAGAGGAAGATTTTTAAAGAATGATTTTAATGTGACTTGTCAGGGGAAAGCTTATTTGATTGCAGAATCTCTACAGGGCTTTCAAGACTCCAATCCTGATGCTAGAGAAAAGGATTCCTCCATACCCTTTGAACCTTTGACGTAGGGTTTAGATTACACATTTCTTACAAGCCTTCACCTCTTCCCAGTGTCTCAACACTCAAGCTAATCACAAAAAGGGGGAAAATGGTAAACCACTTCTCCTGCTGCTGCTGCAAAAAAAGAAAAAAATCACATTTCAAAATCAAATTTTGATCAGGGTTTGCAACTGATTTAAAGAGAACATTTTGCAAAAGCAGGACTGACATTTTTTCCATTGTTAATCTTGAAATATGGAATATCAAAATGCTGTTGGATTTTAAATATTCACCAAATTACAGGCTGCTCTGCTCATACACTTCTAGGCTCTGATCCTGCAAAGGGATAGCCCTAGGACTATTCACTCAACTGCATGCGGAGTAAATAGTCTTAGTATCGCTTCTGATAGAAATGATACTAGGTCCTGATCTGAAAGTGCATCTTTTGCTCCCAGCTAACTCCTTATCTTCCCTACTTGCATTGTGCTGCCATGAGTAATGTGAGTCTAACAGGAGGTAGCTTGTTTTGGGGAGGGCAGCTTATAACAAGCTCTTCTTTACTAATGTCCCCCTGTTACAGGTCTTCCCTACTTTAAATTTCATCCCATTAACAAGGGTATGGCCATTTGGAGCAGATATCAATCTAGTAAGTTTTTTTTATATATTTCCTGTTTTTTGCTTGCAGCCATTGTACTTGATTTTCACATATTTATTGTAAGGTGGGTACTTAATAATGGAGAGGCTGATCCTCTTCCAGTGCAGGATGACAAAGATTAAGTCATCATTATATGGCGGCAGGCATGCATACAGAGTACATATTTTACAAAAGGGTAAGACTAACTGACTAAATACCTTTTAGATTCTAAAATGGCCAATCCTGAACAGAAAAGGGCAATGAGATAAGTCACCAGGCCTTTTCTAACTGTAATGTCTATGATTTTTCACAAACCTGCTTGCTCTAAGTCTCAGGTTTTTGAAGAGGATTTTAAACAAATTGGGTAGTAAAGGTCAGGCTTTATTTGTTATATTTTAGAGTGTGGGGAGAATTTAAGTAATCTAATTCATCTAAGCCAGGGATGCTCAGCCCCGGACTTGTTGGCCAATTTTGGCCCACAGCCCCATGTCCTCTGTCCTGAAGGGCTTTTCACTGGTCTGAAAATTTGGTGGTGGGGGAGGGGTGCCACATATCCCTTGTTGCCAAATTTTTAGACCCATTGGGAGCCCTGGGCCCTGCGTGCTGGATCTGGGACCCAATCCCAGAATGCAGGGCGGGCTAAGGGCAGCACTGGGCTCCAGCAGTCAATCCTGGTGTTGGGGGCTGGAAGGGAACAGTGCTGGGTCCCTGGGACCCTATCCTGGCACACGGGGGGGGCAGTGCCAAGCCCTCAGGATCCAATCACAGTGAGCAGGGGAAGGGAAGGGGCAATTTCAGGCCCCCTGAGACCAATCCTAGTGCACAGGACAAAGATGGTGCAGTGCCAGATCGCACGGTCCAATCTGGCTTGCAGACTAGCCCTGTGCCACTCATATGGCCTGTGCGACCAAGAGGTTGAGCACCACTGATCTAAGGGGATTTAGGGCCTTTGTACACACTACAAAATTGGCCTTTAAAGTGGCTTAAATGCCCTATTGTACCGCTTTAATGGTGCGACTGTTTACACTGTCAATGGCATATTGCATGTTAAATGACTTTCAGATGCAGCAAAATAAAACATGTCTGAGGTGTTTTAGTTTGCCACCTTATAGCCACAGAGGGAAGCACTGGGCCCCGTATAGCTCAGAGGCTGTGCAGCTCGACAGCAGCCCATGCAGGCAGGTTCCCCTGAAGGAAAAAGAAATGTGGTGAGCGTGATCTTTTTTTTTTCTCCCCAGAGCCTGCCTGCCTGAGCAGTGCGGGGGCCCGGTGCTTCCCTCCATGCCTGCAGGAGGGCTGGTGCTTCCCACTGTGGCTGCGGTGGCCCTGAGACCCACCACTTTAATTTAGGGAGAATTAAACCGAAGTAAACCCCTGTGGTCTGTACAACCAGCACTAGTGCTTAAGTGCAACTTTAGCCCACTCCGTTGACTTCCATGAAACTCCATTCATGCATCTACTTTTGCATAAAAGCAGTGAGGAAGAGGAGGATCCTCCCCCCCTTCATCTTTTGCATTAACTGTTTTCTAGGGACTTGCACAAGGTGCAGTAGGATCACCCTTAGGTGCCTAGGTCCACTTTACACATCTAATAGATAGAACAGATTCTGGCTCACAGTACCAACCATCTCTTCTCCCATCATGCAGGTGAATGGTGCAGCAGGAGGGGTGCCAATTACACAGACACTGCCAACAGGAGCAGGTGGAGCGAATACACAACATCTGGTGCCGCAACAAGGAGTGAGTTCCTTCTTTAGTTTTGCTGCAGACATTTGTCTGAAACCCTTGCAAAGGCATCTGTTCACATTATCTCTGCCTATGTCTAGAATCATAGTTATGGTGTGCTCACAGCTCTCCCTGCCACTTCCTGCATGCAAACGATCCTGAGAAAGACCAATTCAGGGAGGAACTGTAGCACAGCCTTCTTACACACCTAGGGAAACATGTACTTGTGGTGATCTCTGATTTTGAGGTAAATGAGAAATCTGCTTGGCATTTGAAAAACAGGAGATCCTGCATTTCACACTTACTTTAGCTGGAAGAGCAGGAATATTGAGAGATGGAGGAAGGATGGCAGACATCTGGTTATTGTTACAGCACTGTGTCTTTGGTATAAAATAATTGTAAAGTATTCTGTCTCACTAAACTGTCTGACCAATCATAGTTTTATACTGAATTTCTCAACAGCTTCCATTTAATAATATTTTTCAGGTGCTTCCACTTATACTAGGACAAATGGGGCCACAGGTAAGAAAGGAAGATGCTTTAGATCCCATATTGTTATTATTCAGCAGGGGTTCTCAGTCATTTGTACTTCTGAAAATGGAAGTAGGCACTTTTACCTTAACCAGCACTTCTTGCCTTTTTAAAGAATTAGATAATTGACTTTTAAAAAGGTTTTCTAGACAAAGAAAATGCTGTAGACCTAATTTATCCACCTCCACTTGATGCAAAGCCACAAGGATAACTTTTTGTTAGCGTGGACAAGCTAGGGATTTGTACAAATTTCATAAAACATGTAAGGAAGAATATAATAGGGACACAACAACAGATTGTGCTGAAGGGAGGCAAGTCATGGACTTTCTCAAGGAACACCAGGCTTGATTTGATTCAATATCTTTAGTAATGGCCTTGGCACCAAAAATTGGAAAGGCTAATGCAATTTGCTGATGACACAAAGTCAACAGACATCATTACGGAGGAGGAAGGCAATATCATGCATGGACTTCATGACCTTATCTTGAGAACTGGAATAATAGAAATGGGGAGAATTTAACAGTACAAAAAGCAAGCCTATGACAAAAAATATCTTCTCTAAGCTGGGAGCTTATTCATTGGCAATGACTGTAGACATTGGTGTACATGGCATTGTCAGTCAATCACAAAATGAATATAAGCTACCAATGTGATGCATCGTTGGAAAAAAAACACCACCATGTTCCTGGTTTAAGTTGAGATGTTTACTGCAGTGATAGGGAAGCATTAATGGCATTGTACAGGGCTCTAGTGAGACATCATCTGGAATTTTAAATATGGTTTTGTTTTCCCATGTTCAAGAAAGCTGAATGCAAATGAGAACAGGCACAGAAAAGGCTATGGAGATGATCAGGGAAACTGAAAACTTATCTTTTTAGAAGAGAATAAAGGAGCTTGGATTATATAGCCAAGCAAAACAAAGACTGAGAAGGGAATTAATTGTAATCTATAAACAGATCAGGGGAATAACCACCCAGGAGATGAGGAAACTACAAAAACTAAAGGATGATATTGGCATAAGAACAAATGGGTATTACCTGGTTATAAAAAAAATTAAGCTGAAAATTAGCAAGAGGTATCTAATTATCATGGCAGTCAAGGTCTAGAATAGCATCCCTATAGGAGTAAAAAAAAGAAAGACAGACAGAAAACCTAACTACTTTTAGGAAATCCAATCAATTTATGAAGGGGAGTATTTATCATAGAGGACTACCATTATGAAAGGACTCAATGAGTGAGCGCATCTATTCTTACTCCATGTTGTGGTGGCCCTTATAATATGCATGAGATGGTTCCTACCAAGAAACAGGGATGGTGAGAGAGGCCAAAGTAGTATGACTTCCAGGATGCAGGTTTCCATGACAGTCAGATCTTGACTATCTACAAAATCGCACGGGAATACACATCAGATGAGCAGAGCCGGTCTTAAGAGAAAATAGTGCTCTGGGTGAACTTGTATTTTGGTGCCCTCATCATTGCTGAGCCCCACAACCAGGCAACTTCCATCCTCCCCCACCACCAAGTCCATGATGCTGCTGCACACAGAGGCAGGTGGGCAAGGGTATGCGGTGCAGTCCAGCAGGGAGGCAGAGTGGCATGGTACATCAGGCAGGTGGGTGACAAGTGACATGCCTGGCCTGACTCCTCTTGAGCAGTGGCTGAAGATGGGGTCGGGCTGGCTTGGGTATCACTTCTCCTGTTTGGGATAATGATCAACCCGGGCAGGGGAAGAGTACTGCTGTGAATGTGGGCTGTTCACACATGTGAGCTGTGAACGTGGGCTGCCCCCCCGCCCCCGACCATGGCACCCTAGGCCGTGGACGGTGTCGCCCACCTCTAAGGCTAGCCCTGTGCATGAGCACTCCACTTCTTGCAAAACAGGCAGAGCAGGGACCGTACCCATTTATGTTCCCTGGGCAAATTGGAGGGTCAGGCCAAAAGAAATCTCTGAGGTTCAACAAGGACAAGTGCAAAGTCCTGCACTTGGGATAGAACAATCCCATGCACCGGTGCAGGCTGGGGACTGACCAGCTAAGCAGCAGCTTTGCAGAAATGGACCTGGGGATTACAGTGAATAAGATGAATATGAATCAATAGTATGCCCTTGTTGCCAAGAAGGCTAACAGCATGCTGGGATGTGGACAAGTTGCAAAGAGTCCAGCGGAGAGCACCAAAAATGGTTAAGGGGATGGGACACATGACTTCTGATGAGAGGCTGAGGGAACTGGGCTTATTTAGTCTGTAGAAGAGAAGACTGAGAGGGGATTTGATAGCAGCCTTCAACTACCTGAATGGGGGGTTTGAAAGAGGATGGAGCTAGACTGTCCTCGGTGATGGCAGATGACAGAACAAGGAGCAATGGTCTCAAGTTGCAGCAAGGGAAGTTTAGGGTGGATTTGAGGAAAAAACTTTCTCACTAGGAGGGTGGTGAAGCACTGGAACAGGCTACCCAGAGAGGTGGTGTAATCTCCATCCTGGGAGGCTTTTAGGCCCGGCTTGACAAAGTCCTGGCTGGGATGATCTAGTTGGGGATGGTCCTGCTTTGAGCAGAGGGTTGGACTAGATGACCTCCTGAGATCCCTTCCAACCCTAATTTTCTATGATTCTCTGATTGTCTGATAATCCCAGATAATGTTATTTATATGAGAGAGCAGCAGCCAATCTCCAGACATGTGGGTAAACAAAACCCTTTTTCATGAAAGTATTTGGGGTTAAGTTATCAAAGAGCAGTCAAGAAAAGGAAATAAAGTCAACGAAGTTTGGGAACAAGTCAGTGAATCACTTTTTCAGCTGCTGGCCTGGCTTTGGGTTAAAGGCACAGTACTGAAGAGGTCCCACTTACCCACAAAGGAATCTTGGTTTTGGACCTAACCAGTGGAGCCCTCACTTACTCCAAGGCTACTAACCTAAAAGGAAGTTCATGACTATTCAGGTCAATAGAGGAAAGTTGTCTATATTAGGAAAGTTTTATTTTACCTAAATTGCTTTAAAAAATCAATGATGTCTAATCAGTCCAAACCCTAAACTGGTTTTGCTTCTTCTAAATCCATTTGGCTTGTGTATGGGTAATTACAGAATTAAACTAAACTGATTTAAGACAGTTAACCCAGTTTGAGTGCATCAGCATTAGAGGGTTTAATCTACACTGGTTTAAGCAGATCAATTCCAAATCAGTCTAGCTGAATTAATGCAGCTTTCCTAATACAAATTAAGTTTACATCCTGATTGTAATTTTGCGTGTCTGCTTCTAGTTTTCCTGGTGAAAAGGAAGAGTCCCCTTGTCCTCTCCTAGGAAAACTACTAACATATCAAATCTAGTTTAAAATGAAAAGAAAGCTCTTTCGCTTTGATCCTACTTTGTGCTAATTTCATTTCTTATATTTTTGGTTGGATTTCAGGGACTAGGTGTGAGCTCAGAGGAAATGGTAAATAACTCATTCCTTTCTATTTTCATTTTATAAAATGTGCTAATAAATAAACTCAGTAACTCCTAGAGTTATGAGATAAGCAGTCTTCCTATCTCATCTCTCACACAGGCCTGTATCAAGTGTTTCAAAATTGCAATAAGCACTACAATAGACAATTAGGGAATGATCAAAGAGAAAAAATTATCTTGGTCCTGTCCAGTAGAGGTTGGATTATATCCCAAGGCATGAGTGTTTGTATCCCTTCAGTGAATACTTTCCTCTAAAAGAATGGTAGATTTTTCATTAGCTTCATAAATGTTTATTCTTTTTATTTATTGGGCAGGGTTTTTTGTTTTCTTTTTCTTAAGAAAGGTCTGTTAATCCGTCTAAGTTCTTAGTCTCAGTGCTATATTAAGACTGAAAGGTGATTAATTTACAGTTGATGAATAGAAATACTTATTTCTATGCATTAAAACTTAAGAAACCTGCTGTTTCATTTAAATCTTCATGCTCTTGTGTTATAAGATAAGAACAAGGAACAATGGCAAGGAACAATGGTCACAAGCTGACAGAGAGCAGATTTAGGTTAGATTTCAGGAAAAACTTCTTCACCGTAAGGGTGGCCAGAATCTGGAATGGGCTTCCAAGGGAGGTGGTGCTCTCCCCTACTTTGGGGGTCTTTAAGAGAAGGCTGGATAAGCATCTGCCTGGGGTCATCTGACCTCAGCACTCTTTCCTGCCTAGGCAGGGAGTCAGACCCAATGATCTGTTGAGGTCCCTTCCTACCCGAGCATCTATGAATCTAAGACGCACATGAGAGCAGTATTTGCCTCCCTCAGTTGTTTATTACTTTGCTTGCAATACATCTTTTGGTAGTCTAAACTATACAATCCTAGACTTCTCAATTAGTCCTTCTAATGAAACCTCTGTGTCTCTTATGAGTTCATAAAATAGTGACACTACATGAATTAACAATGTACAAAACAATCCAGTGCCAACACAGGACTTCACTTGCTGCCAGCCCTCTCTCCAATGACCAAATCCACCTGAATGCTAGTGCAAGATTTTTGTTCATGTTGATGCTGGCTCTATCCATACCATTTCTTCTAAGGAAAAATCTTTAAATGATTTTCTGCAAGCTTGCTTTACTTGGGTAGTGGCTTTAATTGGGGAGGAGGAAAAGCCCTAAGCTTCCTTTCCGCTTTGCATCCTACACCCATGAACATGAGTGAGTCTCAAAATAGAGCCAGTGGCTTTTCCCCTTGCTCTAGGAAGGAGTGTAGTTGCTGGCCTATCGCAGAGCAGGGTGCTAGTCAATTTGAATAAGGATTGAGAGATCTGGCTTCTAATGATCAGGGACAATTCCTTCAGAGGTTACCAGAGCTATTTAGACCACTCTGCTCCTGACTACCCAGAGGACCCACATCTTTCTTTTCCCTGTGCAGCAAACAGATGCTCAGATCCTCGCTGGATTAATTTTACTTGGATTGCAAGGACTTCTCCAAGCAAATCAGGCAGTGGCCAACTCAGAGGGCCTGGATATAGTTTTTCCAGCAGGACAGACAGGTGTGAATCAGGGCTCTCCAGGTCAGCTACCATCTCCTGAGGGTACAGCAGATATGTCTGGTGCAACTCTACCTGCAGGCATCAAGAAGGGGTCACAAACCCCTGAGAGCATCACTGAGGCAGCCAGTGGGGTGTACACCACTCCACCTGGCTTTAGACAGCTGGATTCTGAACAAGTGACAGATGCAATTTTTGCAGAACCTGCCATCTTGCTGAACATGGAAGCAAATGAAATCCAGGCACCACCCACTACTGACATTGGGACTGGAACAGTACATTCTATTAATCTCCATACACAAGGATATGATAATAAGATAGGTGTATCCCCTGTGAGAGGAGACAGAGCCCTCCCACTAGCTAACATAGATGTTAAAGCCCTGAGAGAGTATAAGAGTAGAAGTGCCTAATGGCATGCCATCCATGTGTTCATCATATAAAAAAAAAGTTCCTATTTCTGTAATTCTTAGTGCTAGTTCAAACCCAATAACCACTGTAACACAGACAACAGGTTAAGATGCAGCAAAATCAGATGATGACCATAGTTGGCAGCTTCCCTATATATTTTATTAACAGGGAAATACATACCTAAAGGCTGCACTTCAGTTTATGTATACAAATAGCTATCAATTCAACTTCATGCTTCATAGAAAAGGCACTCCTACTTATAGGAATTGACTAGGATGTTAAAGTCAAATTTCCTAATACAGTGGAATTGATTTTAATTGTGAAGCTGCTCTCACAGACTCGACTATCTTTTGGGAGCACAGCATGCGTGAGTGAAATCACACATCCCCCATAGAATATTTACAGTAACAGTGGCTAATTCTGTGCTCTGTTAGAGTAATCCATGGGGCATAACCCATAAACAGCCTTGTAAAATGTGTCAGGCATAACAGCCCAGACACTTTGAGGCATCTCCTTTATATTAAAATCATTGGGAGTTAGATACCTTTGAGGACCTCAGCCAATTCAGATAGGTCTTCTGGGTAAGAAGTCTATTAAGCACAATAAGCCAGATTCCATATTGGTGTAAACTGGTGTAACAGGATGGCACTCAATGGAATTATGCTTTTTATAGTAGCTAAGGATTTGGCACTTTTCCTGTGAGAGTATAAAATGGGACTTCATTCAGCAATCTGATGGGCCATAAATTCTCCTTTCTCTATCTGAATTTTCAGATTCTTGGGAGTTGTTATTACTTTTATGTCTGAACATTTTTCATAGGCAAGAGCAGTGAAGTATAAAGCTATGTACTCAAATGCAATAAAGCAGAAAAAGATGCCATAATAAAGATTCTTTAAAGGGCATATGAGGCTGATTGATTTTTTAAAATAAGAGTCCAGATGAAGATTTCAATGCATGGGAGGATCCAGAGGGGGTGTAGGGTGGGAGGAGTTCTTTGAGGGCAGCAGGGAGCTGCATGGGCAGCAGCGCTGTGGGGTCCAGGAGACTGTGGGTCTGGAGTGAGGGGCACCAGCAGAATTAGGGGGGCAGGGGGCTGTGGCTTGGGAGTGAGGGGCATCAGGGGGGCGGGGAGCTGTGGGTTGGGAGCATGAAGCACAGGTAGGGCCAGGGGGATGAAGGTTGGGAGTGAGGGCAGCAGCAGGGCTGGGGAGACTGTGGCTTGAGAGTGAGGGGCACAGGTAGGGTATCAGTGCCCCCACCCACAATCATACCCCCCCACACAGGTGTCCTATTTTGAAACTGGAAATATGGTAACTAGGGGTGCATAGATAGAGCATTTTTCGGCTGATACTGATGGCTCATTTTTAATGAGCCAGATTGGCCAATACTGATCCGATAGTCAATATGCAGCTGGACAGCTTGGAAAGCAGCTTCCAGCTGGTAAGTCTGTTGTGGGGGAGGGGGGAGGGAAGGTGTGCAGGGGGCAGATGGAGGCCCCTGTGGTGAGGGAGGGAGTGGGGCTGGTGCTGGGACAGGTGCTGCACTCCTGCTCCTTCCCATACAACAGACTTACCAGCCGGAAACTGCTCTCCATGCTGCTGGGTTGCACTCCTGGCTGCCTGCATGCTGTACTGTGGCTGAGCATATGAACAGGGCATTTATCGGCCATATTATTGGCCACATCAGCCAAAAAAAGCCAATTGCTGAGACTGTCAATTTTCCTTATATTGGAGCCAATCCAATATGGGACTGATGTATCGATGCACCTCTAATGGTAACCCTACCTTTGGCCAATTCTGCAGAGAAGAAGTTAAGAAAGCAGGTACTGTTTGTTCATCAAAGGCAGGTGTGGACATGCTCCTCCTCCTCCTCCTCTCAATCCCCCAAACACAAAACCATGGTTCTTGACTGTCAAAAGGCCTCTAACTTAAGTCTGCTTTGTTTCATTGCAGTATCAACCCACTTCAGTGCTCAAAATCTTAGTACACAGGCATTAACTTAGGACCTTGTTATGCAGTTATTTTGGGTGGCTCCTGGAGCTCTTAACCCCTGGGTTGTCTGCACATTAACACCTTAAAGTGGCCTTAAGGCCCAGCCCCAGCCTCAGCCCCAGTCCCAGTCCCAGGTCCACTCCTTCCCTCCCTCCCTCCCTCATTATGAGGGCCTTGATCTGCCCCCCCCCATACCCCTTCCCCCACAACAGACTTATCAGCTGGACGCTGCTCTCCATGCTTCCCAGCTGCATATCAGAATCGGATCAGTAACAGCCGATACGGCTCGTTAAAAACCGGCCATCAGTATTGGCCCAAAAATTCTCTATTGGTGCATCCCTAGTTTTAGGGAGCGATTTTGTACCCGTGTTGGTCTGAGACAAAGAAAAACATAAAACTCTAAAACTCTGGGTTCAGAGGTGGTACATTTTATTAGAGCAACTAAAAAATAGCAAAAAAGGTCTTTTTTTACAAACTTTCTGGAACATGCATCCTTCTTTAGGCTGAGGAGAAATGAAAGATTGTAAAAGTCCTCTTAGGTAGAAAATAAACTTCATTTTGCACAGAGGAAGTTGAGGCTAAATGTATGCAACTGAAAGTCACACTACTCCAGGGCAGGATTATCTCTGAGCCACACTACCCAGCTCCTGTTCCATTAACATGCGACCACTCCCCACAACTGTGCCACCCAAGTTTGAAGGCCTCCAGTTTCCCAGGATCTCTCACACCTTCGCCCAGAGAGCAAGGATAGAAGCCTGTCCTGATACACCAGCTCTCTAGTGGCCACTCACAGCTTCAGCTCCTAGACCTGCCCCTGACACCAGGCCTTTGGTGGCAAGTCATAGCTGTGTAGGTGGGGAAGTCAGAAAAGGTTGCTAAACAAAGGATGTGACTGCTCCACACTCCAAGCTAGCAGTAATACTGATCAACATTTTTGCAGCGCATAGTGTAAGGTGTTACAGGACCTTTACTAGTTAAATCCAGATGTGTTTTGTATTTGCATAACACAGTGGGGAGTGAAAAGCCATGGGAATGAACAAGACCAGGTGGGATACTCCTCAGACCCAATGTTTAATATGCAGCCTTTGTATTACCCCAAAGTTTGGACCATAGTGGGGACACATATCAGGACAGTGATGTGTTACTACGGTTCTACCCAAGGGGCTCCTAAAAGCATAAAATCCTATCAGCTTCATGTGGAGAGGGACAACGAATGGGATAGTCTGGTAAAATGTCTTTGCATTTAAAGAAAAAGAGGATGGTCTACATTAGGAAGATTTTAGCCAGCTGCTGCAGCTGGCTAGGTTAGGTCTCCACTCTGTACAGTGTGGGGTTACGCTAGTACAATTGATCCTACTGGGTCCTGTACACTGATGTAAGAGCACTGCAATAGCTTCTTCAATTTGCCTACATGTAGATAATCCCTTACAGACAAAAACAAAGGAAGGAAGCAGCTGTGTTTGGCAAAGAAAGATATTAGGCAACTATAGGCCGGTCAGTCTCACCTCCATCCTTGGTAAAGTCTTTGAAAAAATTATCAAGGCTCACATTTGTGAGAGCCCGGCAGGGCAAATTATGCTGAGGGGAAACCAGCATGGGTTTGTGGCGGGCAGATCGTGCCTGACCAACCTAGTCTCTTTCTATGACCAGGTTATAAAACGCCTGGACACAGGAGGAGGGGTGGATGTCGTATACTTAGACTTCAGGAAGGCCTTCGATACGGTATCCCACCCCATACTGGTGAACAAGTTAAGAGGCTGTGATGTGGATGACTGCACGGTCCGGTGGGTGGCGAATTGGCTAGAGGGTCACACCCAGAGAGTCATGGTGGATGGGTCGGTCTCAACCTGGAAGGGTGTGGGCAGTGGGGTCCCGCAGGGTTCGGTCCTTGGACCGATACTCTTTAATGTCTTCATCAGCGACGTGGACGAGGGAGTCAAATGTACTCTGTCCAAGTTTGCAGATGACACAAAGCTATGGGGAGAAGTGGACACGCCGGAGGGCAGGGAACAGCTGCAGGCAGACCTGGATAGGTTGCACAAGTGGGCAGAAAACAACAGGATGCAGTTCAACAAGGAGAAATGCAAAGTGCTGCACCTAGGGAGGAAAAATGTCCAGCACACCTACAGCCTAGGGAATGACCTGCTGGGTGGCACGGAGGTGGAAAGGGATCTTGGAGTCCTAGCGGACTCCAAGATGAACATGAGCCGGCAGTGTGACGAAGCCGTCAGAAAAGCCAATGGCACTTTATCGTGCATCAGCAGATGCATGACGAATAGGTCCAGGGAGGTGATACTTCCCCTCTATAGGGCACTGGTCAGACCGCAGTTGGAGTACTGCGTGCAATTCTGGGCGCCACACTTCAAGAAGGATGCGGATAACCTGGAGAGGGTCCAGAGAAGGGCAACTCGTATGGTCAAGGGCCTGCAGACCAAGCCCTACGAGGAGAGACTAGAGAAACTGGACCTTTTCAGCCTCCGCAAGAGAAGGTTGAGAGGCGACCTTGTGGCTGCCTATAAGTTCATCACGGGGGCACAGAAGGGAATTGGTGAGGATTTATTCACCAAGGCGCCCCCGGGGGTTACAAGAAACAATGGCCACAAGCTAGCAGAGAGCAGATTTAGATTGGACATTAGGAAGAACTTCTTCACAGTTCGAGTGGCCAAGGTCTGGAACGGGCTCCCAAGGGAGGTGGTGCTCTCCCCTACCCTGGGGGTCTTCAAGAGGAGGTTAGATGAGTATCTAGCTGGGGTCATCTAGACCCAGCACTCTTTCCTGCTTATGCAGGGGGTCGGACTTGATGATCTATTGAGGTCCCTTCTGACCCTAACATCTATGAATCTATGAATCTATGAATCTATATTATAGCAAAGTAACTGAAAGATTATATCTCAAAGATGCAAAAATCTACTGATACACAACAGCCACATTCAGGACGTCTGATTGACCTTGGGGATTGGACTGATGTCAGGGCACCAAGGGGCGAAAGGAGGTCTTTTTTTGATTGCCCCTTCTAGAAATCTTATGGTCGAAGAGCAAGCAGAAGGTAGGGGTGGGACAGGGTGGAATTTCTGCTTTGTGTAGAAAAGTCATTGGATTTTGTGTACTGAAGCCCTAGCTAAGCTACCCACTGCTCCATGCACTTCTAGGTACTGTTAGACCACACTACCAATGCTGAGACAAGGCTCTACACTGGGGACTGATGACCCCCTAGGACCTCGGAGTTTGGAAATAAAATCAAGTGCTGCAGCCAGTACAGGAAAAGACTGCTAGCAAAGAGGGAAAAATTTCACAATGAAATCCTCCTCAGCCTCACTCTACCCTATGCCAAATATATGATTCTAGTGTCCATTTGCAGGTTAGGAACCAACTGATATATTAGGCTGTGTAGGTAAAATGAGGGGCATATGTGCATGACACTTTAAAGCAGGCTAAATGCTTTTACACTGCTTTAATGGTGTCGGTGTTTGCACGCCTTGGTGGCGTATTGTGCCTTAATTCCAGCCACTATAGGAAATTTGGCAGCGTAATGTGCTTTAAATGACTTGAGGTACAGCAAACTAAGACTCCTCTGAGGAGTTTGTTTGCAGTCCTACAGCCATGGAGCGAAGCACCAGGCTCTGGACAGTTCCATGGCTCTGCAGGAAGCCCTGCAGGCAGCTTGGCAGCAGCCTGGGAAATCAACCAAGAAAAGCAGCGAGCCTGATCTTTCCCCCCCTCTTCCCCCCTGGAGCCTGCCTGAGTTGCGTGGGGGCCTGGTGCTTCCCTTTGCAGATGTGGTGCCCCCCAGGACCCTGAGCCAGGTGCCTGTGGGTGGGTGCTTCCAGGGGGGCTGCCACTGCTGTGGACGGAAGCACTCCCTACCCCCAGCCCAGGGACTGCTCTGCCCACCGACAGCTTGCCCTACCTTCCCTGCTGCTGGGGAGGCAGATACATTGGGTGTGTGCATGACACGGGGGTTTAATCGGACCTAAATTAAAGCTGTGTCTTTAAAAACCCACTGCTTCAATTTAGGGCCCCCATTTCACCTACACACACCCTTAGGCATGGTCATGCCAAGACCTTCCTCTGGGTGTGGTGAGACCTGCTGATAGTCAGTGTCTAAACCTGTGGCTATCACAGGTGAGTTAATATGATATATATGCAATTATGAATAGTAAACATGCATTTTTGAGCCACATCTTGAGTGTTTGTATCAGTCACAGCACTACAGAGAGGAGGGAAGGGCTTTATTTCTCTAGCACTATGGACAGACATTCAAAAAGCCTGAGCCTAAATTGTTTAAATCTTGGCAGGTTAGTCTAACCTGCCTAGATTGAATCAGTTTGCAACTGCAAAGACATCCCCTCTGGACTGAAGAAATGCCGGCACATGCCTGCAGTGGCTCAGGTTAGCAGCCGGGGTGGGTGCTAGAGCAGCCCTTCCTTCTCTTTTACAGGGCTGAGCTGAGAGGGCATGGCCAGGCCCCAGCAAGATGCTTTAAATCCCTACCCTATCTGTATAATCCCAGGCTTTTCCCCACTCTCTGCTCAATCCTCCGGCTAGCACTGTGAGGCAAAGTGGGGATGTGAGGTGCATGCATCTGCTGATGATGCTGAGCTTTTAAAATTTCCTCTCCCTGCTTCTTCATACTGTCTGCAAACCTGACAGGCAAGAGAGCCAGGAGGGAGCTGATAAAACAGCATTTATCAGCCTATCAACAAAACAAAAAAGGCTTTTGTTTGCCTTTATACAGCTTTTTGCAAGGAAGGAACAGAGGAACATTGCCAGCTGACCTATTGATTAGCCCCAAAAAGCCCTAACAGGACACTGTTTTGTTTGCCTGTCCCAGTGAAATTGGAGACACACACAGACACAGACACCTCTCAGCATTACCTAGCATACCACATACCTAGGGTCTGTGGGGCTGGGGTCCATGCTCTGGGAGATAGGACAGAGGGAGGGAGGGGGCGGGGGTTCCCTGCTTGAGCAACAAGTGGCGAGGGGGAGGTGAGGTACAGGTAGCCAGGCATACCCTGTTGTGCCTGCAGGCCAAAGCTCTGGATAGGGAGCAGAGGGGCAGGGCCAGCCCCATTCTCTGGAGGAGACAGCTCAGCTCAGCCCAGTGCAGCCCAGCCCAGGGTGGCAAAGCATCTGGGATGCTGGGAGACTCTGGTTTAACTTAAAGGGGTCTGGGACAGACATTGCATTGAGTGGTTTGACTCAAATCAGTTAAGTCTGATACTACATTCAACCAGGTTTATCTCAAACCAGTTTCACCCATTTTCAAATTGGTTTATGTGCATTGAACTGATGTTCTGTTACAGGATTAAACTAGTTTCTGCTCATTTAAATCAGTTTATGTGTAATGTCTGTCCCAATCCTAAATGCCTCCTACAGCCCCAGGGAGACCCACAGGTCCTCTCATGCCCTTTCTCTGGCTGACTCTGCCCTGCTGGGTTGTAGGATCCCTGGGGAAATCAAATTAGGGGTTCAAGCATGTGTCTGGATCTAAGGCAGAACTGATTGTAGCCCCCAACCTCTTTTATTAACTTGTGTCCCTCGTACCAGAGAGTTTGTATACCACTGTCATGACATGGCTTCTTGTGGAATCTATGGGTCACTGCCCCATTCTGGATGTAAC
Source organism: Alligator mississippiensis (assembly GCF_030867095.1). Taxonomy (NCBI): domain Eukaryota; kingdom Metazoa; phylum Chordata; order Crocodylia; family Alligatoridae; genus Alligator; species Alligator mississippiensis. The sequence goes on along the minus strand of NC_081826.1, from coordinate 157,352,579 downwards.
AAAATCTACATACATACAGGCAGATCGTCTTCAGTGGCTGTATGTTGTCAGATCTAATTACTGAAGCCACTAACAAATGGTTTAAGATGACAGAGTCTATAGGTAGATTCCTTCCTCACTGACATGAATGGAGGCACTGGCACCAATTTCAGTGAGTCAGTTGATTTCACCTTGAATGGTCACACATTGCAATGGTAGATGAGTCTAGCCTTCTGGGCTAGACTATGTTGGGTCCAGTGTTTAGTTTTGCTTTGACCTTTTCAGGAAAAGTTTTGCCTCCACTTGCAGCAGTCCCTGCATCACTCAGTTTCCAGGAGCCAGGTACACAGAAGCCCATGCCACTAGTTGCAGGCAGTAGAGGATCTACAGCATCACTCCTTACTAGCTGAGCTCCCCCAGGCCAGCAGGATCCCAGACACAGCCATTTCTTATTTTAACCACAAATCAGACTAGTTTGTCTCAGCCAGCCACTCACCATCAATTACAAGCAATTCTACTCTCCACCCTGTCTGTTCCTCTCCTAATTGTAGGCTCTTTTGCAAGATAACAGGAGGGCTGCAAAAAGCCCATCTCAGCCTAATTTGAGTCATTGTTCAAATTAATTCAAGAGACAGCATCTTTTGGAAAGAGAGCACAGCACAGCAAAGAGAGCAAGCAAGCCCTGGCCCATATTTACATGGCTCCTGCCTGAAAACAGTTATTTTTCAGCAACCTCAGCAGCTGAAGTGTTAGGCCAGGGAAGGGAAAATGAGCATCAGCTGTACACTCCCTTCAGCCCCACCTCTCTGTTTTTAAGTTTTCTACAAAGTCTCAAATCTCTCTCTCTCTTATTTTACCTTTTGTTACATTATTAACTGTGGAATGCTATAGCTTTACTGGGCCTTTACACACACAGACAGAAACACGTAGGTGCAAATGTGTGCACACACATACCCTTCCCTTTTATAAGAGCAATTACTTGTTTTCATAACTTGATTGGGTTCTGTAAGAGGAAAGGCAAACTAGTTCTGACCAGATAAGTCCTAGATCTGTGCCTAGTCTTAGATGGCAAATCCACTTTCAGGTTTTTGAGCAATGCACTATTTTTTATAAGGGGTGGGATAGGGAAAGGACCACAGAAGAATTGCCCGTTTTGTATTTTCAGGTCTGTCTGAAGCCAAGAAACAGTGCAAGACCAACACTTCCCCTACCATCCAAGCTCCAAAGTCACTCAGTCAACTCAGCCTCCAAACCAAGGTGGCTTCTGTAGATTATTGTCCTTGCTGGATCAGATACTGTTCTACTTGTTAGGAATCTAAATGTGATCCTAATCTACCCTGCTTAAGTCCCTGAAAAGTCATTAATAACTTTGTTTTTGTAACATTCTTCCACATTTGGTAGAAGAATATGTCACTAAAAGCAGCCAGGAGGAGGACACCCTCATAGGTTTATGGTTTTCATAAATCTGTACAAATCAAAGTAGGATTAAATTTAGGCACCAAACGGCATGTCTACACAAGGTGCTTTGAGTGCAGTAGACTAATTCTACTGTGCATTAGCACAGTGGGCAAAACCCATGCTAATGTGCTAATGCGCAGTCAAATTAGTCTACCGCACAGTAGCGTCACCTAAAATCCATGCACAGGTGCTAATGCACAGTAGTGCTGGTTACTGTGCATTAATGCATGTGTAGACATGCCCAAGCAGATGGAATAGGATCTGTCCTGTTGCCATCAGCAGGACTGGAAATACACTGATGCAGAGATATTTTGAAAAGTCTTAGCCTGACAAAGTACTCAAGGTTTCCAAACATTAGTATTCACCTGTTTTCATAGGTAACTGGTTTGGAGAGCAAAGACAAAAATACCCCATGACTGAGATTAGTATGGAGCTTGGAAATGAGGTGATTATGAAAGCTAGCATTAAGACTAATGTTGATGGCCAGTTTTACTCTGAAGGGCAGGCCTTTTCCCCTCAGGTTTTTGTCAGGCTGCAAGATTTCTCAGCACTGCACGATCTTAGCATACGTCTTTGTTCCATCCTCCCATTATGCTACTGACATCACCTGGAAGGGTCAGCACATGTAAGATCCCCAGAGAAGAAAATTATGGCAGTGACTGCTGATTATGGTGTTTTAACCAAATATTTAAGTTGGATATGGCTTGGATTCCAACACTTCAACAACAGTAACACTACAACCTCCTTGTAATTAAAGACTGGTGCAGTTTTTAGGCATAAATTGCTTCATACTGGATATAGAGTCCTCAGCCAACTAGAGTCAGGAAGAGGTCATGAGATATCAAACTTTAGGCCTAAGGAAAGACACCCATGATCAGGTGTGACAATCACCTTACCTTTCTTGGCTTCTTCTCAAACACCAATCACCCAGCCCCATCCTGCACTGCAGTAGAGAAATGTCCATCCAGCATAGAGATAGATTAATCATATGCTCTACAGCAAATGGCTGAGTGATTGGCTACTACAGAGACAAGGCTAGAAAGAGAACACACATCTACACACAAAGCCAGAGGCAGAAGCATTTGTGGTTATTGCTTCTATGAGGAACAAGGTCAAACACAGCCTAGACATGGGGATGAGGGCTCCCTGAGATGATCCTTTAGTCCCAAACAAGGTCTTTTATACCAGTCCTTGGTGTTCATTGAACTCTGGTGTCCCTCCTGTGCTAGGGAGAGTTCCTCTGTAGGTCTCAAGACTCCTTCCAGCCTTAAGTGGTGCTTTTCTTGCTCCCAAGTTAGGGCCCTGGGTATTTCTGAAAGCCCTACCAGGTGCTTTTGGATAGCTAAATATCTTTGAAAGTATGGCCCTAAATCTGGGGCTGGAGAGGTGTCTGCTGGTCAAGACAACTACACTTGATAGAGCTGAGTGTTTGTGGCTGATCACATCATGGGAGTGTCCATGGGGAAAGTCCTGCCTCCAAGAAGCTTTAAGAAGCTTTTACATATCAAAACTAAGAGAGGAGTTGGAAGTAGGAGCTACAAAGGTAAACTCCCACCATGCTGGCTCTGCAGCCAACCTCCAGGCCCAGGGCATCCTCCCAACTCTAAATTGAGAAGCTTTTAACACAACTTGCTCAGCAGTCAGTCACATAGGGGAGGTCAGGCCTTCCCTCTGCTCTGGGTTTTACTCTAAGGATAAGCCAAGCATACATTAAGCAAAGAGTTGCACCTATCCTGACTGCTTGCTTCACTTTCCACTGTGGCCTGTCTCTAGCAGTCTCCCTCAGCCCCATCCTGTGCAGCGCACAGTCTTGAAACCCTTTCCCAAAAACTTTCCGAGTAACCTAAGAGGCTCCTTTTTCTGTTTCAAAACCCACTACCTTAGGAGGCAGCAAACAGGGTACAAGTGTGTTCAACTCAGTACTTTTAAAGGGCTCGCCCGCCTTATGATAGTAGGAGGTTCACTTCTAGAGCTATGAGTAGGTCCACATGGCACAATTAAATGTTGTACAGACACCAAAACCAGCTGGAAGCAGTATAGCTATATTAGATTCATCGATTCATAGATTTCATAGACATTAGGGCTGGAAGGGACCTCAGAAGATCATCGAGTCCAGCCCCCACGCTCCAGGGGCAGGAAGTCAGTAGGGATCATAGGATCCCAGCAAGATAAACATCCAAATGTCTCTGAAAGGCGTTCAAAGTAGGTGCTTGAACCACCTCTGGCAGCAGTCTATTCCAAAACTTGGGGGGCTCGGACAGTAAAGAAGTTCTTCCTTATGTCAGCCTGAAATGGTCATTGTGACCGTTCGACCTTGTCGTCCCTTGGGACAGATTGCTGCTGTACTGCTTCTGGTATTCTCATCTAGCTCAGGTATTTCTATGCAGCAGGCCTTGTGCTGTGAGATGATAGATATTGTGATCCAGTTGATTACATTAGTACAATATAATGTTTTTAAAGCAGGGGTGGGCAAAGTATGGCCCATGGGTCAGATCCAGCCCACAAATTGATTGTATTTGGCCCATGGTTTCCCCCACAGTGCTTCACATGGGGCTGAGCCCCACCAGCTCCTGCCCGAAGCAGCCCATGCCACACTTCGGCCTGCACCCACCCTGCACTCGCCAATGGTACTGCCTTGGTTTGGGCCAGCATAAATGCTTCCCAGTGGGGCTGATCCCACTACTGCTGCAGTTGCCTGGGTACTGCTCAGCACCCTTTGCTTCCAGCAACTCCTTTTCCTCTTCCTCCTGCCCCTGCTGCACTGCTTTGGGCATCAGGGAAGCAGCAGCACCCATGGGGACATGTTCTGAGCACCACATGCCCAGCCAGGCAGAGAGAAAGCTACAGCTGGGCAGCTCCTGCCCCAGCTCATGGGGATGCAGCTTCAGCACCCAGCCACTTTCTATCCACTCAACCACCAGATATAATAAACAGCGACCTGTAGGCAGCCAAGTGGGTGGAAGGCAGCTGGGAACTGGAGCCTCACACAGTGGGGCAAGAGCTGCCCAGTTGCAGCTTCCTCTGCACCTGGCTGGGCATGTGGTGCTCAGCACATGTTCCCACACCTGCCGCTGCTTCTCCATGCTACCTGATGCCCCCACATATACCCCCCCCACTCCTCCGGCCCCTCCCATACAAGCCCAGCTCCCCCCCTCCACAATATACAAGAATAAGCCTTTTTTACTGAGCTGTTTTGCAATCACTTCTATATACACTACTCAAAGCGTAGATCAGGATGAAAATAATTTTTTGAAATAAAATTAAAATGTTATAGCACATGTTTGATTTTTAGTATATGATTTTTTATGTATAATTTGTTAAAATGATATTTTCTGAAGGATTTTATGTATGCAGGCCTCGACAGCTCACTAAAACTCGTTAAATGGCCCGCTAGCCAAAATAATTTCCCACCCCTGTTTTAAAGGGACACTGCACGCAACGTTCACCTTGGTATAAAAGGGAGGGACTAACAGTCACTTTTATTCATCCTTACACCCCCCTGGTCCAGTACAGCCTGGAGCAGCCTCAAGGTTAACATCATGCTTCAGATGCCAGAGTGCACTAGGTGGGAGTATAGCCAGAGCACGATAACATAATTAAACGATAGTGGGGTATCATAAAGAAATTCCTGATGTCCTCACTGTTTGGAAGGAGGATACCTCCCATCCCTGTGCCCTGCTGCCCTCCAGAAATGGTTTGCTACTGCCCACATAATGAAACAAGAACCTCAATTCCCCTGAGAATCAACTGGGAGGTAGAGAAAGGTTTTAACAACTGCAGGACTCATTTCTATAGCTACGGCAAAATCACTTGTAAGTTGTTCATTAAGAAAGGAGCATTGCTGCCTGGGTGCTATGTCATTATGAGAGAAAGCAATGTCTTCCTAATCTGCAGGATGTTAGGAACTCTAAAGAGTAACATACAGAAAGGCCGGGGGCCTTCTGAGCAGAACTGACAGAGAAAGCAAAATGCCCATCCTGTAGAAAAATCTGGTGCTGTGGGCTTGTCTATATGAGAACACTGAAAAAGTCAGTCTGAAGGAGATTTAAAAGTGGATTGGTTCAAATTCATTGAAAATACTTCTTTTCCAAAATGAATTATCCTAGATTGAATTAAGGGCACTTTAATTCTGAATAGCAGTGTCCACAAAGGGATTGAATGCAGTTAAACTAAACTACTTACAGATGCATCTTTCATTTAGTTAATTTGGATGGATTTTCTTGAGTCTCCCTTTGACATTTTACAAATTGGGAATCACAGAAGCAGAAGTCCAGCCAGGAAGCCCAGGCCAGGCTAGGGAATAGCATTTCAACCTACAACTCCCATGGGTGATGGATGGGTCAGGTGGAGGCTGGGATCAATGGCCATCTGAAACAAGTTTCCTTTCAGTTTTTCTGAAAGAATTTGAAAAAAATCTCTAAACTTCCCACCACAGAAATGTCCATTTTTTAATATAACTTTTTCAACCCAGAAACCAGGAAGAGTCCTGAGTAGCTTTATTTTCTAGGTGTGTTTTTACTAAAATACTGTAATGTAAAGATTGTTGACTGCGTTTAAACTAGGATTAGTAACAACCTGCTGGAGCCATTCCACTAGTGGGTCAAATCCAGTCAAATGCATGTGTGCAAATCTTCCATGCACAGTTATAAAATCACTAACAACAATGACCTAATGGACATGGGAAACAAGATTTTTAACACCTCTAGTAACAGATAGTTAGTTGCTCTTTGCTTTTTACCAGACTATAATCATGCAGCTGTAAAATATTTAATGGGAGACATCTTTCTTTATGACATCTCTTTCAATCCATCAGAATTAGTTGAGTAAGAGTAACATCGGTTTTGAATACATTCTTCTCCAATGAACTGGGGAAATTGAAATTACATTTTGGCAACTCTTATTCTATCATTTATAGACCTGGATTAAAAAAAATGGCAAAGAAATGGGCACTATTACTTGAATAAAAAACTGCAATCAATACTGGTCTTAAAAAAGTTATTTTATCAGCATTAACATGCAGATGCACAGTGGGATTTCCTCCACCATTTGACCATCTGGAATTTTATGAAATGAGAGTGTTGTTATCAATTTCATTTGCTACATAGCATGAGTTTCTGAGCTACGTTTTGCTGATAATATTTTTAATCAAGTAACTGATAGAGAAGGGGCCACTTTGCTGAAGATAAAATCAGAAATGTCATAAAAATGGAAGTAGATTCTATATAGACCATTTTGAATATTTTAATATCTATCAAAAATATCTTTGTTACTAACAGGCCTATTCCTTGGCAGGATTATAATGTAAACTTAAATTGGAAGCAGGGAGGCTCTGAGACATTTAATTAATTTGCTGAATTACTGTATTTTATTAGAGATGTCTGCATTAGTTTCTGAGTCTGCCAAGATTTATGCACTTGGGCCCATTTACCCATAGCAAAAGAGAGAGAAATGTAGGGAAGAAAAGAAAAAGGCTTTATTATTGTTTTTTTTGAAAACCAAAAACTATTTTTTCTTGGCCTATGCTTTTTAACACTGAAGAAAATCTGAAAACCATAAAAATAAACATTTGTTTAAGAAAACTAAAAAGTACATTTGATAGAGAATTTTTTACTAGCTCTGATAACAGAGATCATACTTTCACAAGCAGAGGGTGCTGTGCAATTTTCTGGTCATTAAGCTTCTTTGAAACTCAGACAATCTTTTAGCCCTCAGGTCTCTCTTTTTATTGTAAAAAGAGCAATAGTACCTCTAGCCCTGACCTCCAAGCTTGTTGCACTCAGGGGGCATGTCCAGGTGAGCGCTCACATACAGTCTACAGTGCCTCAAAGCTGTTTGACATACCGCATGTGCAGGCCGGGAGCGGCCCGAGGCCCTTTTTTCACACGGCAGGCTGTGGCCCGCAGCCCAGACACGCCGGGTCGGGGAAGACAGGCGGCACGCTAGAATTAGGCACGGACGCTTAGTGGTTGATTTAAGATTATTTTACTTACACCGAAGATGGTCGCGGTGCGGGCAGGAAAACCTGCTTGAGTTGCGGTTACAAAACAAAACAAAAAACTCGAACCTGCAGAACATGAGGGTACGTCGCAATGGGGTTTCGGCGACGGGAGATGAACAGAAACCTCGAGAGTACGTCACAATGGGGTTTTGGCGATGGGAAGAAAAAAAACTGCAGGACTCGAACCCTGGGTAGAGCTCTGGATTCACTCACATGAAGTTTGCTAGGCTCCGTGGAACTTTTGCGCGCAGGGAAGAGGGGCTCGTCGAAGGATTGTGCTCGGCGACGGGGAGAGGCCAGAGGCTGATCAGACCTCTATAGTCAGCTCTAAGGCACACGCGCTGGGTCCGATAGGCCCCGCAGTGCACCTAGAGTTCTCCTCAAGATGTTTACGGAGTCCCCCCTTGCAGGGTTCTCCTCCGGAGATCTCCAACTTGGGCGCTCAAGCCTCTTATACAGCTAGCAAGCCAATCGCTAGCCGCCACGTCGGAATAATTTAGAACTGACCAATAGTGGGGCACAAATCTGAATACAAATGGCGGGAACTCCTTGCAACGTGCATTTCTGTGTTGCAACGAAGAAATGCACCCTGCAAAGAAAGCTACAAGTGGCAGGAAATAATTCAGCAGTGCCGAAGCACACACAAACAAAAATCACACCCTTGGGTTGTGACACCGCAAACTGCACACGGCATACCTGCAAGCATTTGCCATACTGCAAATTAGCAGCATGGCATCAAAATATGACACTGGGAGATCCCAGTGTCAAAAAAGCTGTGGGAAAAAAGTGGTGCAGCATATATGGCAGCAATATACGCCACCAGAAGTGGAGCCTGGCTGGACAGAGCCACATTCTGGCTGCCAGCCAGGCTCCAAGCATCTGGATCGGCACTGCTGCTGCCCCAGGAGGCCCCCAGGACCTCAGGTAATGCTCTCCTGGTCTCCCCTATCCCACCCAGGACAATTTGCCCCTCACCAAACCCCACGTGCAGGGGCATGTGCAGTGGCACAAATTTGTGCCAGTGCTATTTTTGCCACAGCAAACACATGCCCCTGCATGTGGGGAAGTGCCCAGAGACTTCAAATAGAAATACATGGTGTCAAAGAAACTCTGGCCTGTTGTGGTCTGAGTTCTTTGCAACAGAAGAATTGCTCTATTTTTCCCCTGTCAAGAAATTAGTGAAAGCTAAGAGTTGGCATTTTCTGAGTGGTGCCTTGTATCTAAAAAGGCACCACTAGTCAATTGAAGTGGAGGGGGTAGGGACTGAACCCAGGGCTACATCTATGCAAAGTAAGTCCTAGGCTACAGCCATCCATTGCTGTAGAGAGCAAGCAAAAAGAAGGGGATAGGAAAGCAGTAAAAATGTAACAGGACAACTTTGAGATGAAACAAAATGGAGGTGATACTGAACAATGGAAGGAGCAAAATGGTGATAGAAACAACTAGTTCTTGTGAAAATGAACAGGACCTAAGACAAAAATCAATCAATGGGAAAGAAAGTCTGGTCCTTTATCTCCTTCCAGGCCCACTGAAGCTTAACGGCACCTGACTCATTTCAGCTCTTTTGAAAATACCAACCTCCATCTTTTTCAAGGTCTTATTGAGACAAGAGGAGGACCAAGTTGCTTAATAATAGGGGTGTGCAAAACGGGCCCTATTTGATTTGGATTCGGATTTGGCCCAGATCAGGGACAGTGATTTCATTCGTTGATTCAGATCCCTGATTCGATTTGGCTGATTCCGAATCTGACGATTCGATGCTGATTTGGTGAATCAGTGATTCAGACACAGGCACATCTTTAAAAGTTTTTTCTACATACCTTGAGGTAGCAGCATGGCTTGTGATCATTGCAATGGTGGGGTGCGTGGAGCATCCCACAGAAGCACGGGGGGCTCTCCAGCATGCTTGGCAGCGAAGCCGGAAATGGACTGGAAGTACTTGCAGTCCACTTCTGGGTCTGCTGGGGAGCACGCTAGGGCCTCCCCACCTTGTACCCACACCACCCAGCAATCGGCTGCAGGGGGGACCCCAGGTGCCCCCCCCAGACCAAGGAAGCACCAGTTGCTGAGCCGGGGGGGGGCAGGGGGGGCCTGCCAGCACACTCCCCAGTGGACCTGGAAGTGGACCGGAAGTGCTTCTGGTCCACTTCCAGGTCTGCTGCTGAGCGCGCTGGGGAGCCCCTGTGCTTTTGTAGCACGTTGCATCTGCCCCAGCACTGCAGTGATGAGAGCCTCTGCTACCTAGAGGTATGTAGAAAAAACATTTAGTGCTGTGTCTACATCTGAATCACCGAATCTGTCTGAATGGATTCAGAGAGTTTAAAGGGTCTCCTGATTCGATTCAGAGGTTTGGCCATGGAATCGGGCCAGATCTCCACTGAATCGAATCAGGGACTGACGCTTCACACAGCCCTACTTAATAACTGCTTCCTCATGGGATCAGGTTGGCTTCCTGGGTGGGGAGTACTGGCTCCATCATTATGTGTTTGGATGGTGAGGTATTAGGAAGACTCAGGGTGGTCAGTTCTCCCATGAACAGAAGCACCAAATCCCGGCTAACACCATTCTCTACCAGAGGCCCAGTTCTCTAATGCGTATATTCTTACTTTAATGCTCATATCATACTCCTCTAAGCACTCATGGTCCTGGAAGAGGAATCCAAGTTTCTCACTCAGGCTGCTTGGAAAGCTGTGATTCTCAGTTAATGCTGGAGCTCAAACTATGATACAGATACTGCTCTTAACAACACTTCTGAAACAAGCATATACTTAGCAGGGAACATGAACAAATTCAGCATCCTTTCTTATATTGTTTCACAATAGGTGTAGAATGGGGTCTTATTTTACAGCATCCGGTAATAGTCCCTGCTGTATGGCAAGAAAATCTTTAGCAAACCCAACCTAGCTGTAAACACAATGGTGGTCTCTATGCAGTTAGCTCAGCCTATCACACAGCTGAATAGAGAATGCCATTTAGAGTCAATACTCGCTATATTCCATTGTCCATTGAAGAGCTCCATAAGATATGGGGTGTAGTTTGCTACCAGACATTCCCCTACCCAGAACAATGGCCCACCAGGCTCTAAATCTAATGGAACAAATTCTGCTTCCAATGTAACCCTGGGACTAATACTCACAATTTGACGGATTCTCAGTTTACACCCGGTGTAACTAGGAGCAGAGTTGGGCCGCATGCTCTTTGTGTGCACTCTGTTTTAGGAAGAAAATGTCTCCCCAAATACAGGCTGTGGTATGCAATTAAAATTAATGAGAACGTAGGGCCTACCACTTTGTGTGTGATGGAAAGTTGGGAAGTAATTACTGGTAGGTCATGCCTACATCTCTCTCTTCATTTTGATTGGCTAATTAGTCAGTTAAATAAGGTTCATGGCTAGCCTGAGAAAGGGAAATTCACAAATGATTGCCATACAAAACCAAGACTTTATCTTGTGAAGGTTTTTGAGACTTGGATCTGCAGGTTCTAAAAAAGCAGCTCAAGCCGGCTAATCAAGGTAATGCTAATTGTACTGGTCTGTTATGGATAAGGTTAGATATTTGTTGTGTAGGGGATCCTTAGGGTTAGGGCTACTTCCATCAAACATTTTGGTACACTTAGCTGAAAAGTACTTTTGCTGTCAACTCCCCAGCTTGTGACAGAAGATCAATGATTATCCACAATTTGGAGTATTGAAAATGGTGGGACTGAACTGTGAATTTTCTATGTGAAGGGATGTCATTATGAAAAGTATTATTATGGGCAAATAGATATTTTGTTTAGTTGGACAATATCAGGCCTGCAGGATAAGGAGGATATAATTTAAGTAGCCTGCATCTTCCAAGATACTTTAGTGTTTGAAAGCAGAACAAGCAGAATAGAGTTTTAATGATAACAGTAGTGTTGCACATACCATATCAAGTCTGTATAGCATTCATAATGAAATATTAGTGGCATTTAATTTTATTATACAATTTGTTATTTGGTTTTTTAAATCCCAAACAACTCATACCAGTATTCCCACAAGAGATGCCTTACAGACTATAATCTTAGCATGAACTGGCTATGGGAATTCAGCAGTTCCCAGATTTAATGATTGAAAATGAATGGGATTTTCATGTAAGAATGTACTTGTATTGATAATGATATGGTTTGCTTGGTGCACTATTTAATTTCCGGGAGCTAAAAGTAATCTAAAATTCCCATAACAATTCTGTTCCAGGTAGAGCTCTGAAATATGAATGTCTGGATGCTGACGTTATGCCTCCTAGGCACAGGGTTTGCTTTGCCAGTAAGTTATATGCTTATATATTAAATTCTAGGTTGTTTGTTAGGGGAAGATACCTACCAATTTACCTCTTGGCTTTAATTCCATGTATAGATGAATGTGATCTGGCAGCACAAATTGTACAGCGGGGAGTATACTGACAAGAGAACAGCTCTTCAAAATCAACATCTAGGAGAACATTTTCCAAATGTTCAGCATTTTGTAGTTCTTGTTGTTCTCAAGGGAGATGCTGGGTGTTGAAGTGTTTGGAAACACTGCTCCATGGGGATTTCACTTCTCTAATATACAGATCCTCCATGCATGAGAATTCAGCACTCAAGGAAACTCCAGATTTTACAGCTAGCATAGCAGTTTGTTCCCTGTTAAAATATGCTCATTTGAAAAAAATATTTCTATCTTTTGCATTTCAAGACACATTTAAGATCCTCTAGGCGGGTCATAAAGTTCACAAGGGAGTCCTACAATAGTTTGTCATTTTCACCACTTTGTTTGTTTATTCAAGTATTATTTTCCCCCATCTCTACAAATCTGTTGAAGAAATGCAGAAAGGGAGAATTAGAAAACCAGAATTAGACTTGTAATACTTCCCAGGAATCACACTGAACAGGAAGTGTTCAGCATTCTAAACAAAAGGTACACTTTTCAGAAGTGCTCAGTGTTGACCTTGATTTGGCTTCCATTAAAATCAATGAGAGGTTTGCCAGAGGATCAAAGCTAAGCCAATGGGAGTTCTGCTATTGACTTCAGGAAAAGCAGAGATAGGCTACTGTTAAGTAGGTTTTTTAAATCCTCTTCTTCTCACAAAATGCTTATATGGTGAAGCTGGTTGAAAAACCCAAAACATATTTATTAAAAGTTTTGCATGATTTGTCTCTTTTTACCAATTTTAAAATTAACAAAATTCTTTGGATGCATTGAACAATGCCAGGGTATGTGTATGAAAAAAGCCACCACTTGGAAGGAAGGTCCCAAAGTCAGCAGTGGAATTTAACACAATCTTTTGTGAACAAAACTGCTACCATATCTGTAGTGCAGTAGGGTTCAGAAACCCTAATCAGAATAAGGTCTTTGTTGGGTTAGGCAAGTAGAAACCTATTGCTAGCAACAGTGCTTTTTCTGCCCTATTTACCTGTTTGATTTGCACAAGGCACTCTTCTTGTGTGTCTTAATAGAAGTGCATACATTTTGCAAGAACATTTCTCATAGACCAGCAGCTCACCACCCTTCCTCTTTCACTCACCAGTGCCCAAGAAAACAGATGAGTGTGCCAAAGCAGAAGCTGTCATTCTTACTCATTGGGTGCGTCTACATGAGATGTTTACTGTACAGTTGACTAACTATACAGTAAACATCTCGGCATCCTCACATGCACCCCTATTAGGACATACGAAATGAATAAAACCTGCAGTAGGATAGTACTTGTAAAATACTGCTGCAGTTTATTTGTGTGCAGCAGTGCATATGTAGATGCTGCTTGGCTTGACTGGGGCACAGCATGCTTCAGTGCAAGGCTAGCCAGCAAGCAGCCCCTGTGTTGAAGCATCTTCATGCCTCAGCCAGCTGCTCTGCAGCACATGGAGCCCAGTTGGAGCAGCCTGAGCTGGCAGGATAACCCCCCCCCCGGGATGCCCTGCCAGCTTGGGCTGCTTGAACCAGGCTCTGCATGCATGCACAAATAAACTCTGGAGAAATAAGCACATGTAGACACACCCATTAGGTCTGATAATAGGTCTGTGTTGTTTGTTCTGTCTAGGTGCTTACCTGGTTCCAATCTCCATAGTATCCCAGTACCTTTCAAGCCTTTATAAACAAACAGACAAACAATTGCATCTCTCTCTTCCTTTCCAGTTAGTACAATAATTTGGTTTGAGAACAGAGGTTTATTACAGTCATATAAACTAGATGAGGAAAAAATGAATTAATTTAGTTGTGAATGTTCATAAAGTTCTGAGATCCATGGTCATTTTTTCTCTCCTATGAAAATGAGCTCCAAATTCTAGGTCCAGCTCCTGGTGAAGTTTTGTTTTTCACCCTCACAAATCCCCCTTTCTGCTCAACAATTTTGCTGCTAAAGAAGAATGCAGCATCTATGGGAAGTTTTGCTTGCAGGGGGAGAAGTCATTCTGTCCCAGCTGCAACTGAACAGACAGTACTGCTGAAGGACTTCATTGACTAAGATAGACCAAGTTGTGTTGTCAGATCTATAAGACTCATACCAGGGCTCTGGGCTCTGGATAGATAGCTAGATTGAGCTGCATGGTGAACCATGACATCAGTACACTCCTGACATATACAGATTTATCTATGGACACTACAGCTATGTCTGTGCATGCTGAGAAGGCAGATGCTAGAACAGAATTTTAACCACATCTTTAGTCACTTTATACAGACACTAACCTTTAAACAAATATTCTTGTTCTGCAATACTAGTTAAATTAATCTCCCCTTCTCCTCCTGTCACCTCTGACTCTATTTATTTCACTGAAACAAGATTTGTTTAAAGAAAACCTAAGCTTCCAAATATTACTTCTGGACCTGAGGGAGAAAGGAGGATGTGACTTTGCTCCCTCTAGTCTTTCATCTTATACTTAGTCCTCAATCCTGCATACTTACACTGGTTTAACTTGTAATTAGCTGCAAGTAGGTCCATAGGGATCACTGCATTGAATGGCATTATTCAGTCTGTTTTATGTTAGGGCACAGTAGCAGACCAGGTAAAGGGGTATTACTATGGCCCTAGGGGTGCAAGTTTGAGTTTTTGTCTGGATCTGTGCCAAAATCCCTAGTACAACCCAGCCATACATGGTAACTAGTTATTCAGGCTGGGGAGTCAAAGGCAACTGAACTTGGAGCTGGCCACATCACTCCATTGTGTACCACAGGCTACAGAAACTGGCATGTCTTAATCACACTAGCCTGATGGGTTGCTAGGCTCAGGATGGACCTTTCACACTTTTTTGGTCCATTGACTATGTGTTCATTCAAAATGGAGAAGCTCAAGCAGGACAGGGTGATCTCTCTTTCAGCACAGCCAATAGCTTCATGGCTGGGACACCTCTATGGGGAAGTGAGAGATGGAAGGTCAAGTTCTTGCTCTGTTAATTCTGACTATCAATTTAAGCCTCAACCTACTCCCTTTTCCTCCCTCAGTGAACACTGTCATCACTGGTCTCTTTCTAGTTCTGGTCACAACTTGTACACCCGTTCCTGTCAAAATGGAAAAAAGGTTTGGCAGGAAATTTCTGATTAGCTTTAATTGTGAAGCTTTGTGGCAGGGACTCTTTCTTTTGTGTCAGCAAGAAGCCCCTGCCTTTTAATTGGGATCTATGGATCCTACCATAATATTAATATAATAATATAAATAGTAAAAGTGGGGACATGCACAACTGTAGAGGTCCAGCTGCTATGACATTTTTTTATCTTTGTTAATCTTGTATTATGTGAATCCATAGCATCATCCCTAGCTACAGAACACTGACTTCTCCCTAATATCTTTACCTTCACACCTCCCTGGCCCAGGTGAGGAATATATAACCTCTCAAAGCTGGGTGCTAATAGCTGTTCTGTTTGCTTGTAGATGTACCCTCAGCATACTGGGACACGTGGAATGGCTAGTATGAGCCTTGAGGTATATTTTTTTCCATTGTTGTGTATATGACAACCATTTACGTAGAACCCTTGTTGTAACTAGGACAGCTTGGGTGAGATGAAACAGGAGGAAGAACAAGCAACTCAGGATTTCACTATCCAGAAAAATGACTTTTCACAGCCAAAGAGGGCCCCCCTCCCCTGGCTAATTAACCGAGCAAAATATTCCAAAGTAGACCTGGTTAAAGATGGCATGTGGCTCCCCCTCCTGCTAAATTTCACGAGAATTTTGCAATTTCTTTTTCCAATGCCTGCATCTATATATAGAGAGAGCTGATTTAACTTTTAACAATAACATATCTGTTTTGACATCCCCAAATGAGGGAAAATAAAACTAACTCCCATACCAGAAAAGCTTGTCATGGTTTGGTTTTACAGTTAGGTCTCCTTTGTGATGCATTCAGAAGAGTTCAGTCCTCTAACAATCCTTTCTGGCAGATCAGCCCACTACCCTCTTGACTTGGTTCCTGGGAATTTGTCTAAAAGAATCTAATACCTGCTGTTTTTTTTCCTCAAGAAAACAATATTAATAGTTTTCTGCCAACCCCTTGGTGGTCTCTTTATGCCGTCTGAGTAATATGGACAGTGTAACCTAACTCCTTAACTTCTATGTTGGAATCAATCCTTGCTACTTCTGCAAAAACACACACCTTGTTAATTGCCAATTCATTTAAACTAAATGCAAAAATATTCCTGAGTGAGATTTTCAACAAAACAAAATCAATTGTCCTTAAATATTAACTTTTTTGCCTCAATCTCCCACCTTTTGGGTAAGAAAATTCTTTCCAGCTTGAAGAAATCAATGCTGTATCTGCTCATTAATATGTTCCCTAGTGATGGGCAAACTTCAAGTCAAGTCAAAAAATGCCTAAGGGAGTTGGACACTCAAATCCAGCTGAAATATAAAGTAAATTGCATATTTAATTTCCTTAGGCTCCTTTGAAAATCCCTACCCTGGAAGCTTATGCCTAGCCAAACTTTACTGCTCTGGAATTGTACGAACAGAGTCTATCATGAGTTTTCCAGTACTTTCTGGCTTCAGAGAAATGGGACTGTTTCAGAGCAGCTTCAAAACAAAAGTCATAGTGACAAAAAACACTGAAAAGAAAAGAGAGATTTCAGACAAGATGTAGGCACCTCCTCAGTTACGGTGTTAGGAAAGAGTGGTGGTGGTTACTATGACCTAGCATGTATAAGTTACTTTACAAAGATAAGCCCCTGTCTTTAAGAACTCCCATTTTAAACAGAGAACAAATAAGTGAAGCACAATTTTACTGTTCAGTTTTACTTCATTGGAACCAGCATCTTTTATATAGCCTTGGCTTCAACTTAGCTAATGTGAGTGTATGTGTATGGGTGGAAACTGGAATTTTCGTGAACTCTCAAAACTGGCTAAACAGCTCCCATTAAAAGGCAATGGTATAATTCCCCTTGGCTTTCCTCTACCCCGGTCACACTTAATGGTAAAACTCTTGACTGACTCCTTTGGGAGTAGAGTTAAGCAAATACTGCGTGCTTTTCAAAATACCAACCTTAGTATTGAGTCCAGTGAATCTGGACAAGGGGATCAGAAAGCCCGTTGGTTATATGCCATGATTCAGCCATGGCAAGGAGCAAATGATGGAATAAAGAGACTATTCTATTTGACCACTTCACTAATGCCACAAATACTAAGTGAAGTATTTAAGAAATACTACAGTATTGTAATGATTCTTTTTAACTTAGTGCAAAAGCTGCAATCCAGCATAATATATTAAAATGTAAACACACAAGCAGTCCAGTCAAAGACACCACTGATTGAAGGTAATGTGATGTGAATAAAATTAAGCATATCTATAAGTGCTTTGCAGAATGGTCCTAAATAATGTCTCAAACTTTCAAAATTCAAGTTTAACAGGATGTTTCTAACAATATTTTTACATATAATTTTCATATTTGTCAAGCTTCTCAGGTGCATCTTCTTTCCTTATTTCATATATAAAACACTCCAGCATAATGATGAGCTGCTGTTACCTGTTAGTTGGTATAGATCCAATATGGTTTGTATTATACTAAGCATAATATGATGGCCATTCCATGCTTCATAAAGATGTATTAGAGATACTGTATAGTTGATTATTCTGCTTCTAAGCCAGGATTTCTCCTAATCACTCAACAGTAGATAATAGTTTGCATTAGCATTTAGATGAACAGTGAGGATATCATTTATTCCTTTGCTTCAACTAGTAAAAGATTTTTCTGTTTGTTTGTCAGAAGATGAGGCAATATGGTCGACAAAACATGAACATGCTTCCACAGGTAACTATTTATTATAAAACATATATTATTTTGAGAAATTTGTGAATAATTTGGAAAGGTACGTTACTTTTTGTACACATTTCACAATAGTATTCTATTTGTTGATTTCTTATTTATAGTAGCAATAAATAGGTAGCAAAATGGTATTGGTGGCTATGGACACTGAAATTATTGGCATTTCAGCCTAAAGACAGCTTCACAGGAATGATGGTAACTCTAGGTTTTAGTGACTAAGTATCAAATTAAACACTTAATACCCCTTTCTACCTAGCAAAATGCAAATGTGTGTGGTCATTAGGGATCATATGCAGAAACAGTTCTGTTACATATACCCAGACTGAAATAAAGCTTATTCCTTGAATAAAAATTATGAAGCCTTTGTGTATAACCCCCCCCCCCGAATTTTGAAGAGGTTTAGTTTTTGTGGCTGGTTTGTATGGTGCCATACACTGAATGTGTAGCATACTATCATCCTGATGCCAGCAATCAGCCAACTGCCAGCATTAGGACCTGGACAGCCCCAGGTCTGGAACCTGGTTGGGGACTGCTCTGGTTCCAATGCTGACAGTCAGCTGATTGTCAGCTCCGGGATGTGAACTCACCAGTACCCAGCACCTTAAAAAGGTTTGCCCTGCAGTCTCCAAAAGGCCCTTTAAGATGCAAGATCGTAGTGAGCCTCAGGGCATGGGGCAGCTCTGGGGTCTGGGACACAGCCTTCTGGACCAGGAAGGGGAAGCCTGGGTCTGAGTTGGGACAGGGATGCTTGGTGCCAAATCCTGATGCTGAGCTGAGCATCAGGGCCTGGCACAAGGCAACCAAGGGGGCCAGGACAAATCCACCCCTGCACAATTGGTGGGATTGGCTTGGGGGCAGTTCCAGGTTCTGAACCCAGCTGCTTTAATCCTGGGGATGCCAGGCGTGCAGCTGGGGATGGGGGTGTGCAGCAGCACGTGCCAGTTTAAAGATGAACCTGTGCAAGCAGCAGGGGGTGGCAAAAGTTCCTTAATCCCAGCTGCTAGCGTGGGACAGCTCTTTAAATGGGCAAGAGCATCTGGGCATGGGGGAGCTTTCTTCATCCCCAGCCACAACTACCCCTTTAAAAAAGGCATCCAGCAGGAGCACCTGGAGATGGAGAAATGTCTCTCATCCCCTAGTGGACACACCATTTTAAGGGGTGCCCAACATGTGCAGCAGGGGATGGGGAAAGCTCCTCCATCCCCATCTGCATTCACCCATTTAAATGGCAGCTGGGGATGAGGGAACTTGCATGGGTGCCTCTTCAAATTGGCATGTCTAGTGTGGGGTTGGGGAGTTCCCCCATCCCTCACTACACCATGGGGGCATTGGGAGCCTGACATCAGGGAGCCTCTCTCTGATGTTGGGCTTTTAGCACCCAGGAACATAAGAAGGCAGGCAGGCCTTCAGATGGGGCACCCCGCTGCACACCTGCTTTCTAAAGGTCTGGGGCACTGTGAACTCAGCATCAGTGAAAGGCTCCCCGATGTCAGGCTCACTGCATTCCAGATCTTTAAAGATGTCTTTAACATTTGCCAGCAATCTTAGTCTCCTCTCTGTAAAACAGGAATCGTGATACTTGACTTCATCACAGGGGAGAGATGAGGATAAATTTGCTGGACTGTGAGATGTTCAGACACACAGCACTGGGACTTCATCAAGTAATTCTCCTTGAAGATTGTTATCAGCATTCAAGGATGATTTTTAGCCCTTGCTTTCAAATAGTCAGACAGTCCTTTCCATTTTGCTAATGTGTTTAATGCTAAAACAGTGATGAGATCAAATGTTAGGAAAATTAGGCAGGCTTAACTTGGCCCTCTACTCTTGCCAGTCTACACTTAGGCCAGGTACAGACATTACACTTTTACTGGTATAAGTGATTAGAAACAGGTTTATACCCATAACAGGACAGAAATTTGACACACAAAACTGGACTATACCCATAACAAAACAGAAATTCAGCACACATAAACTGATTTTAAAATGGCAGAACTCAATCTAAGATGCCCACCCCCCTGATCAAAGTGTGAATGTGTTCTGTTTTCTACTGATCTGAACTATACCACTTACAGAAAACCGCATAACTTAGATTGATTCAACCTTGGGCTTTCTGAATGTCTGTACCTAGCCCTTGTGTATGTCTATGACATATATCAGTAACAGCTGACATCATAAACCCCATATTCGTAAACCCCATAACTTATGGAGTCCAGGAGCTTTCTGACAAAGCTTGTATGCTGCCTCTATCCCAGCTTTCAATGTAAAGACCATTTAGCTGGATCATGAATGTGAATCAGAATTGAAGAGGCACATAATCAAAGAAGCATCTAATCACTGTGATTGGGAAAAGGTTAAAATAGCTGTAAAAAATCCCCAATGATTGTTGTCTTGTAATCCCCAGTGGCCTTCACACCCTTAAAATATTAACACATTTTTTGCATCTGCAAAACTGAACTGTGTCTCCCTCAAGTTTTAATGAGGGCATGATATATGATAGTAGGATGGTGCTCACCAAGTCTTATCCAGTACATTGGTATAATAAAAATTGGCATAAAAGCAACCTGAAAATGTCTCCCTCTGCTTTCACCAATCTCTTAGTATGGTCGGTACGACTATGGTGAACCATTTAATTCAGTCTGGCTGCATGGTCTTCTCCCACCACACTCTTCATTTCCATGGTTACAGCAAAGACCACAAGAACGTGAGACCCAACAGGTGAGCATTTTCTTGGCATTGTCTACTTGCCAGGACTCCAGAAACTGTGCTCAGGAAATCAGTAAAGGCTCATGCAAGTCAGAAGTGCTCTGGAAACACACCTCCCTATGAAGCAGCAGAAGTTAGCCATTTGTGAAGACCTAGTAGCAGACACACAGACAAAATGTCTGTCTTGGTTCTGAAAGTTCTGTTTTCCTATGAATGTCACTAAGTCACCCAAAGGAAACAGATGAAAGAATGTCATTTAGTGGTCATGATCAGCAACAAAATCTTAAGAGAATCAGTTAGCCTAAAGCCATTGAACCAGGCAAACTTCTCTGAGCATCTTTAAAAAAAACAGCTGCTTCTAAGGGGCAGGATGGTCTAGTGGCTAAGAGAACTTAATACCTGCTCTGGAATACCTAGATTGCAAATCCCTGATCTGGAATACTCTCATTCAGTTCCCTGCTCCATCAGAGATGCCTAGTGTACCCTTGGGGAGCTAGGCCATGACACCTAATCTCACAAAGGCACCTAATTCAGAGTTGTAGGCAGATGCCTCAGTTCCAGACAGAGGTAGGATATCAGAGACCCCCATCCCTTTGGCATTTCCTATTGGCTGCTTTATGTGTTCCCTTCCGACCCTAGGCATCAAGAGTTCCTCATTTAAAGTGTTGGGAATTTCAAGTTCTGGCCCTACAGCCTGATTTTTAGGCACAGAAATGGTCAGTACTATTAAGTTCTGGAATCTGGCTGCAAGTCTCTCTGCATCTCAGTTCCCCATCTACAAAGTAGACAGTACCTTGCCTCATAGGTGCATTGGGAAGATAAATGGTATGATTTAAGCAGGAAGGGGTATAGAGATTCCTAAGGTGGACAGTGGCCTCTAAGTGAAAGAAATCAAGACTCTCCTTTTAAATTTAGTTTGGAAAAAATGGCATTGTGTGAACAGAATATGTTAATTATGCATCCTTAACACTTAAAATCAGGATGTGGGAAAGCTAATACTGAGTACACCCTGAGATTCTGTCCTCTTCCAGGTGATTAGAGGGTACTGTGGACCTAGATGTAAACCCAGTAAACAATCTGTTTTCATCACATTACATAAGAAAAAAATGTTATGACAACTGTAAAGTCTGCACTGTAATATACTGGATTAGGAATTGCTTGCAAATAACATAGATAAAAGACAAGGCAATTCAATGCAATGAAGCATGGGTTTTCAATGCTGGGGCCCAAAGAGGCTTCAAAGGGTTGAGACAGAAATGCTGGCCTCATTTTTCAGTTCTCTAAGTTAAGGAAGAGGCTATATCTTTGATATAATTAACTACCACTCTCCTACCCTTTTCCTCCTGGCTGCACCTCTTCCTGGCACAGTATGAATATGCAATGCCTGTACATCCACCACCTCTGCCATCGCAGCAGACCCCACTTCAGCCACAGCAACCAAGATTACAGGCTCAGAATCCTTCCCTGCACTCAACACTGCCCTCAAAGCAAGGTCAAATACAGCAGAACGAAGTGTTGCCGCCCATCCAAGTGGGACAGCCATCACTGCAGCAAGGAGAACTGCCTGGGATTCAACAACAACTGGTACCAGCAGACAAGCAGCTACAGGTAGCTATTGAAGGCCAAGGTGGCTTAATCCAAAGCCCATGGAAATCAGTGAGTGCCCTGCCACTGGTGTGAGCAGACTTTGGATAAAGCCTGTGCAGTGGCTAATTTGTCAAGCCTATACTAACGTTTGAATGTATTTACATTAATTATATGGTGTCACCACATAGTTATCTTTTATCGTGCTAAATTTCTCGAAACAACTGGACTTATAGCTGATGATTACTTGAAAAAGATGGCAGGAAATTATGGTTTGAAAGAAGGTCAGATAGCAAAATTCCTGTCCCTATATGGAAGCAGTGCTCGCTAGCAGGCCAAACTTATTTGGCTAGTATAGCAAAGTCTCTCTCCTTTTTTTATTGTGTGTCAGTTTGTTGTTATTGAATCTTAATATTTCAAAACCATTTTATTTACTGTGCAATTTTGTTTTCTAATGCAGTTACCAGCGCTGGAATATTCAGGGCATTTGGGTCAGATGGTAAGTGCAGTCTTTTTTTATGTATCTTTCCTATTAATAGGAACATGATACCAAAGATTTCAGGGACTCAGGTAGTATAATCTGTCATTTCTGCACAAGAAGCTAGGATTGCTTAAACCAACTGAGAAATTCCCCTTTGTAATAGACTTCTAAAATATAAAAACTACATTAAAAAACATATTTGCAAAAACAGTTTACAGTATAGGACATAAATTCCTTTCTCTCTGCTACAAAGCTTCCTGCTTTTATTATTTTTGCTGTTCGTGGTTGGCTGAGTTGAGGTTTTTTTGTTGGAACACTCAGAATGTTTTATGTGTGTGCGCCTTTTTTGTTACTAGGGTATCTAAGACACACGAACGTGACTATGAATATCTGTCTTGCCTTTTCAAAGCAATTGTGCTATTTGCTATATTGTCTTGTGTTGCACTGAAATATTCTGCTTATTTCTTTTGGTGAAGATGTACCCAATTGTCCATCAGTTAGTCCACCAAGGTCCAATGCAACCACAACAGCAACCAGCAGTAAGTACCTTCCCATTTCCACCCCCCAGTTCCTCTTTGCCTTTTGTACACTCGTGTCATTTTAAAGTTTTCCCTTTTTTCCCTTTTTTTAACTATCACTTTCTTGATGTCTAGTTGCATCCTGCCCTGTTTTACATGTCCTATGCAGCAAACCAAGGAGTAAGTCTATTGTTTATTTTCTACCTAAAAAAAGTTATCTAATACTCCAAGTGAGTTGTTACCATTGCAACACAATATAAAGTGAAAGCCTGAAATGTTCAATGCCATGGGAGCAATTTAAATGTCCAACTCCCACTAATTTTTATTGGGAACTGGGTCTTAATTTGCTCGGGTGACTTTCGAGACCTTAGCCAATTTTTAATATAAGGTCTCTTTTAAAACCCAGAGTTCAGCAAAACAAAGTCACATTTGCATTTGGCTAGACTGATTTGTACTTGGCTGTATTTTCTTTAGGGTGCTCCTGCTAGGCTTGGCATAGTGAGTTCAGAAGAAATGCTGGTACGTGACTTCATGGATTTGCTTTGTGTTATAAACATGTTCCCCCTTGCAAACATATGATCACCAACAGCTGTTATAGTCCTCCTCTAATATGTAAGGGAAAGAGAACTCTCTCCCAGCATCTTTGTCACCTTTGCAATGTTTATATACTGTTAATAGGTTGACCAACACAAGCTAGGAAAGTCACCTTGGATTTTTAAAGGGCATTTTTATGTATTTCCAGAGAATAATTCTACTTTCCCACATTTCTCTTTAAGGCACTGCCAAGTGAAGGGTCTTGTGCTAAAAGACTTGTGTTCCCAGAGTGAAATATATACAGAATTTGCTTTAAGCTAAACACACTTTGAATTCTTTGTAATTTATATTCACTGAACTCCAAAGTGGGGTAAAGGGATCTTAGTGTAAAAAAGAATCAATCCTTACAGGTGCAATCAAATGCAGTGACCTGAAGGCCCTGAGTCCTTGAACTGCAAATGTATGTTGTATTTTGTTTTGGAGAAACATGATACAAAAAGCCCCAGATAGAGCTTGTCTCTTCCATATAGTAAAGCAATTGAACTTTCTAGATCTCCTGATAAAATATCCATAGATAAGCATTTTCCTTTAAAGTTTTAAAAATGAAAGGCCAGTTTCTATTTGACTATTAGGTACCTAGGCCACATCCAGACATGCACGGACATTTGGTTCCCCAGGGACAACAACCAGCAGCGGTGCACCTTCTGCTGCTGATAATTGTCCCTGGAAATGCCTGTGCCATGTGTGCCCTGGCATGTGGCAACTGGTGGGGCAGGGGAGGCTGCGGTCAGCACTGGGCTGGCCCCAGCAGCCTTACCTGGGTCCTGGGGGCCTCCCAGGGTCACAGCCGTGTCGCTCCTGCCACATGGAGCCTGGCTGGCAGCAGAGTGTGGCTCCAGCCAGCCAGACTCCAGCTTTGGGTGGTGCATGCTGCCACCAAGTGCACTGCTCTGCTTTTTTTCCCCCATGGGTTTTTTTGACCCCTGGATATCCTCCATGCTGCTCCCTTGGAGTGTGGAAAACAACTGAACATGCAGTATGTGCCGCCGCAGATATATCTACAGTGCCACATTCTGCATGGCTGCGCTTGTCTGGACGTGGCCCTACAGGTGATCATATTTGACCCTGCTCAATCCCTGAAAAACATCTGAAGGGAAAGATGATGGAGTCTTACAAAACGTAGGTGCAGTTTGGAACAGGATCTGGTCCATTTTTGTGAAAAAAGCTAGAAGAGATTAGTGTGACTGTGTAGCCCAGAATATAAATAGCAGTGCTTCCGGGTGACAAAAGTCGATCACGTCACCCTGCCCTATGGCTGTTCTGATAGGCTGCCTTTTACTGATGGCACAAAACCTGCACCAGTTATGTCTGACTTACTGTCAGACTAGCCGCTGTGATAGCAATGCGATGAAATAACAGTTCCTCACTTCTTTTCCCCCCAGGGAGGTAGAGGTGGGGTACCCGCCTATGGTGCCATGATTCCTGGATTCAGAGGGATGCCTCAGGACCCAGCCCTCCAGGGAGATTTCACAACGGAAGATGATAACCCTGCTACAGCACATAATCCAGCCATCCAAGGAGGCGCCAACCAGGGCCCCTCAAGAGGCTCCCAATTTTTGGCAGTGAATCCTGCAGGCCATGGAAGTGCCATACTTCTTCCAGAGGGGATCCCAGCAGGACAGGAGGGTTTTTTGCCAAATATTAACGATATGCCAGGCCAAGGGGTCAATCCTGTTGGTCAGAGAGGAACTCTAGGGGTGACTCCAACTGCTACAGCCCCAGAATTAACACAGGGTATCCCTGACAGCTTTATGACCTTTGGTGCTGAGGGCACAGTACCTCTGGGTATACAGAAAGAAGTGACCGTGGACCCTACCATGTTCCCAGAAGCTCAGCATACGCTCATGGCAGGAAATGGGGCTGAACAGCCACAGGTTATGCAAGATGTCTGGCATTTCCAAGAGCCCTGAGCATATTTTGGAAACATACTCATATCATTCATGTATACCCTATGCCTGATGCACTGGCCAACAAATCTGTTTATCTGCTTCTATGGCATTAGCAATAAAACATTTAAATGTGTTTATGCAGCTGTGGAAATGCTGGTGCAACTTTATTTTGTTTCTTTCCCAAATGAGAAAGAAAAAAGCTCTCTTCACATTCAAGTGATTAATAGTTCAACTAAATCCTGCAGTTAATTACCATCAGTTTCCCCCTCCCCCCTAGAAATCAGTCAAATTTCAGGTGTTTGTGGAGTGTCCCTGAGAATAAAACCAGGATGACGTATAACAATTATTTCTTTTTAAAACTTTGCCTTTAGAGAACTGAGATGCATTCTGATAGACACGTTGTTTCATTCAAACAGTTAACCGGTGTTTATGGCCCAAACCCCTGGCTTTGTTAAACATGTTGGTCTAATGCACTTGAGAGTTAGTTAGTATATAATAAACTTCTATATAATAATTTCAATGTTTCTTGTCGTTTTTAAAACAAAAAGCAAGCATATTTTCTAACTGGAGAAAGGGATTATATGCGGAGAGTGCTTTATGTCATCCAAAATGCATACACAGCCAAGTTTTGCCTTTCACAAAAAAAGGCCTCAGTGAAAATGTGAGCAGATTCCTAGCTCAGAGAAAAAAAAATTATACCAGATTCTGCCATGTGATTATTCATGGGCCAAGGTGTGTTGCTCAGGCTGTGGCTGGTGTGCACAGCTTTAATTTTATGAACTTGATCAATGTCTAACACAACTTGGGACACACACACACTAAAAAAAAATGGCCTAACTTCGCAAGCATTCTGCTGCGGTCGCACAATGAAGTTCGTGAAATGACTCGGAGTCTTTCAAGGGCAGATTTTTGGCAAGAACTGGATATTCAAAACTTCACTGACATGAAAATACAACAACAATTTGTGCGGGGAGAAGTAGAATTTTTTGGGCCCATACCCATAAGCATTTATACCCATAACGAACCCCACTGCTGGGAGTGGACGTGAATATGTACCCCCCCCCAATATCTGGCACTGCCCCATGTGTGACACGACACTGGTAGCAAACCTTGTCGGTTCTCCAAACTCCATTGCTAGAGATGCCAGAAACGTGGTGTTCAGAGATCATTCAGAACCAAGGAGTCTGCTCAGTTCATCATCTGAATTCTAGTCGTAACATCTCGCTTAATATGAGCACAACCCACCAACTGAGGGACTAATGTACATCTCGACACACCAATTCCAGCTGCCTCATGCCAAAGCCAGTGCCCCACAAGAAATAAAGAGTGACATGATGACTTTAAATTACAATACAGAGAACCATAGTTCCTAATGTAGCCTTAATGGCCATCTGGAACAGGTCATGGGACAGGACTCTTTGGGACCCTTCCACACCAGTTTATTTCCTGCAAGCTCCAGACTTGTGTGTGCCTCATGTGGCTTCTGCTGGCCTCCTGCCAGGTAAAGGCATGTCTCGGGTCAGGTCTCAAGGTTAGGGTGGCCATCATAGAGGACAGTCCGGTTTTCTGCTAATCTGTCTTCTATTGATATGAAACCCAGTGCCTTTATGTCCTCTATTTCTCTCTTCAAGAGAAAAATAGAAGACATAAAGGCGTTGGGTTTTGTATCAATAGAGGACAGAAGACAACTGGACCGTCCTCTATGATGGCCACCCTACTCGAGGTGGTGGCCTCTGATCTGCTTCTGCTCTGAAAGAGCCCCAATTAATTTCTCATCCCTGTTTTCCCCCATTTCAGGTAGTATATCTCTACTTTGGATCCTCGGGGTTGTTGAATTCTCTGCTGCCTGGATACTGTGAGGTCCGATAAATTGCTAGCAGCTCTTTCATACAGTTCAGGCATTATTTAGGGGAAAGTTCTGTGCCAACCTGGCAAGAGCAAGTGACTAGGGAGCTGCTCTAGCAGAGACTGGCCCAAGAAACATTCTTCTTCAATACCTCACCTGAAGAGGCAAATATAAAGTAACATGAGGGAAAATATGAAGTGAGAAAAATAAAGTGATAAAGAAGTGAGATGAAAGATAAAGTGAATACCTATGGAAAAGGAGGAGTTGGAAAAAGCCTGGACAAGACCCAGGGAGATAAAGATTCCAGCCCTTGCTGTATTTGCAGACGCATAGGAGTTCATGCGTTTGAGACAGAGAGCAGATGTTCCTGACAGAAAAGACCAAAAGCTTACCTGAAACGAGTTTCAAATCTGATACGCAGCTCACTCACAGTTGCACTGTGGATGAACAAGGCTTTCCTCCTTCAGGCTGGTGGCACACAATATTTCCATTGGGAAGCTCCCCTTCCCCACATTCTTCCAATTCATCAACTGTTCTCCCCCTCCTCTCCTGGGCACCGTCAATTCTTCCAAACACCCAACAAAAAAGCATTAATCTTTCAAGTGTCACTTGAAGGAACAGCATCCATGCTAAACCACTGGAAAAGTTAAAAAGCAAAGCCAACTTTATCAGTTCAGCAGTGCATCTGTGACGTTTTTCTTCCCCCTACCCTTGCACCCATTCCTCTGTCTTTGTCTCCCCCATATCATGATTACATTGTGATACAGAGGCCCAGAAGGCTATGTATTTAGGGGAAGAAACAGCGGGATGAGTTTTTGGGACACAAACCAAATTTCACCAACACAATAAGAATGTGTGTTCTTTAGATTTCATAGCACTGCTACTCATGTGGAGTTTGTGATCTGCCACGACCACAGAAGCAGAGCCAGGCAGATTGCTCCTCTGAGCCTCAAACAGTTGCTTTACATCTGCTAATATCAAGTTGCATTGTCAAGATTAACTTTGCAGGGAAGCAGAGTTAAACACAACTACTCCTTAAAAGTGAAAGCTGAAGTTCTTCTTGGTACTGAAAGGCTGACCCCATTAAGGAGTTTGTATGAATCCTCACAAGCCACCTCCAGCTTGTCAGTACATTTACTGATAAATAAGGATTTGCTCAGACTAGACAGGTGCCAAGTGCAACTGTCATGGGCATGGCATAGGCACCAGAGACAGAACTAAAATAAAGCAGGCAGGACAGTTGCATGAGCCAGTGAACCAAATGTTGGGTTGGGAACCAGGTGACTTGGTTCTATGCCGAGGCCTCCTGGAAGACCTCAGTCATGTCACTTCACCATTTTGATGGCCCATTCATAACTGATTCATCACTTGCCTCTTTCTATGTATTGCACACCACCTCTAGAGGCCATTGCATAATAAGTATGAAACATTCCTCACTGAGTGGTCTGAGCTACATAAACAGATGAGCCATATAGAGGATAGACTGGGCGTGGATTGGGCCCTTTATTTGAAGGGGCTTTCTCTTGTCACCCTTACTAATGAAGTTGCATGCCATCAGCTGTACAAGTGTGAAACCCTCTTCACTCAAGGGGCAGGGGTGGTAACGTAGTTGGCCCTTAACAGAATATAAACAAAATATGAGCACATGCTAGCTGGGCAGCATCATGCATGTTGTCTGCAATAGACAGGTTATTCAAAAGTCATGGACTGGGGCAGCTAAATTCTGAGCAGACATTGTAGCTATGCAGGAACTTTCTCAACTGGGAATTCTAATAACCTGTTTGAACTTGACTTAGACAGATGTAAGACACACATTGCAGTTCAGCTTGCAATCATGCTATGAGCTCTTGTTTATCTTAGGCCCTGAAGTGGCCCTCAGTACCATGGAACGACTCTTTTTGGTATGTTCATCTTCCCATAGAAATGGTGCAGTGCAGCGCTCTTCCTCCTTACTATAAGCATACAAATAAGGCACAGATAAACTTGCACAAGTACACACAAACTGCCTATAACAAAGCAGGGACTTGAACCTAGACCTGCTGGATCATATGCTTATACCCAAGCCAGGGGTGGGCAAAATACAGCCTGCAGGCTGGATCCAGCCCACCAAGCAATTTCGTCTGGCTAGTGGATAGGTGCCTACCAATTCACTGGCAGACATGGTTCTTTGGGTGAATCTGATATCTTTTATTAGACCAACTTAAATAGTTGGAAACATTTTTCTTAGCAAGCTTTCAGGTTTAAAAACCCTTCGTCAGGCTGAGGAAGCCTGTGCAGTTGGCGTGTGATCTTCCTGGATGGAATGAATAGTAAAGTAGGGGTGTGTGAAGCTTCAGTCCCTGATTCGATTTGGCAGAGACTCAGCCCAATTTGGTGGCCAAATCTCCAAATCTGAATCAAATCAGAGGACCCTTTAATCTCTCTGAATTGAATCGGAACCCTCTGAATCAATTCAGAGAGATTCGGAAAGATTCGGACATAGACACAGCTTTAAATGTTTTTTCTACATACCTCCAGGTAGCAGGGTGCTCTGGCTAGTAGGTGGCTTTGTGGCACAATGGATAGCGCATTGGACTTCTAGAAGTTAAAAGGATTCAAAGATTCAGTGTTCAAGTCCTGATGGAGTCATGCTTTTCTCTTGCTGGGGTCACTTGATCCCAGATGACTTCCCACCTATGGGAAGTCAGCTGACTTCCTGGTGATCTCATGAGGTCCCTTCCAGCCCCTAATGTCTATGAAATCTATGGATGCTGGGGAGCATGGTGTAAAGCACTTCCAGGTTCACTGCTGAGCATGTGGAGGGCCCCCCCAGCACTCCTGTGGGATGCTCCATGTGCCCCACCATTGCAGCATTCACAAGCCGCACTGGTACCTCAAGGTATGTAGAAAAAGCATTTAAAGCTGTGTCTATGTCCAAATTGCTGATTCTCTGAATCAGCATTGAATCTTCAGATTCAGCTTTGGCCGAATCTACTCAGGGACAGGGATCTGAATCAACGAATCAAATCACTGTCCCTGATTTGGGCTGAATCCAAATCAAATAGGGCCTGCTTCACACACCCATATAAAGAAGGCAGAGGCTGGTATGTATACAAGAAAGGCAGTCAGTAAAGATGTAAGTAGGGTGCCAGGTCAAAAGCCCCCTATTCAGTGCCTCCTCATCAAGGTTTTGTGTTTGTTGAGATAGGGACATATGGCATTTCTGCTGACCCCAAACCCCCTTCCAGGTTCTGTCACCTCATTCTCAACCCCTTCCCCACCCCACTGCTGCCAAAGGTTTTCTGTTTTGTGGTAATTAGGAGGAGGAACCAAGCTGAAACATGGGCAGTGATCAACAGGTTTTCTTTATTAAACACAGGAAAAGTTTGGCAACCAGAACATTTTAAACTGAGGCATGTCTCTTCCTTGCACCATATTTCCCCCACACCCCAGTGTGGGCCCCTGAGGGATGTTGGGGAGAAAGAAGGGAAGGGGAATGTGCCTGGGCAGCCTCAGTTGTTGCCAACACTGCCTGTGACAAGGGGCCAGTGGAGCCTGAGGCAGGAGACCCCTGGCCCAGTGGCAGGGTGTGTGGGTCCTTGAAGTCCTCCAGCCCTACTCCTTCAGGGATGGCTCCCACCAGGGTGAGGAGGTAATTAGCCAGGCCTTTGCAGATCTGGATAGCCTGCCTCTATGTAGGACCGGGGCCCCTTCTCCCCATCCCTGCACTCATGGTGCCAGGCTTGGTCTGTAGTTGAACTACTGCTTCCAGCAGTCTAGTTGTCCCTCATGAACCAGGGCAGGCAGGGGTAGGTTAGTCCCTTGACAAACATTGGGGGGGGGGGTCGATGACATCACTGATGATAAGATTAGGGACCCCAGGAGTGTAGCACCCACTCTACATCAGCCTGGGAAACAAAGAAGTGTGCAAGAGGTGTGCAACCCGGTTGGGGAGGACCAGGTTAGAGAGCTTCTGGAGGGGCTGGACATGTTCAAATCAGCAGGTCCAGATGCTCTCCACCCCAGGGTGTTGAGGGAATTGGCAGGGGTTATTGCGGGGCCCCTGGCACAGCTTTACAAGCACTTGTAGTGCTCTGGCCAGGTGCCAGATGACTGGAAGAAAGCCAACATGGTCCCCATCTTCAAAAAAGGGAAAAGGGAGGACCCGGGCAACTATAGGCCCATTAGTCTTACTTCAATCTTGGGGAAACTCTTTGAGAAGATCATCAAGGAGCACGTCTGTGATGGGCCAGCAGCAGAGATGATGCTCAAGGGCAACCAGCATGGTTTTACTAGGGGCAGATCCTGCCAGACCAACCTGATTGCCTTCTACGATCAGGTCACAAAAGCACTGGATGCAGGTATTGCGGTGGATGTAGTCTTTCTGGACTTCAGCAAGGCCTTTGACACTGTCTCCCACCCCATTCTCATAAAAAACTAGGTGACTGTGGCATTGATGCCTACACAGTCAGATGGATTGCAAATTGGCTGAAGGGTCATACTCAGAGGGTAATGGTGGATGGGTCTTTTTCGACCTGGAGGGAAGTGGGCAGTGGAGTCCCCCAGGACTCGGTCCTTGGGCCTGCACTGTTCAATTTCTTTATTAGTGACTTGGATGATGGGGTAAAAAGCAGCCTGTTTAAATTTGCTGATGATACCAAGATTTTGGGTGAGGTGGACACGCTAGTAGGGAAGAACAGATTACAGCAGGACCTGGACAGGTTACAGGGGTGGGCTAACGAAAATAGGATGGGTTTCAATACTGACAAGTGCAGGGTGCTGCACTTGGGCAGTGGCAACCAGCAGCACACTTATAAGCTGGGAAACTCCCTTCTTGAGCACACTGGCAGAAAGAGATCTTGGAGTCATTACTGACTCCAAGTGAACATGGGCCGACAATGTGAGGTCATGTTCAGTAGGGCTAACCGTACCTTGTCGTGCATCCACAGATGCATCTCAAGAAGGGCCAAGGAGATTATCCTCCCCCTCTATGTAACACTGGTCAGGCCACAGCTGGAGTACTGTGTCCAGTTCTGGGCGCTGCGCTTCAGGAGGGATGTGGACAGCATTGAAAGGGTCCAGAGGAGGGCCACCTGCATGATCCGGGGACAGCAGGGCAGAGCCTACGAGGAGAGGCTACGAGACCTTAACCTGTTCAGCCTTCACAAGAGAAGGCTGAGGGGGGACCTGGTGGCTGTCTATTAACTCACCAGGAGGGACCAACAGGTTTTGGGAAAGACCCTGTTCCCTCTAGTGCCCCCCGGGGTAACAAGGAATAATGGCCACAAATTGTTAGAGAGTAGGTTTAGACTAGACATCCATAAGAACTACTTCCCAGTCAGGGCGGCTAGGATCTGGAACCAACTTCCAAGGGAAGTGGTGCTGGCTCCTACCCTGGGGGGTCTTTAAGAGGAGGCTTGAGGTCTATCTGGCTGGGGTCATTTGAGCCCAGTTTTCTCTCCTGCCCAGGGCAGGAGGTCAGACTTGATGATCTACAAGGCCCCTTCTGACCCTACTTCTATGAATCTATGAATCTATGAAGATGCAGTCATTATCCTGACCAGCTGTGTGAAAGCTGGTGGCCTGGGCCCTGGATGTCTGTGTGTGTGTGTGTGTAGGCCACACACACATACACTCATACGCAGAATCCAGGCATGCAGGACACACACATATACACACTTAACGGACACAGGGTAAGCTGGGTGGCCATGCACAGGATGGCCAACTGGTGGTTCATGGCTATAAGGGCACATACCTGCTGCAGTTCCTGGCTCTTCTTTCTTGGGTGTGCTGGCCCGGAAATGAAGGCATGAGCATGTCACAATGATGGCAGGGGGTTGGGGGCTTGATGATTGATGCCAAGCAGCCAGTAAGGGGTGGCTTGTCCATTTGGCTCTGTTCAGGAGTCTTCAGCAGCCCAGGTAGTCCATGGGGCATGCTGGGAGGGGTGCAAGAGCTCCCCCTACCTGCTGGGCTTGGCCTATGCAGGCAGGCTCTAAACCTCACCCCACCAAAGGGCTAATGTCTGTTCTGTTTGCTCCAGACCTAACCTTGGGTGCTTAGAGTAAAGCTCAAAAGTTAGAGCACTTGTGCCTCAGATTTTCTTGAATGCCTGTACTTAGCCAAGGACTCTATCCCTGCTCTGGATAGAGTCCCTGGTTAATCAGGGGAAATGAGGGTGGCTGGGACTGATGCACCATGGGATCCTAGAGGACTGCAAGTTGCTCATTTTATCTCCATGGAGCAGACTGAACAACACATCCTAGGTAGCATGGGCCAGAATTAACCCTAAGCCTAACCTGAAATGGTGTAACTTTGAGACACTCGGAGGTTACATAGCACAAGTTAATGAACTTAAACACGTGGATGCTCACATTTAAAATGCCTTTAATATGTTCTAGGTTCAACATGTAACTTCACCCACGTTTCCTATCACATAGATGGTGAGAGACCCTTTGTCAGGGGAATCCCTGATGAGCTTCATCAGCTGACCACATAAGGAGATGCGCTGCTTGGTTACTCAGACATTTGGCATAACTAGTATTATGGGTTTGGTTGCTTTCTTCCATGCATTCATTCCATTTCCAATGACACCTATTCGAAATTCCCCAGATTCTGCACAATTTTTTTCTACAAACAGTAAAATAATGGCCCAGCTGTTCCTAATCCATGTTTTTATGATTTAAAGATGAGAATTTGAAAGGTACCTAAGAGCTTTGAACACCACAGTTTCATTAAGTTTTATGGACATCAGAAATTCATATATTTTAGGGACCTTTAACAATCTCAGACTAAGGGCTTGTCTAGATTGAAAATTTACCAGATTACCTATTGCAATAAACTATTACATAATAGATATTTTAGGATAGTTGCCCATGTAGACAGTCTTTCTAGATTTAAAATGATTGAGTGCTAGTAATGACTCTGCTTTACACATGAATCACAATAAATTAAGGTTTTATTTCAAGTAACAGTATCAACACAGGAGTTTATTTTGGTTTAAATAAACCATTCTAAATTCACGCCTTCAGCTGATCTAGAATAATTTGCCTGTGTTGACAAAACGTGGATTTTGTTCTGCTGATTTAATTAATTAGTAGTTCCTAAGCAGAAAATAGTAAAAACAAGCGCTCACTTCTGATGGGAGATGGCAAGCTGAATGAAGTGCTGGGTATATTAGTAATAGAAATTATTCAAAACAAAGACACCTTTACCTACCATCAACATTTCAAAGGACGATGCTGTTGCATGGAAGGATGAAGTCCTTTGCCCACTAATAGATCTCTAAGACAGAATGGACCATAAGAATAATAGAATCAGAAAATTTGGGCTGAAGAAGACCTCAGGAGGCCGTCTAGTCCAACCCCCTGCTCAAAGCAGGACCATCCCCAACTAGATCATCCCAGCCAAAGCTTTGTCTAGCTTGGTCTTAAAAACCTTCAAGGATGGAAATTCCACAACCTCTCTGGATAGCCTATTCCAGTGCTTTACTATCCTCCTAGTGAGATATTTTTTCCTAATATCTAATCTAAACTTCCCTTGTTGCAACTTGAGACCGTTGCTCCTTGTTCTGTCATCAGCCATGACTAAGAACAGTCTAGCTCCATCCTCTTTGGAACCAAACTTCAGGTAGTCGAAGGCTGCTATTAAATCCTCTCTCAGTCTTCTCTTAGACTAAATAAGCCCGGTACCCTCAACCTGTCCTCATAGGTCATGTGCCCCAGCACTGGGACCATTTTCGGTGCCCTCCACTGGACTCTCCAATTGGTCCACATCCTTTCTGTAGGGGAGGTGGGGTGCAAAACTGAACACAGTTCTCCAGATGTGGCCTCACCAGTGCTGAATAGAGGGGAATAATCACTTCCCTGGACCTACTGGCATCACTGTCCAGGAAGGACAGGCAGGTGAGAAGAGAAGTTTCACTTTATGTAAAAGAGCCATATGATTGTTCAGAGCTCCAGTATGAAGCTGGAGATAGTCCTGTTGAGTGTTTCTGGGTTAGGGTCATAGTGGGGAACAACAAGGGTGATGTTGTGGTGGGGGTCTGCTTTACACCACCAGACCAGGAGGAAGTGGTGAATGAGGCTTTCTTCAAACAGCTAGTGGAAGTTTCCTGATCACAGGCCCTGGTTCTCATGGGGAACTTCAATCACCCTGACATCTGCTGGGAGGGCAATCCAGCAGTACTCAGGCAATCCAGAAAGTTTTTGCAAAGTGCTGGGTACAATTTCCTGGTGCAAGTGCTGGAGTGGCTAACTAGGGGCTGTGCTCTTCTTGACCTGCTGCTTGCAAACAGGGATGAATTGGTGTGGAATGTAGTAGTGGATGGAAACTTGGGCAGCAGTGACCATGAGATAATTGAGTTCAGGATCCTGAGGAAAGGAAGGATGGAGAGCACCAGAGTAAGGATCCTGGACTTCGGAAAAGCAGACTTCAACTCGCTCAGGGAATTCATGGGCAGGATCCTCTGGGAAGTCTGTGTGACGGAGAAAGAAATCCAGGAGAGCTGGCTGTAGTTCAAAGAAGCCTCCAGCAGATGTACTACTCCCCCCAGCTTGGTGTCATCTTCAAACTTACTGAGTGTACACTCTATGCCATTTTCCAGGCAACTGATGAAGATATTGAACAAAACCCAGCCCAGGATCGACCCCTGGGGCACTCCACTTGATACCCACTGCCAACTAGACATCAAACTATTGATTACTACCCTCTGAGCCCGATGCTCCAGCCAGTTTTACTATCCACCTTACAGTCTATTCATCCATCCCGTACTTCCTTAGTTTGTCTGAGAGAATATTGTTGGCGAACATATCAAAAGCCTTGCTAAAATCAACTGCAGAAACTTCCTTAGTCTGACGAAGGGTTTTTGAACCCGAAAACTTGCTTAATAATTATTTTCCAACTATTTAAGTTGGTCTAATAAAAGATGTCAGATTCACCCAAAGAACCTTGTCTTGCTAAAATCAGGGTATACCACCACATCCACGGGTCATTTCATCATAGAAGGCGATCCAGTTGGTCAGGCTTGACTTGCCCCTGGTGAATCAATGCTGACCATTCCTAATCACCTTCTTCTCTTCCAAGTGCTTCAACATGGATTCCTTGAGGATCTGTTCCATAATTTTTCCAGGGATTGAAGTGAGGTGGACTGGTCTGTAGCTCCCTGTATCCTCCTTTTTCCCTTTCTAAAATATGGGCACTATGTCTGCCCTTTTCTAATCATCCAGGACCTCTCCTGATCGCCATGAGTTTTCAAAGATAATGGCCAGCAGCTTTGCAATCACATCAGCCAACTCCCTTGGGTGCATCCCATCTGGCCCCATGGATTTGTATATGCCCAGTTGTTCTAAATAGTCCCTAAATTCTTTCACTGCTTCCCTTGTCCCCAAACTGTACTGTCTGGTGCTATAGTTTGGGAGCTGACCTTGCCTGTGAAGACTGAGGTGAAAAAGGCATTGATTACTTCAGCCTTTTATGCATCCTCTGTCACTAGGTTGCCTCCCCCATTCATTAAGGACCCCACACTTGGATCTTCCTCTTGCTACCAAAGTCCTTGTAGAAACCCTTCTTGTTACCTTTCACATCCCTTGCTACCTGCAACTCCAGTTGTGCTATGGCCTCCCTGGCTTCCTTCTTCACCATAGTCCAGAACCCCGCAGCTCTAGCCCATAACTCCCATGTAATCTTTTTAAAAGGCACTCAGCTAGTTTTGATATACAAAATTATAGCCTTATTTTTGGCCTGAATTTGTCTAGCTTCCACTTCCAGCTATCACATTTTGCTCTGACTTGATCCACTCTGTCTGCTCTCAGAAACCACTTCCATGACTGCCTCATGTATATGAGCTGCTCAAGTGCAGGATGGGGGAGGCACACCGAAGGCCCGGAAGAACACTGAAGCAATGCTGTTACAATTATATTCTTCTGGGCGCATCTACATGACACGTAGTAATGCACATTAGCATAAGTGAATGCGCATTTTGGACACACATCTACACATGCAAGCCCTTAATGTGCATTAATTTAAGCTAATTGTGCCTAAATTTGATACCTGCAAATGCAGGCGTGATTAGTTAAAATACATTAATGCATGTGTAGACATGACTCGGCACTGGCCACCTCTCCTGGCTTCAATTTGAGACTAAAGTTAGTCCTAAATGCAGGCAGCTGACTCTGGCTTCAACTTGGGACTAAAGTTAGTCCCAACTGCTGGCCATGTGGCTGGAGACTGCAGCTCCCCCCAGTGACCACAGGGACATGTAGCAGGACTGGAGGGATTTGGGACTAGCTTTAGTCCTAAGTGCCTGCACATGTAGACACCTGCCAAAAATCACTTAATGCTAATGAGCTTAACGTGCATTAAATTTAGTCGCACTTATTTGCATATGTAGATATGCCCTTTGAGAAGTACCCTTGGCAGGTAGCAGATGAGATTCACTGTGATTGGTGCAGGCAGGTAGGAAGCAGTCAGCTATTTTGGTTTTGCCATATGCAGAAGATTAGCCAGGTTGCTATATGTGGACTTAGAAAGCAATTTGCCCCTTCAGAATACAGTGGAAACCTCTAGGGGTTTTGACATTCCAGCAGGGATTGTTTTCTAGGACCATCTAGACAAGTACAGTCAGTTTCCTGCCATGGTGAGGGAACTTGGGCCTTTTCTT
This sequence comes from Alligator mississippiensis, assembly GCF_030867095.1. Classification (NCBI taxonomy): domain Eukaryota; kingdom Metazoa; phylum Chordata; order Crocodylia; family Alligatoridae; genus Alligator; species Alligator mississippiensis. Next base: position 157,314,647 of record NC_081826.1, on the reverse strand, counting down.
CCTTTTGGTCTCTGCTGTTATTTGACAACAGTTTAATTTCTTGAAGCCTCTGGAATTTACAGGCTCATTGGCACTAATTGCAAGAGATTCCTTCCCACCCTTCCCCCAGTAGGATATGAAATGATATGATTTGTAAAGGAAAAGTTGTTTGTAAAGTGGATCCAACAGAAGCTGTATTTACATCTTCTTGTTGACTCAGTTATACCCTACAGCAGAAGTGGGCAACTACTCCCCCAGAGGAGTTCTTGTTAACCATCCCCATTGATATTCAGCTGTCAAATGAGTATGCTTTTTCTGGCGGTCTGGAAAGTTTTAGCTGCTTGGGGTATTCACATGACCCCATTACCATACAAGTAACTCACTGTCCTTGTTCTTAATGCTTTTGTCCTCACAACACCTCTATGAGACAGAGAAGTGTCAAGATCAACATGTTATACGTGGAAGATTTATGTAGAGAGAGGCTGCATCCACACTACAGCAGTGTGGCGGGGTCCATGCTACAGCAGAGCTGTGGTAAGAGTAATCATCCCTGACTGACAGAGCTGCACCAACAGAAGTCCTAAGAGTGGACTGTCCTGATTTAGCTTATTTCACTCAGGGTGGGAGGCAATTTTCCTTTCTTGTACACAGTACCCTTTGTGGTAGTATATCTTTATGCACACTATGACTGCTTTGCTGGTGTAATATGCCAACGTTTCTATACTAGTAAAGCTCTCATAGGCTATAAACAGACATTGCATTTGTCCCGGGACCAGGGGTGCCATGACTTTTTCTGCATTGGGAAAAGTCACAGAACTGGCATGTCCACACATTGCCCTTCCAATTGGGTTTAAAAAGTGGCTGAATGAACTGCCACTCTTTTACCAGCAGGTGGCCAGGAAGAGCACACATCCCAGTGTGCCTTACATTAGTCAAGTACCCATAGGTTCCCCTGAGTCTGCCAGCACCAAGCAAAGCACCCATTGGGTGTTCAACTTCCAGGTGGTGACATTTTTGTGGGAGGGATTTTCATGTGATTCATTGGACAACTCATGGACATCACATTACACTGTGACCTGGAGCTGTTTTCAAATTAAAGGTGTAACACCAACCATAGTAAAAAAGTTTGGTTTTCAGAAAAATTTTGCAGATTATCAGTAAAAAAAAATGTTCTTGGGTTGGCAACCCTGCTTGACCACAGCAAGGATTGCCTTCACCCCAAGAGTACCATACTCACCCCCACACCCCGATACCCCTGCCCATGTCCTGTGCTGCCTCTTTTACAGGCAGGCAAACAGACACTGCAGAAAAAGCAACACATGGTCAGCAGGGAGGGGGTACAATGGCTGTCATGGGCTACAAAGCCCAGAGAGAATGCTCTATGCAGAGCACTGTGCCCCTGCTCAGACACCAGGTAAGCTGCTCTGCTCTGCTTTGTCTGTCCTTAAGCTCATACCACCAGCTTCTTTCCAACAAGGGATCTTCCATCAAGCTCCCAGTTGCTTAGTTTTTATAGATGGCTCAATTTTTTAGGGACTTTACCAACAGGCATTTTTAGCCTGTTTTTTATGGGCTGTCACATTAATTTACAAACATTTTGCAACCGTAGTTGTGAACTTGTAAGCACATCAGGGAGGATCCATATAGCTATGTACTACCACCATTATGTTTTTGGTAGGGGGACGGATGAGGCATTAAGTGGACAATTACCTTAAATGGCATAAATCACTGGCTAAAAAACTAGGACCCACAACACAACAATGATTTGATGACTGTTATAGATGGGCCTCTAAAAAACAATGCCAGTTCCATTAATCACCACTCTGCCTAAAGTGGTACCTATTAGCATACCTCACTTAGAGGGCAGATGAGTGGATGGGTCATAGCAGGCAATCCCCAATACAGTCCTGTGGTTCCAGCACAGATCCAAACTGAAGGGGGGAGGAGGACAAAAGGAGGCTGCACAGGTTGCCACTTACTGTCCTTGGAAAGTGAAATTTGTCCTGTTGTGGGCTGGATCTTCTGGGGCACTGGCTCCCTGTTGGCTAGGGCTGGCTGGGATGCTGAAGATCAGGGTAGGATACTCCATATTGCCTGCTGCTGGCAGATGATGTTTGCCAAGAATATCCAGAAAACAAATCAACAAATAATTTGTTTTGCAAACAGTCCTGCAAAGATTGCAGTGTGTGCAAAGCAAGGGGGGTATGGAGTACAGCTGGTCTCTGGTGAAAGGCAATGGAGAAATTTTCTCTGGAGAAACTGGGAGAAATTCCAGGTCCCCATTGTTCAAGCCTGGGTCCATTTCAGAGTCTTAATGCAGACCATGTGGCTTATGCAGATGACCAAGGAATCTGCAATCTGGCTCATTGCTGTGCTGGCCTGAAAGGGCAGCCTGTCTTCAACCATGGCTGCACTGAAGTCCTTGTCACTCTCCTGGTAGACACAGACCGCTATGTGTTCTCATTTTCAGACATGACCATGTCAGAGACTGTGAAGATGTGGGACAGTTCCGCATCATGGGTGCTTATGACCCTGACATACTGTTGCTATCCCAAGTCCTTGCAAACTGCTGCCTCAGTATTTTGCCCTTGGACTGACACTGGGCCCAGTCACAGTTATGTCCCCAGGTCACCATTTCCTTCACAGTCCATTTGTAGGCTGCCTTATTTTGGTGGTTTGACAGGAACGCTGGCTCAATCTTGATCTCACTCCAGATGTCAATGGCATCCATTACCTCCCCCCCCATCCAGCTGCTGCTGCACCTGAACTGAAGGACCATGATGGAGGGGTGATGGATGAGTGTGTGGGGACACAAAAGTCTGAACTTTCCTTGGTGGGTGGTGGATGGGTCTTATGACCTCCCTGGCAGCTGGATGAAGGTCCCCAGTGGTTGGTGGTGTTTGCGACTGATTCACTGAATGCAGGCTCCAATGCAGATCCCAGATGGGTGGCAAGCATGAAATGGCTGGCAAGTCACCATGCAGGGCAATGAATAGATGGAGGTGGCCACCTAGGGCCTGTCACCTCTGAACAGTAGACTTCTGCAATCAGGGCCAGAGTGGCCACACAGAGTTCTAGAGGGGTGGGGATTGGGGCTGAAGCGGTGCATTGTGGGAAGCCTAGAGCACAGCTTGGCCTGCTCGTCCCAGTATGATGTCCTGGGACAGCTGTTCGGATGTCTTTCCTGCACACCTTTTTGTAGCTTTGTCCAGCAACAAGCAACAAGGACAGCTGAACAATCACACTTTATCCTAGGAGCAAATGTTTCTTCCTGGGACAAGAGCAACATCTGTTCAGTAGCAATAGTGCAAACATGACCTAAGTGACTTGACTAGGGACACCCAGAAAATCAGTGGCAAAGCAAGGAATACACTAACCCTTGTATGGGCCATACCTTCTCTCTAGTTTTTCATCTATTCATTACCAGAAGGCCTCTGGAGCAACAGATCTAACAGGTCTTACCCCTGCAAAGTGAATTTCATTAGCGGCCATTCACTGCCCTGGACTGAGGCCTTGCCTATACATAAAAGTTGTGTGAATTAAATTAGTTCTTATTCTTATTCAGCCTGGAAGTCTGGAAGCCAGTAACTCAAAACCACACAACCCTCATTCTGTATTGTACATCACTGAAAAATCACAATACAAGGTATCTGCAGGCCAATTTTTACCAGCCTTTCTGAAGCAGCAGTTTCAATTAAAACCACCGTCATTTGGTGTAAGTTGTTATTCTCTCTTTCAGAATTGCGAAGCCCTTCAGAATTCGCCTCCTGAGACAGCATGTGACCCTTGCTTTCCCCTGCAATAGAGGTCTGTAAAGCCCCGCAGACGAACTGCACCGAACTATACACCCAAACAAGTGAGTGCTGTGGCAGATTTCCCTACCTGTAAACAAAAACAGTGGAAGCAACAGGGGAGGGGCGAAAAGGAAAGAAAAGAAATGCAGAAGTCAGACCTAGGTAAATAGGAGGAAAAGGCCTCCCAGTCGAAAAGGAGCGATCATTATAGAACATGATGGTTAAACACATTTTGCTGATGTTTTCACATTTACATTTTAATCATCAGTTCAGCACCTTTCAGCTCCTGATGCTCTTAGACAGGTAATTTAATTTTTGACTGTAACAACTGATCAACAAGCTGGAGGGAGCCCATTCTAGGAAACTGGTTACGGTTTTATGCAGAGTACTTGGATTTACTTCCTAGGCAAAAGTTTGCTGTTATATAATGATGTTTTGTTTTTTTTTACACGGGTTGATAGGTCAAAATAACATGCTGGAGTAGCAGTGCCTGTCTGGGGTAGGCTCTACAGTTATTCCTGCATGCTCCTGATTCTCCTATGGGGCAACAATAAGTATGGCCCTTCTGCAGCTCACTTCACGTTTTGAATTTCTAGCAAAGGGCCTTAGCAAGAGGGTGAACGGGAACCCTGTAGAGCCCTGCATGACAGCTTTCCTCCTGACTTAATGGTTTGGGTACTCAAACACATGGGTTTGAACCCTTCTCAGACCAAGGAGGTAATTTGTATCTGGGTCTTTCACACCCTGAGAGAGTGTCTGAACCATTAGGCTATGTAAATGGGAACCGCTAACATTGTCTTCATCCCCAGAAAAGGAGAACGTGCAACTGCATTTTGTGAGAAATCTGTATGTATCAGTGTGTGCTGGGCCTGCTAGGAGAATATTTACTAGACTGAGGCCCTGGGAAAATTGAGCCTATGAGCACCTAGCTTCTGGTCCCAGTTGTGCATATGGGTGTGGTGTATGCTTCCTCAGTGGGGTCACTGGAGCGTGGTGCTCACTAGCTCAATTGTTAGGGACTGCTGGAATTTACACTCGAAGTGTGCTGTGAGACAGCTCCTTTAATTTTGGAGTTTCCCCCATGATGCCCCCTATGCCCCATCACTGATTGGTAGAGGGGCCCCATCAGCCCTGCTGCTTGCTACTTGCTTCTGATGGCCAGGAGGTGCAAACCACAGTTTGAAATATGCTGCCATTTTTGCCTCCCGGCTGGAATGTGCCCTGACTCAGATGAATGTCTGTGATGATGTGTTACAGCTGGGCCCCATCCCACTGGGACAGCACAAAGGGAACTGAGTTTGTTTTTTTTTTTGGGGGGGGGGGGTGGGATGGAGGTGGCATTGGGCTCCTATGTGGCAGAGAGCTGTCTGTGCCATAGGGTGGACTACTGTGAACCCAAAGGCTGGCTATATTTGAGCACTGGCACAAGCAAATTGGCATAACAGCCATGTGTCTGGTCCAGCTACAAGTAAAAAGGATGAGAAATTCCACCAGCAGATTTACTCTCCCAAGACTTGCAGACTAGTTTTCAGCTTGAAGGAAGGCTTTTAGCTACTGCCAGAGGGGCCTAATGCAGACCAGAGAATATCTTGCAGCGATTCCTGCATTGCCAGGAAATATTGTTCTCCACAATATCAGGGAAAGATTAGGATCAGCAACTAGGCTTCATGAACTGATCTGATTTGAAGCAATCCTCTAAGAGGCATCCGGGAGTGGGACGGGCAGGCAGGGCTGGGGCTGGGATCACAGGACAGTGACAGCGCAGGGCTAGGGCCCAGGCCAGAGCCATAATCTGCTGCCCATATGCTCCTGCAATGGGTGCTGGTTCTGTAGGCAGGGGCGTGTAGGGAACAGATTGCAGCTCTGCCCTGGCCCCTAGCCCCAGGCTGTCACTGCTCAGTGATCCTGGGGTCTCCATAAAGACTGGCTGGGACTTGGGTGGGCAGCGTGCATGGACACGCAGACAGGATGGGGCTGCAGGCAGGCAGGGAGCTGTGTCTGGGGCCGGGTCTAGGATGTTGGGTCAGCGACAACACAGGGCCAGGGTCCAGAGCAGAGGCACAATCCATTCCCTGCATGGCCTTGCCTGCAGAATCAGCACCCAGCTCAGGGCCATGTGGGCAGAGGATTGCAGCTCTGGCCTAGGCCCCGGCCCACGCTGTCACCGCCCCATGATCCCATCCTTGATCGCAAACTTGCTGCCCTGTCCTTCTTCCAAACACCAATCTCTGCCTGCCTGCAGCCTCATCCCAGCTGCCTGGCCATATGCCCTGTCCATATGGGTCTTGTACCTGGTGGTGGGTGCAGGGTGAACATGCTGGGGTGCCCGTGCAGTGGTGTCCAGGGCCACTGAGGCTGCCAGGAAATGAGTCCAGCCACTGCACTGTCCCAGCCCTGCTGCACTCCCAGGGGTGGCAGGACTGGCCACACCTGCCATGGCCCAGGCTGCCCCCTGCACCTGGGCTGGGCAGGACCGAGGGACCTGTTGTGAGCCAGACAAAATCCCTTGGTGGACCAGATCCAGCCCGCAGGCCATGTTTTGCCCACCCTGATCTACCAGCTTACTCAGAAACGTCTGTGTTTGTATGCAACACTATTACATGTCTTTTTATTTTACTGCCAAATTAAATAAAGGCATTTTACATCAGAGTGCTTTACATGGTTACAACTTTTAGGAGGACCTGCATCGTTTGAATGTTACTGCTCTAAGCTGATTTTTGGGACTTGTTATTAAACATAATAAGAGACTTCGATTTGATAACTCACATAATAACACATTCTAAATCATACACTGTATCAGATGTTAGCCTAAAACCTAGAGTGATGTCTGAAACATCTATCTGGCTGTTGATTGGTCCCTGCAAATTTGGAATAGTGTTTAAATGTAGCCTTGCCAATAGGTTTTGAACAGAGAGGAAATGATCTGGATTTTAAGATCTGGAGTATTCATTCCCCCACCTCCCAGCTAAGGTTACATGAGATCTGTCTAAGATTCAAAGGTAATTCATTTCTTTTTTAAACAATTCCTTCAAACTTTTAAAATTTGGAAGCCTGTATATTCAAGAGCAAAAAAATAATAATTACAAAATGGCTAAAATGAATGCATTAACATTTGGATGTTTTTCTTGCTGGGATCCTTTGACCCTTGCTGACTTCCTGCCCTTTGGGCAGGGGCTGGACCTGATGATCTTATGAGGTCCGTTCCAGCCCTAATGTCTATGAAATTATATAGTCTACCTTGAATTAGTAGGGTTTACAACAGAATGTCATTTAAGAGATGATATTCATTTTAATTCACTCTCAGTAGGGCTGGAATCAGCTGCCATTTGTCAATTTTGGCTGTAGAAAAGCAGACATGTTTTGAAAAGCAAATATCTTTGTTATACAGTTAGATATTTCATTGTTCAATAAACAATGAAACATTATTCATTGTTAGATATTTCTATGGTCATTAAAAACGTGTAGTGCAAGTGGACTTAAGATGCGAATAATATATCCCATGTTCACATGAAACTAACAGCTGTAATATTGGATCCACAAATTAACTGTGTCCTGTGCTCCCCCTTTTGCAATTTCAGATTTTCATGCTAAAAATGCTGGGTTAAATTATTCTTTAAAGACTTCTTAAAGACTTTGAAACATTTTATGCACTTGCTTGCCTTATACTTTTTTTGCTTTTTAGAGGAACTGTCAGTCCATTCAGTTGATTCTACATCCTTCCAAAACAGAAGCACTTTGCTGATACCACACCACAAAGTCCATTTTTTTACTTCTGAAATCTGGTGGAATGTAAATTTTCCCCATGTAAAACTGAAACCCCCCATTAAAGGACCAGTTACCTAAAATACCTAAGCATAACCAGGTGAGTTGATGTGTGTGAACGGTCATTTAACCTGCCTCAATTTTAGTCCCTCCGTTAGCCCTAGTTTTCCACTTTTCTTTTTCTACATTCCTTTGAGGAATGCACAAAGTTCTTATGCAGGCTAGCTGCTAGCAGGGGGCAGTGAGCATTGCAGATTGCCTAAGGGCCGTGAATTGTTTACTACTGTCATTTCTTTTTAGGTATAAAAGGTGAAGATGTTCCTCCAGTTCCTGTGCCTCTTTGGCATGTCTATAGCAGTGCCGGTGAGCATTAGAATAATTTATTTTTGATTTTTAGAGCTGCTTGGAATTTTTTTTTGATGGACAAAAAATGCCTTTCAGAAAGCAGGAGAATGTTCATGGTGAAAAGACTCTTGTCAAAGGAAATGCTGCAGTCTCCATTACTGGAGGTTTTTAAGAGCAAGTTGAACAACAATCTTTTAAGGAGAGTTTGTGTGCACCAGTGAGCACACGGTTAGGTTACATAATCTCTTGAGGTTCTTTCCAGCCACACTTTCCATGATTGCTATGGATTTCTTCCTGCAAATTTTGAAAATGAAAAATGTCATAAATCTTTAGAAAATACTGTTGGTTTCAAATGGAGGGGATGGGGAAGGAGAACTATTTTTTTCATATTGTTTAAATTTCTATTCTATTTTCTCCCTTTTTCTTTCAGTGGAAAAAAGCAAAAGTAAAATAAATAAATAAATAAATGCCTAGCAAGAGGAAGGGGTCTATATCCCACAAACAAAACATTAAAAGTGCACTGATTTTTTATTTAAAAAAATTTTTTTTGGCTAAAGAGGAAAAAATGAGGAAAGGCTATCAACTGGAATAAACAATTTGCATTTCTTTTTAATTTTTTTTACAAAATATATTGGCCTTGTTCCAAGCAGCTCCTCTGATTTCTTTAAGTTGTCATAAGTGAACACTGATTAATTTTTTTATATCTTCATCATCATCTCCTTCATTGCAGATGCGCTTGCCCCGTAAGGCTGGATTTGGAAGCAAGAGTGAAGAGGTAAATACGTTTCTCATTACAACTGCTGCAGCTACATTCTGAGGACATATTCTATATCTGCTTACAGGGTGCATCTACACAAGATGCTTAATGCGCAGAAGACTAATTTTACTGTGCATTAGTGTGGCTGGCAAAAACCATGCTAATGTGCAGTAGGTTTAATCTAATGCACATTAACGTCACTTAAAAAGCATTCATCTGTGCTAATGCACAGCAACACTGACTATGGCACATTACATTTGTACCTGTCATTACAGGTACAAAACCTAATGCACCATAATTACTGCATATTAATGAACATGTAGATGCGCCCACAGAGAGTTAGGCAAATACTGTTAAAATCAGTCTTTCCACTGATTATACTCAGCTTTAGCTCATAGAAAAGCAAGTGTTGGGATCAGGAAGCACTCATTTTCTCTGATGTTTTGGTCAAGGTAAACTGCAGAGATGTCAGCTGCGGTAGTTGCTCTGGGCTCCACTAGGCTGCTTAGACATGGATCCCACTTAGTGAGTTCAGCTCATGTGGCTATCTGGTGATTTTTCATGAAGGGTTCTGGAAAATGAAACAATATGGTAGGACCAGATCCCTTGTGTAAGAGAGGAAAGATGACTGCAGCCTTTTTTTTCCTAAGCAGGGATGATTAAAAAATATCACTGGTTATTTTTTTAGTGTGGAATTTTCATTTTCCATGGTAGAGTTTGCACGGTGCAAAGTCATTTGGTACTTTTGAAAATCCCTTAATCAAAAGATTTTAAATTATTTTTTTGTATATTTAAATTTCATTTACTATCCAAATGTTCTAAAAGAAAGTCAAGGTGACTACAAAAGCCTCTCCCTCCCAGAGTAATTTGCAATAAGCTATTTTAGATAATGCGGGGGCAGGGGGGAGGGGGGGGGAGAGGGGATCAGATCTACTGCCTGAAATGTACCAGTAGAAAGCTGGGATTGGTCCTAAATGGAAAGGAAAATTGGTAGAATTGTTTGATGGAAAGGGTGGTGCAGAGTTCATTTGAAATGGAAACAGTGTTCTGAGCATACTCCAAGTATAACCATGCCTGTTCAGTGAGCTCAGATATGGTGAGGACACCAGGAATGGAGACACAATATCGATGGAGAAAGAAGACACACTTATGGATGAGGATTTCGGCAGATGCGGGACACAGAGTGTCCACCTCTCAGGCAGAGCAGTAGTGGAGGTGGGGTTAATAGGAAGACCATATAGATGCTGGACATACAAGAGGAACAAGAAGTTTGGTAGAAGCCCCCTTGGACAGGGCACTCCCTCTCCTTCTAGATCACCCCTTTTTGGCTTCAGGCAGGCTTCAGGAATCCCAAAGTGGGAAGGATTTGGCCCCAACTGATGAAGTGAAATGTTACATTTTGGTGTTGGGTTATCATTTAATTGGTGGAAATTGCAGTTGGATTAATGTAGGATTTGTTTGCTCACAGATGATGCAGTATGGCCAATATGCCTACATGAACTCACCCGCCGTAAGTTTCTTCTTTGCTGGGTTTTGAGGGTTCTATGCAGCATGTATCAGCCCCTGATGCTTCTCCTGCTCACCCTTTCCTGTATTTGGGGTAGCTCACAAGGTCTAAATGTGCAGCTCTTATATCAAACTTCAAGACTTGGACCTTCCTTTGCTTCTGCCATTTGTAAACTCAGTTTCCTTTCCAAGTGCACATTAAGGTATAGTTTTCTAGCTGGAGCCCCAGCTCCTGGTTTCTCGTGTGATATAAGAATAGAAACTTTCTTATGTGTGTGAAGACATAGATATAGATATAGATATAGCTATGTGTAAATATGTGTATGTGTGAGTGTATTTATGTAACACACACACACACACACACACACACACACACACACACACACACACGTACATATATAAGTAACTTTCTCTCTTTATATCACATGTAACTCCAGGAACCTGGCAAGGAGACCGCATTTACAGGTGACAGAAGCAAACGGAAAATCGGAGTCAAGAAGTTTGACATAATAGCTGCATGTTAGATGGAAATGTGCATGATTCAACCAGACTTTCATTGGGAAACATTTCTTGTGTCCATAATAGAATGTGTGGCCAAAGCAAGGGAGAAAGAAAATCATTAACCTCACTCCCCCACCAAAAACAAAAGCGACCGCAGTACTTAGGATACCTCTGAGGGATGGGCATAAGTTCAGATCGGTGCCCTACTTTATGTAGAGCAGACTGGAAACTTCATCTACCCTAGCGGAAGAGAACGAACTGACCACTGGTCAACTGGCTATTCTGGGGCAGGTCTTATTCTTGGGGATGCGGGGTCTGTTTGATTTTTTAGTTTAAAAATCTTCCTCACCTTAGGACAGGGACATTTTTGAAATCTCAGATGTCTGTTGAATGGGAAAACAAGTTCCCAGCAAGCTTATCTCACAAGCTGAGGAGTGGTCTAAACTGTTAGAGAGAGAGACAGAAAGATGCCTGTAGTGTCCACATGGCTTATGTGTGCCTCACAGCAGGACTGTCTCATAGCACTGCCCACTAAATACAGCCTTTGAAACTCTTTTATAGATGAATCCCTTTTATGGCTATGGCTCCAGCTACCCACAGATCTTCCAGCAGCAGCCAGTATGGCCTCAGCAGCAGCTCTACTTGTGGCAGCAACAGAAACCAGTACAACCCCCTGCCATTCAGCCCCAGCAAAAACCTCGACAAGCTCAACGTTCGCCACAGCCCAGCAGGCCACAGCCCCAGCCACAGCCTCGACCACAACCCCGGCTGCAGCCGTCCCAGCAACCAGCAAAGCCAAAGCCACAAAAGCCGCAAAAGCAGCCCCCCCCAACTCAGCCAGCACATCCTTCTCATTCTCAGCCCCCAGCACAGCCCCGCAATGAGGAAAAACAGCTATCGCCCCAGGTAAGTACTCAGAGCTGAAGAGTGGCCGGGGCAGGCACATGCTTGTCACTGCTATCAAGGATATTAATGGACTTGCTTTGTTGTGAGTGCACAGCTGCATGAAGAAAGGGGAGGATGGGAGGTGGGGCACCCACTCTTAGTCTCATTCTTTGGTGAAGGATTTCAGTAGCACCTATTGTTTTGTGTAGCTCGCTGCTCTTCTGGGAGCCAGAGAAGAGGAGCAGGAGAACTTGTGACACCGATCAATTGGCTTTTCTCCAGTGTTTAGAATGACACAGGGCACTGGAGCTGGGCTGGGCTCGTGTGCCACTGGGGGAACATGACCTGGGAGTGAGCTCACAGGGCTTCCTGCAAGGCTGCTGCTTGCATTGCTGAAGCAAGGGTCAGGGGATGGACCAAACTGGGAGCAATGAAGCCTTGTCCCACCCCATCCAACACACCAGCAAGCACAGCTAACGTGGCAGAGGCAGGGTGTTAAGTTGTTGCCCAAGGCAAGGAAGGAGTTGTGACTCAAGGCATGCCTCTGAGATATGGCCTCCTCCTACTGCCCTAGGGGTGGTGTAGCTCAGAGCTGTGCTTAAAACACGAAGTTGACCTGATGTAGTGGGCAGCTGAGACCGCCTCCTTCTCTTCTACCTGTACGTACTTAGCAGAAAGTGCTTTTAACCAAGTTCTGACGCAGTGATAGGTCTCAGCAGGCACAAATGAATTCCTCTCACCTTGCTAGGGTGGGGAGAAAAGATACGACTGTACATAGGATTCAGACCCACAATCTTTGGCTTCAGTGATCAAAAAGGTGTCGTTTCCCTAAGGGGAAAAGCTGGTGTCTGTATCTCTGCAGGAGCTAAATGCCACATTTTTACTTCCACTGCTGCAAAAAATAATGGGTTGGATGAATTCAGTTATGCTGTGCATGCAGCAGAATTCCCACAAGTTATTCTGAATTTTGGGTTCTAGTTTACATGCCCCTTATACAAACAAAATGACTAACCCAGACATTTTTGTCCTGATATTTTAATGGGAAAAAAAGCTAAGTTTTCCAGCTGCTGTAGCACCTAGAAGCCCATGTCATGGATGAGGGCCCCACTGTTTCATGCAGACACAAAGCTAAAAGATGGTTTCTGCCCATGACCACTTACAAACAATGTAACACAGCTGCCTTTAGCCTGAGTAGCACTTCCATGCAGCACTGGCCTCTCCAGCACCAGGAACACAAGTCCCACTAGCACAGGCACCAAGTATGTGGGGGCCCAAAAACCCCGGTTCCCCTTGGGAAGAGGGTAGGGTGACCACCGGTCCCTAATTGGGTGGGGCAGTCCTGAAATGAGAACATCAAGTCCTGGTCCCGGGCTACATGACAGCATTTGTCCCGGATTCCTAGCATCATGCAGGGATCTGGGTTTTCCATTCACGGCAGAAAAATGTGGGAAACGGTGGGTTTCCCCTTGCAGGCTGGCAGAGTTCCAGCCTGCAAGGAGCTGTGGGGAGCAGGTGGCAGGGGCATCATGTGCGTGTGTACACACATGGCCAGGAATACAGCCCCCGGCAGTGGTGGAGAGCTGCTCCCCCAGGTAAGTCTATGTGGGGGGACAGACTGAGGGTGGGAGGGAATGCAGCAGGGACTAGGGTTAGGGATGCTGCCCAGCCAGGGCAGTGCATGGGGCCTGGGGCCAGGGTGGGGAGTGGAACAGAGCCACAGGTGGCTCATCCAGAGGGCAGGGTGGGGGGAAGCTCTCTGCTGCTGTGTGCACTTCTGGGGAGGGGACAATGGAGGGGCACATGACCTCCAGGTTTGTGTGTGGGGTGGGGGTAGATGTGGGATATCCATTGTGGGCTCCTGGCTCCCTGCCCTGCTGCCTTCCTCTTGGAAGCCCCGCAAGGGCTGTGCACCATGGCGAAGCACACTGTGCCTGTCCAGTAGTAGCAGGGGTGGTGGCACGGAGATGTGCCCCCACTGCTGCCAGGTGGTCAGAGGGTGCCTCGCCATGATGGCACAGCCGGCACAGGACTCCTGTGGGGAGGGCAGCGGGGTGGGAGCCTGCATCTGTGCCTGCCCTCCATGGGCTCCTTTCAGGTCTGCTGTAGTTGTGCTGCCAGGGGGCAGGGGCTTCGTTTTTGCTTCCCCGCCAAAAATAAAAGTTGGCACCTATGCCCACCAGAAGTCTGCTTTTTTGTTTCATTTGAAATATACTTTAAGATGCTTCTTCACTTCCTTTTTCTCCCTGCCAGGTGTATTTTCCCTATAGTAATGCACATTTTCCTTATCAGCAGCAACCTTGGCACATCCCACAGGTGAGTTCTAATTCTTTGTTGTTCATAGACTGGGGACATACCCACACAGTGCACTGTTTCCATCAATCCACTGTGACATCTAGTTAACAAAAGCTGAACAATAGTTTTATGTAAATAGCTTGCTTACTCTTATAAAAATTGGTGGCCAGGGTGTTGGTACCAAGATTTTGAAATTTTCTCTGGTATCTTTGTTGCTGCCAACACCGCACCCCCAAGCAATGGTCTTTCATTAGAATGATGTGTCTATTTTCCTTCTGTCTGCAGATTTACAACCAGGGAGGCTTCTTACCACAGCTGAACCCACAACACAGAGTAAGATGCTTTATTTAAGGGCATTTCTAGTACTGCTAAACTGTCTTTTATTTTATTTTTTAAAGGAAGTCATCTAAGGGCCAGGGTGTGCTTTGCTCTTTATACCCATTTAGTCTGTGACCTATCTACTTTGCTGAGAGGGAGGATCACTTGTGCTGGCATGGCTAATTGTTCACTGGGAAACTGGCACACAGCTGCCTAGCAGCTGTCACAGGATAATGAATTCTGATCACAGCAACCTGCTCTCAAGGCAGAAGGCTCTCTATCCAATTATGCCAAGTAGCACCCCCCACCCATCAAGCCATTAGTGCTGAAGTAAGTTATAGAGATTCCTGCTTGATGCTGCTGAAATGTAAGTGATTAACCCTGCAGTGTCTCCCTGTTGCGCACTATGCCATGTGAATAGTTTTCTCCAGTCTTATTTTCCTTCTGAAAATGTTACAGCTGGGTAGAACTGCAAAAGCTCTATAGCAATTTGAGTCCTCCAGTCCAGCACACTGTCAATGTCAGGGTTGTGAGACATTAGACAAACATTAGGAGCTATTATATTTAGTGTGGGAGATCTCCATTTATTAGATTTTTATGATCTTCTGACCTGGAATTCATGAACCCCCTAGATATATTTGTTGGCTTTGCTAATTGGTCTATGCTGATAAAATGTAAGGGGAACTGTTTTGCTTTTGTATTTTCCCAGCAAATGCCTCCAGGGTTTGGACAGCCACCTATCAGCAATGAAGAAGGAGGGGTAAATATAACAAACCACTAGCATGTCCCCATTTAGAAAGGCTGCTGGAAGCTGCAAAGTTAAAGCCTTCTTTACTTTAGGGGAGGATTACCCAAGGGACAGTCTCTGAGGGGGTTTATTTGCTTTGCATGATTTGTGCACCAATATAAATCACACCAGCAAATGTAATAAACAGATGGGCAGTTTATCCTAGGACAACTCAAAATCCAGGCTGCTATTACTGCACTTCACCACCAGACAGCAGGGGGCAGGTCATTGACTGTTTGAGCAATCAACCGCTTAAGCCTGCAGATGAAGCATATATGCATAAGAGCAAAAAAGACTTATTTTTAACCAGTGGACACTGATTATTTTTAAAATCAATCAATTTTCCTTTTCTCCCCTCAGAATCCTTACTATGGATACTTCTTTCAAGGGCTTGGACAGAGGCCCCCCTATTACTCAGAGGAAATGTTTGAACATGAGTATGACAAACCCAAACCTGAGAAAGAAGCCCCCAAAGAAGAGAGTCCTGCAGCAGCCCCTGTCCCAAATGCCACTGTCCCAGTTGTTAGCACGACCACACCCAGTCCCCCCAGCCAAGGAGGGGACCAAGGAGGGAATGCAACCCACCCTGGGGTCAGTGCTGGAGAGAACGGGACCCCTTCCCAAAACCCTGAGAACAAGCCAGCTGGTGTGAATGAGACCACACCTTCTCCTACAGTTAATATCTCCAGCCCGCAGGAGCCAGGCAGTGAGGGAGTGCCACAGAATGGGCCTGAGCAGCCAAATGCCAGGAGGAATGCTCCAACTCTTGACATTATTCAACGTTTTCCTGCAAACCGGCAGCAAATGTTTGGGCATGGTTCTTTTGGCCATAGAGAGTATTCCCAGGGATACAGGAGCTCTCTGGATCAAGGTGCTGCCAGGCACAGAGCATCTGCCTCCATGGTTAATCCCTCCACTCCCTCAGAAAACTCATTATACCGTAAAGGCCCTCCAGACAATTCCCCGATTCAAACCAATCGAAGAGGAGACCTCCAGAGCAGACCCAGCAATTACCCAGCACTAAACCCAAGACATGGTCCATCAGGATCCGAATTCCAACAGCATGGGAAGAGGGCAGCAGGCCAAAGACAGAGACCACCTTTCCCTGACACACATCCCTTGAGCCAGCGGCAAAATGCACCCTCTTACAGCAATAACAGAGCTGGCTACAAGAAAGGTATCATCCTTCCTGACAGCAAACCTCCGGCTCCTACCTTTAACACCGTAGGAACAAACGAGCACACACAGCATTCACAGGACGATGCTAGTAGAATCCCTGCTTCTGGGCTGCAGCTGACCAGCCAAGCCACTCCAAAGGGAGTATTCTTGGATGCAAGGAGACATCCATCTACACCAGAAGCCAGCCAGCGGGACTGGGAGAAACAGGCAGTTAACCCTTCATATCCTGAAAGAGAACACTTTCCTTTATCAGGAAGCAAGATGTGGAGGCACCAGCAGAATTCCCCACCTTTTGAAGCAGGGCTGCATGAATCCTCAACATATCCACCAGGTGCCTTGTTTGGCCAAAGGGGAAGTGTTTCCTACCCTGAATACAATTCCTTTAACCAAAAGGGAATTCCCCATTTCTCTCAGGGCAGTGCATGGGAAAACTCTCCTGTGAGCCCAGCAGGACAACGTGGAAACCCCCTGTATCCTCTCGATTCAAGTCAAAGGGAAGGAGGTCCCCATTATGAAAATGATCCCTTTGATCAGCTAGGACCTGACTCTTACCCTGGACAAAGGACATGGGACCAGGAGCAGCCATTGCCTGAGGCAGAAGGCAGCCCGGCCGGGCAATATGGAAACCCACAATACCTTCCAAGCAATCCAGCAGAGCAGGAGGTTTATTTCCAGTACTCTAAAGACCAGGGGAGATATTTCCCTTACAATGAAATCAGCCCCTGGGCCCCAGAAGATAATTACCCTCTTTATAAAGTAGGGCCCCCAAGGCAAACAGAAAACATCCCGTATCATTTAAAAAGAGAGTTTGGTCCTAGAGGGAGCATCCCATGGGACCAGGAAACAAACCCCTTGCCACAGAACTTCAACCCTCCACCTCATCCAGGCAGATCACAGTTTTTAACAAGAAGTCCCCGGGATCCAGAAATGGGGTCACCAGTACAGACAGAACGTACCCCGCACTCCAAGGGATACCCACCAAACTTTAGAGGGATTACAGCATTCCCTTCCTCCAGCCGCTTGTGCTGTGCTGGGAATTCTCCAGTGCCAAAGGAAGACCCCTTGGCATCACTGGATTACTCTTTGCAGTTGAGACCTTCCACATGGGAACACAAGCCTCCTGAAGGCAGTCACTCAAAGCATGCTAGGCATGTTGCATACCCAGCTGCTATTCAGTCTGGTCAAAAAAACTGTTCACTGCGGCTTGAGAAAAGCCCAGGAGAAAATGCAGAAAACTTTGAAGATGGAACACGAGATCAGGAAAGGGATATGCCATGCTCAAAAAATGCATTGGGCCAGAATAAGAAACAAGGAAGCCCCAAAAAGGGACCAGACCCAACTAGAAATCCACTTTACTTTGAAAGTAATACAAGGGGAGATGGAAACAGTGTGTTTGCCCAAATCTTTGGACTAAATCAATACAACGGGAGAGATGCTGGACCAGATCCTGAGAATCACATGACAGGTCCACATGATATTCCAGAAGAAGAGCCTTTGCCAGAAGGAATCAAAAGTGCTACTTTAGGCAGCAAAGTTGATATGAAAGAAGTAGCCCATGAGTTCAAAAGAATACCCTGCTTTGGAAGCTGGTTAAGGCAACATTTGTCCAGCACTGGAGTGCCACCTGGTGTCAGAAAGCAAGAATCAATTTATGGAGATCAACTACTTGTAATCCCCACTAGAAAACCAAACCTTCAGTTGGAAACAGAGGCAAAGATCCCAAGTGCTGAGCCACCAAACGGAGTCAGCTCTCTAACAGGAGGCATGGCAAATGATTCAGAGGAAAGGAGACCAGACTGTCTACTACTGCAAAACTAATGAAAGCAAAACGTCATTTAAGTTCAGGAAAATAAATGCTATCCCAGAGAAATAAAACTGATGTACACCTTTGCACTAATATTGCAGTGAAAGAGATGCTACAACCCTTAACATTATGTTAGAAATGAAGAGGCTGTGTGTGTGTGTGTGTGTGTGTGTGAGAGAGAGAGAGATAATGAGAGATTGAGAAGGAGAGAGAGAGTGAGAGAGAGAGGTTTCCATGGGTGTTTTGTTAGTTTTCAACAGGAGTCTAATTCCATTAGCATAAATCCCTATGCTAAGCAACTGTGCTTTCCTTAAAATTCATTTGTGCTTCGTATCAATTGCTTTTTGAACAGTATCAATGTTAGCTTTGTATAAAAGGCATCGCTGTAAGTTTTTTTTTCCTTTTTAGGAACCTTTATTGTTTTTGAAAAATGCATTCTCTGTCTCAGGAAAGCTGGCTGGTCTCAGATTGCAACAGAAAAGGCAATATCTCTTCTCAGCTCTCTGGGGTTTCCTGGCACCAAATGACAGTGGAGCCCAGATGCAATCTGTGGCTCTGAGAGGGAAACTATACTGCCAAGATGGCAAAGAAGTAGAAGCCATAACAGATTCACAGGGAGAAAAATATCTCCAGACTTCAGTTTCCATCTTGCTGGATAATCACTCCACTGAAGTAAGGCCCTGATTCCGCAAAGCATTCATGAGTATATAAATGTTTCACATGGAAGTCAGTAAGACTCAAGCACATACTTACTGGTAAGCGCTTGGTTGAGTAGGGAGTGCCTGGGGAACCAGAACCACAGAACAAGGGTCTGTGTTTGTGTAGAGGTTCAGCCTGGGTGATCACATCGCTCCATTCTGGCCTAGATTTAAGCAGGCAGAGGTGGACAAGGAGTCCATCCAAATGACTTTGTTTAATGATGTTCTGTTTGAACCACCTAGGCAAGGCCACCTCCATCAACTGTCCACCAACAAGGCCTGAGCTGGGTTAATTCAGCCCAATACCGTGAACGCTTAATGACCCCTACCTGGAGACCAAAAACACTCCAATGACAATCTCAAACACTGCACACTATAGCAGTGGTTCTGCAGGGCATGAGGACAGCACTGGGCAATCTCACATGGAAAAGTAACAAGTTTCAGAGCATTTGGTCCTTGTTTATATAAGCTAGGCATTGTGGGGCATTTGATGTTATATTGACCTGCTGGTAATGTCCCAAGCAGCACAGTTTTCTGGACAGAAGCTGAAAAACATCTACTGCCAGGCATCAAGAATCTTCTTTACTTGCACTGCTTAGCTCTGTGTCAAAGCTCTCTAGTTTTGCATGCCAGCTATAGTTGCTGCAGGCTCCATGGGTGCAGTCAGTGCTTTTAATAGCAATGGATTTACTAGAGCTCTGGTTGATTGGTTTTGTGACCACAAGCATTGCCAATTGGAAATAAAATTAGTTTAAATTTCACTGGTATTTTTCCCCATTGCTATTTCCAACCTAAACCCTTTCTCCATCAAGAAAGCAGTCTTTAGTCACTGATGCACTTGTAAAGGATTTCTGCTAAACAGTGAATCCATAACACACACACACAAACAAGGAGAGTGATTTGGACAGATGAAGACTGAAAGCCCTATATCTACCTGGAGAGGGCTATTGTATTATAATTGAGTCACGGCATTAGCTGTATACATCCTGAACAAATCTCACCCTGATGCACAGCATCAGCACAGGTCTGTTTTACAGTGAAGTCCTACATAATGATTTACCACCACCACTGCACAGAAGCAAATTTCATCCCCTGTCCCTCCAGTTAAACTAATCCAGAGCAGCAGAAACAGCACCAGCTAGTTGAGCAAAGCTGGGTAAATGCAGCAGAAAGAAGAATATTCTGCTCTGGGAGTGAGAGGTAATGCTTTATGCACTCAGCCAGAGAGCTACAGTCCTGTTCCCCTCAGCAGAGAGGAAGGAGTTGGCTCATGAATGTAAGTGCTGTGCCACAGTTACATGTACCCAAAGCAATATGCCTTGCAAGGATGAAGTTGTGCAACAATTAAAACTGATGACTTCAATGGAAGGCCCTTCAAGGGAGGGTCCTTATCTTTTACCAAACTAGGTTCTAAAGGAAGGCTACTGTAAAGCAAATTACAGTAATTTCAGCTTTGGAACTTGTGTAGGGTTTCAGTGCAATGTGGGATAGCAAATCCTAGGATAAGCCCAAGGAAACATGCCTGAGGGATCCATGATTCCCTCCTAGATCCCACCTTGTTCTAGAACTCAGTCATCTACCACTGATATATTCCTTTCCCAGGACCAGATCAATACTTAGGCTGAGCATGTGGTGAACATTTTAGTACATAGCAAGTCTATGAATATTATATATTATCTAGTCACTGAGATAGTCGGCATGACTATTTTGGGTTAGGAGCGTACTTATGATATGGCTATATAGCTTTAATTCAGTGGTGACTGTTGCCAGGAAGAAAACGGTTTCCCAGGTAAGAACATTTCAACATGTGTTTGCAAGACCACCAGCCACCCCATCTCCAACAAAGTAGCAAGTCCTGTTTTGCTGGCAGTTAATAGATCATAGGTTTGATTTGGACTGCAGAAAAGAGCAATGAAAAGGCTGAGCAGGATTGAAAGTCATGCCCTCCAAAGCTGTGAGACTGAAGTGGGTGACCAAGTTATACCAATCAGAGCCTTGCAGTCTCAAGGGGTTTATTAGAAACTTCAGAATGTCTCGATCTTCATGTAGAAAGTGGATGGACATCTGAAAAGCTGGGCATGCATACAGTCTGCTTATTGTTTTTAAGGTCTTTTTTTTCTGTGAAGTGCTAAATAAAATACTTTGCTTTAACATGGCTGTTTGGTCATTGGCTCCCAGAGGGAAATGAACTGCCACCACTGACCCCAGGTCAGTATTTCTGGGGATATTATGATTAGTACCAGGGAACTGTAGACCCAGACCTGGTCTGAGAGTGGGACAATCATTTGATTTCAGCCCACTTCTCGAAATAAACCCTGTTATGCCCCCTCCTGATATGGAGAGGCTGAGCAGTGCTGAGGCATACCCTCAAGGCCACTCCTAGCTGTTCAGGCTGGCTCCTAAGTCATTTTCTCCACCTGTCTTGCAGGCCTGGGAGCACATGGAGCACACCTAAGCTTGTTTAGGGAGCAACAGAGGATTACTTTTAGAGACAGTTAGTCAGCCATGTCAGTCTGAAGTCAGGCAGAAGACAGGGTAGATCTGCACCCACAGACTGACTAAATCAGAAAGATATATAACATAGGTTTTGTGGCAGAAGACCACCTTTGTTTCTCCCCTGAAATTCTGCTCTGTGACAATTTGGTTAAGATGGGCCCTGCAGAAGGTACACACCTTAACCTATCTCTTTAGGTAACCTGCGCTGGATACATTCCTGAGGGAGGGGGGAAACCTGCTCCCTCTGCCTACGTGTGACTGGTATCACATACCTGGGTGAGGGGCTTGTTCCCTGAGGAGCTAGGAACTGCCAGTCTGCCCAGCAACTAGTGATGCATTTCAAATTGGTTGGCTGGCAGCCAACAGGTGCTGGCCTCCATTGGACCAGATAAATGAGGTCATAAGGGCTATATAAGAAGGACTGCCCAGGAGGAGGGGGCAGCAGCCATGAGGAAGACTCAGGGAGAAAGAAGAGCTGAACCATCTGAAACTTGCTCTCTCTCTCAAAACTCATGATCAAGGAACTGCCTGCCTCCGTAGGGAATCTCCACCTGCCTCTGGATGATACTTGTGAGTCAGCTACCTGAGAGCTAACTAGACATATAGCTTGCAGTAACTCAGATCCGTGATCAAAGGCTACCCAGCCATGCCAGTTGGCTCTATGAGATTTCTCTGATATTGCTCTACCCTGTACCCCATTCCAACCCTACCCCTTGTAACCAATAAAGTTCTGCTTTGTACCTAGCATGGGAGACTTATTGGGAGTGGGTCTAGATTATGCCTTGGGGTCCCTTTGGTTCAACTGACTAAGGGAGACCACTACTTGTGCTTCCAACTGAGGGAAGCATCCCAAGTTCTTGAATTGAATCAAATACCCTCGAGGGCTACTAGGCCTGTGTTTCCCAGGGTGCACAGAGTCAGAATCAAGCCCATCCCTGGGTGGTGGCAGTGTTACCCCCAGGCTAGCGGGTGTGCTCCAGGAAGGGGGTCGGCCAAATGTGAGGTGCCCCCAGGGAGGCACTCGGAGCCTGGAAGGTGGTCAGGTGCAATGAAGTGGGTGGCTCAATGCAGGAGTGCCCCCTATTGGCCTGCTACAGGTTTTATCAGCTCAAGATCATGTCTTCAGATACTGTGAAAGGACAAGCACAGAGCAATTTATAAAATGGAGAGAGTGATTTGAATATAAAAGGTAGGAAGGGAGAGGCAAGAAGGGGAGAAGTAGTGCAAACAAGCAAGTAATAAGCCTATGGGAACAGAAGGGTCACAAAAGGTAATCTAGGTAATGGGATAAGAATCCATAGTCTCTGTTTAGCCCATACTTAACACAATCTAGTCTGTTGCTGATTTCTTGTTCTGCAGTTTCCTATTCAAGGTGGTTCAAATTCCCATCCCTCCCTCCCTTTCTGCCTTTTGTATTCAAATCACTCCCTCCATTTTATACAGTGCTCTGTGCATGTCCCTTCACAGCATCCTTTGTTTTAAGGTCAGCATCTGATGAAGTGAACAATGCAGGAGACTTGACTATACAATTTTGTGGTAATGGGGGACTGCTTTCTTGCTTTCCTCCTGGCTTGCTCCCTGGCATTTTGGTGAAGAGCAAGCAAGACTAGTGGGAATCTGAACCCCAGCATTCCTGGGCTTGCATGTAGGACGTTGACCACAGATTTTGGGAGTATCTGAAGCCCCAGACTGATAAGTCTGGGAAGGAGGATACTTGCCCAGTGGTAGAGCCACATGGACTTGAATGACTGAGTTCTACTGTCAAAAGTTGGAACTTGACTACTGGGTTTTGCCTGATAGAATTTGGAGCTGATTTGGCCTTTGAAATAAAAAAAAGCAAAATTGGGCTCACAAAAGCTTATGCTATATATCTCTCTCTGATTTAGTTAGTCTATAACCTGCAAATTTACCTGACTTCTTACACTCAGGCTAGGGACAGATATTCAAAAAGCCTGAACCTGAATTGATTCAATCTTTGCAGGTTAGTTTAACCTGGCTAGGCTGAACCAGTTCATAACTGCACAGACATTCCCTCTGGACTGAAGAAATGCAGACACATGCCTGCAGTGGTTCAGGCTAGAAGCTGGGGGGTGCTACAGCAGCCCTCCCTTCCCTTCTACAGTGCTGAGCTGAGGGGGTGGGGCATGGCCAAGCTCCAGCAGGACCTCTGATTAGAGAGGGGTCCTTTCCCCCCTAACTCACTGCTCCTGACCAGGGAGGGAGCCAGCAGGGAGTTACACAGGGAGTAACACAGCATTTAGCACCCCACTAAAATAAAACAAAAGCCTCTCTCATCAGTTCAAGCTCTTCTTAAATAACTTTTTCCAAGGAAGGAATGGAGGAACATTACCAGCTACCTGTTGATTAGCTCCAAAAAGACCTAAGTGGCCACTGTCCTCTCTGCTGTTGTCCTGCCTGCCTTACACAGACCCCTCTCAGCATTAGCTAGCATACCACATATTGGCTACATCCATGCTGTGGGAGAGGGGAGGGGGAAAACCCTTGCTTGAGCAGGGAGTGGGGTGAGGGAGCAGGAGGAAGCCAGACAGATGCCACTGTGCCTGCAGTCTCTGCTGGAGCTCCAGCCAGGGAGCAGAGGGGTGGGGCCAGCCCTGCTCTAAAGCAGAAACCCACCCAGGGATGCAAAGCATCTGGGATGTTGGGGGGCTCTGATTTAAATTAAACCAGGAAGGGGTCTGGGACAGACATTGCATAAACCAGTTTGACCCAAATAAGTTAAGTCGGATACTACATTCAACCAAGTTTATCTCAAATCAGTTTCAGCCATTTTCAAACTGGTTCATGTGCACTGAACATCTGTTCTGTTACAGGTTTAAACTAGTTTCTGATCACTTAAACCGGCTTATGTATAATGTCTGTTCCTAGCCTCAGACTCCATGACAAGGGAGATGGACTTAGGCTGGTAAATTTAACTCAGCCTGTTCCTTGTCTCCTCCCACTGACTGCACATACCTATCTACCCAGCATTGACTTATCGCTAACCACATGAGTCAAGATCCATTGAGGCGATGCAGGAGAATAAGGAAGAAAGGGGAAGAAGGGGTGTTATTTCTCTTCTCAAACTTCTAGATGAGTTTATAGTTTAACAAAAAATCTGACTCTTCAATAAGCCTTGAATTATTTTTAAAAAGTGAAATGTGGTCTGAAAGAAAATGAAGCAGAGTTTTTAGTGAGGGACAATGCACACTGTTGCCTACAGGGTCCCAAATCAGAAGTAGATTTACTGTTGCTTCAGGTGCATTTTTCCAGCTTAGGGCTCACTTTTCAAACTATAAAGAACCAAAGTGCACTGTGAAAATCAAATGGGGCATATATTGCCATTGGTAAAACTGACTCTTTCAGTGTATGAATAGAAACGAATGCATAACACTACTTTGCTTTATTAAATGGAAAACTGACATTTAATGGTTAGGTAGACAGTCAAAAAGCCTGAGGCTGAATCAATTCAGTCTTTGCAGGTTAGTCTAAGTGGCACAGATTAAATTGAAGCAGAAGTGAACATACATTTACCTTTGATACAGGAAATGCAGCCACATGCCTGCAGTGACTTACAGCCAAGAGCTGGGGGGCACTAGAGCATGGCCTTCTGACCCTGCATTCACTTTCTCTTCCTGATGTCCCTGAGGTCTCTGGGATTTATAATTCAGAATTACAGCAGCAGGACTCTGCTCATCACTTGCTCTTCCTGCTTCCAGGTGCCTCTGGGATTTGTAGTCCACAGTTGCAGCCAGCATCAAGTTTGAGCAGGGAATAGGGTGTTTAACCCCCCCACCCTGGCCCTAGACCCCAGCCAGAATTTGCCTGGGTGGTAGTCCCTAGGGCTGTGTGAAGCTTCGGTCCCTGATTCAATTCAGCAGAGATTTGGCCTGATTCGGTGGCTGAATCTCCAAATCCAAATCAAATCAGAGAACCCTTTAATCTCTCCGAATTGAATTGGAACCCTTCAAATGGATTCACAGAGATTCGGAAAGATTTGGTGATTCGGACATAGACACAGCTTTAAACATTTTTTCTACATACCTCTAGGTAGCAGGCAGCTTGTCAATGCTGCGATGCTGGGGCACATGGAGCATCCCACAGAAGTATGGGGGGCTCCCTAGCATGCTTGGTAGCAGACCAAGAAGTGAACCAGAAGCACTCCCAGTCCACTTCCAGATCCACCAGGGAGTGCACTGGGGGGGCTCTCATGTGCCCCCCAGCCCGATGACTGGTGCCTCCTGGGTCTGGGGGGGGCACCTGGGGTCCTCCCATGGCCGCTTGCCAAGGCGGGGGGAGGGGACGGGGCCCTCCCCTTGCACTCCCTGGTGGACCCGAAAGTGGATCGGAAGCATTTCCAATCCAATTCTGGGTTCATTGCTGAGCACATGGGGGTCCCCCCCACACACACACTCCTGTGGGACGCTCCATATGCCCCGGCATCACAGCGTTCGCAAGCCATGCTGGTACCTTGAGGTATGTAGAAAAAACATTTAAAGCTGTATCTGTGTCCAAATCACTGATTCTCTGAATCAGCATTGAATCTTCAGATTCGGATTCAGCCGAATTGAATCGGGGATAGTGATCCAAATCAACAAATCGAATCACTGTCCCTGATTCGAGCCGAATACAAATTGAATAGGGCCTGCTTTGCACACCCATAGTAGTTCCCTGCTGCCCCAAGACTGGGCTGCATCCCCAGCCAGCCTTACCCACCCCCCTCACCCTCTTGTCAGCCAGCCCTCACTGCTCCAGCTAGGGAGCAGAGGGGTGGGGCCAGCCCTGCTCCCTGAAGCAGACAGTACAGCCCAGCCCAGGGCTGCAGAGCATGCTGGGATGCTGGGGGACTGTGATTTAACTTGAACCAGGAAGGGATCTGGGACAGAAGTTTCATAAACCAGTTGACCCAAATCAGTTAAGTCTGATACTGCATACAACCAGATTTATCTTAAACCATTTTCAGCCATTTTGAAACTGGTTTATGTCCACTGAGCTTCTGTTCTGTTATTGGTTTAAACCAGTTTCTGATCACTTAAACAAGTTTATGTGTAACTTCTGTCCTAGCTAATATAAAGACTGTGCTCACTTTTCAAACCCCTCTAAGAGATTTGGATGCCAGGTTCCCATTACAACTAATGGACACTCAAATCCCACGTGCAATTTTGAAAAGCTCAGCCAGCAAATCCAAATGTGGCTGCCTTACAAATGTTTGCTCTTCCAAGGAAAAAGGACCATGAGTTTGAGCAGCTGTTTGAAATTAGCTGATCTGGTTCCTCTCCAGTTTGCACACTATTCACATGATGCCTTCAGAAATTCAAGCTAAATACTTCATTGCAAATGTCTGCATTACCACTCTGTCTCAGCGCTGTCTGCAGGACAGGAAGAGGAGCCTCCTGACTCATCTTTTGCCAAATCTGCAACAATGCCAGGATCTGTATGTTAAATGAGATGCAAGGTTTATGGTTCTACCCTTGGTCAGACAGCCACGGTAATGTGAGCGTAGACCCCAGCCAGATCTAACAAAGATGTTGCCTCCCACTAATTCTATTCCAATGACTTCAAATCTGCCTCACCAGTTACCTCTGACTCTAGATTCAGATTCATGTATTCTAAGGCCAAGAGAACCATCTAGTTCAACGTCCTGTATATCCCAGGCCATAGGATTTCCCCAAGTTAATTCCTGTCTGGACTAGAGCATGGGTTTTGGGAAAATATCCTGTCCTGTTTCAAAAATTGCCAGTGACAGAGAAACCACCACAAACTTTTGTAATTTCTTTCGAGAGTTAATTACCTTCCCTGTTTAAAAATCTGTGTTTTATTTCCAGTCTGAGTTTGTCTGACCTCACCTATCAGATGCTGGTCCTTATTCATAGATTCATAGATTGTAGAGTCGGAAGGGACCACAATGGATCATTGTGTCTGACCCCCTGCCCCTGGCAGGAAAGAGGACCGAGGACAGATGACCCCAGCCAGGTGACTATCTAACCTCCTTTTGAAGACCTCCAAGCTAGGTGATAGCACCACCTCTCTTGGAAGCCCATTCCAGATCCTGGCCACCCTTACTGTGAAAAATGTCTTCCTAATATCTAACCTAAATCCACTCTCAACTAGTTTACACCCGTTACTATGTTTCTGTCTGATCCCAGCCTCTGTTACTGACATTCTATATAGCTAGGTTCAGTTGCTGCCCCAAGGAACTTACAATTTCAAATGTCTGGCCCCTGCCCTCTTTTACACCAGAGGAAATACAAATCAGGAAAGAGGGTGATACATTTCCAGTTCTTACCTGGCTCTTTACCTCTGAATGTTCATGCTCCAGGCGGGAACAGTCCTTCTCCAAAAACCCAAGGCTGTTTGCTAAGAGCCTCCAATCTCTTCTCTTTGAAGACATCTCTGTTGCAACCTGCAAGAGCTGCCTGTCACACAGGTGTGATCTGTCTTTGAAATGCACAGCTGTCTAGGAAAACAAAATGAGAAAGAGGCTTTTCTTTAGTTGGCATCCTTAGATGTCATAAGGATGGCCAACACTTAAAGGCATTTAAAGACCCCTTCAAAGCTTGTGGCCTTTGGCCATTAATATCAATGAAGTTTGAGCAAGGTCCCTACTCCCCTGGACAATATCACTGCTATAGGCTCAGCAATATGGGCTACTACTCTTCCTTCCCCACTGTCACCCACCAGCAATGCTGGGGTGAAATGAAGTTGCACCACTCATTCAGTTCTTATAGTCTAGTACTCACCAAGTATTTGGCAACAACCCCTTGGTTTATGTGCACAGCATCTGGGATTCCAAAGTGGTCTGTGTACTATCCAGGTCAAGGACTGCTTAGTTTAGGAGAGCAGGTGATATCAAGTATATTTAATCTAATATGGCTACATACTATAACACTGGTGCTCAGTCTATGGCCTGCAAGCCAGATCCAGCCCATGGAGGAGCAATTAATACTGCCACTGCTCCCCTGCTGCTGAATTTCAGGCCTGTGAACCAGTCCTGCACCACTTATCTGGCCTGTGTTGGGCATCGCTGTGCTATAAAATCCCACAAACAAACCTTTTGACACATTAATCATGGGCACAAAGCACCCTGATTTCAAAAGAGATTCTCAAATATAATAGTCAGCATTGATTTTCCAAGAAAGGTGTGTTCTCCTCTCAGGGACCGCACACAGGTCACCCAACAAGGTTGCCAAAGAACATTTGCACATGGAGGAAAAGAGCATTAGCACTAGGTCCATATCTCAAGAAGCAAAAGCATTTGGAGGCCACCTGGTGCTTGACACCATATCACACTGAACAGGAAAAGATGATCCTTACCCCAGAGTTTGCAATCCAAATAGACCAAGGGAAACAGGGAAGATAAGCAACATGCCCAAAGTCACACAGTGGGTCAGTAATAGAGCTGGGAGTACAATGAAGGTCTCTTGAGTCTTAGACTAGTACACAAACCACTAGCCCACACTGGGCAAGTCTACATGTGCTATGGAGCAAATCAAAAAAATCGGGCACATTGTGCCAGAGTTTATTGTTTCAGGGCACTGCATTTACGCATGCACCCAGAACCCCAGCACACTGAGCTGGGTCGGAGCAACCCTGGAAGGTAGAGGGTCTGGGGTGTCAGCCTGCCAGCCTGGGGCTATTCCGACCTGGCTCAACGTGGTGTGGAGGGGCTGGCTGGGGCATGAGGCTGCTCCAGTGCAGGGCTAGCTGTCAGGCACCGTCATGCCCCAGGCAGTCATGTCAACATCTACACTTGTGCTGCTGTAGAGTAAAACACTCCACAATAGGATAGTACTTTTATTTACAAGTACTACCCTGTTGCAGAGTTGATTAGTTTCCTAATGAGGGCCACACATGTAGATGCAAGACATTTACTGCAGAGCTAATTAGCCTACTCTGCAGTAAACATCTCAAATAGATGTGTCCACTAACTCCTAAAAAGACATAAAGGATGCTATCAGAGAGGAAGACACACATTCTGCTAGAGGAGAACAGACATGCCCTTGAAGGAGGTGCATAGGCTCTATACCTAGACAATAACGGAGGATTAATTATTTGGCTATAGAGCAACTGCCACTTTTTATGATCAGGGTAAAATATAAGCTGAAAGCATCAGTGATTGGCCATATACCACAGTTAAGACAAAAAAGATAGGACTTGGCCCTCTATAGAGAAACACTAGGGCTTGTGAAGGGGAGTGTGGACTCTGGCTTAAGCCCAGCAAAGTATCTCATGTTCGGAAGGGGCTAAGTTGCTGAGAGAGCCAGAGGCATAGGTATATACACATCTAGAAGCCCTGATAGTTGGCTTCTTGATAGTTTCCCAATCTAGATGATTGGGAAAGCAGTGCTGAGGGTAATAGGCTAGGCCACCTGGTGCAGACAGGGGTTAGGAGACCTGGGGTTGGTCCTGCTTACTATGAAGGCCTGTAGCAGAGGCTGTGTCCTTAACCTTTCTGATGCTGTTGGAGAACTTCAGATGAATTTTTGAATGGGAGAATGGAGAAACTCTTGGAGCAGAAGCTGAAATAAAGAAGCAGTGTGGACCAAGAAGCTGGTGCTTCTTTGTTCTTCATATGGATGTTTGTAGCTAAAGCACAACTCCCCTGCTGAAAAGTGACATCACACAGGACTTGTACCAGGGTCTTCAAGTCAGCGTGTCCCTCTGTGGGCATGCAACCTGAGACACAGAAAGAATCTGGCCCAATGAAAGTGTGGAATTCCCTGCCGTCTGAAAATGTCGTCACTTCAATGTACCTCAAACCATAGGTGATGTGTAAATGCTGACAGTGGGGCAAGGCACAACTCTGTGCTGCCGCTGCCCCCGCCCTCACTGCTGCCAGGCATTGGATCTGGCCAGGCTGCAGCCCCATGCCCTGTGTCCAGGTGTCAAGCTGGGTACTTCAGTCATTAGTCACTTCTAAAAATCTGGGCCTGATACAGTTGTTTTCCACAAAGCACTAAATTTTATGTAAAATAAAACTTTGCATTAAAAAAGAGTTTATTTACCACCATTTCTGCTCTTTCATGTGGGTGTGTTTTCAATAAGGGGTGAAATTTAAAAGCCTACTTACGGAAGGAAAAGAAGGTTCTTGCTCCTTAAGATGAGTGATGTTGGAAGGTATGATTGGAAAGTGAAGCACTGACATCAATGTTTGCTGGGGAAGGGTCTTCACCCAAGCTAAAAACTGATCTTCATCAATATAACCTAATCAGGCATGAACACAATCTATTCAGAACACAGACAATAAAGGTTTTGTACTTCCAAGCTGTATTCCTCCCACTTGTGGTATTTATGTCTTGAGGATAAAAAACAGTGTAATCTTCAAGTCATTACTCACTAGCAGTGGCAGCTGAAATGACTTACCAAGTCAAATATGCTATGTTATTGCACAGTGTCTGCATTTCATTTTTCCCTTTAGCCTGGGTAAGAATAGTCTTAAATGGCATAACTAGATAATAGAAGAACTAGGGCAGTTTTTCCCAGTTGCAAAGTTATAAAATCACACTCCTTGAAAATACATCAGCAAGTTTTGATGCAGCTTTGCTTGTTTTATATTTAACTTATAGAAAAAATTAAGGTTCTACCTACTTACCATTAAATGCAGTTTTGGTCTTTGTATGGCATTTTCACTTTCAAGGACTGGCTTTCAATAATGTGCCATCCCCTACCAGTGCTGTTGTCACAAAATCAGTTACAGCTGCTAAGTGAATAGACTTCTAGAAATAAAACTGATGGCTAAAGGATTCAAACTACATAAACCCTCTTCCCTACTCACAGGCATGTACTCTACCTCTACAATAATGGCCACATGTTAGACCATGCCCTGTTACTTGAATTCTGCCTCTTCAATCTGCTGTCCTGTGTTTGCCTTTACCTATCTTCCATCTCACACTGCAAGTTGTGAATGTTTGTAATGCTGGAGTGCAGGAGGAAGGCAGTGTGATAAATGGGGAATGACAGAAGCCTGTACTCTGCAAGGTGAAGAGGGTAGAATTAAGATCTTAATTTGGTATATGGTGGTTCTGGAAAGGCTTAGACCTGTGGGTACAAGAGTCAGTGAGATGTGATATTGGGTGTTACATCTGCTCCAAGCTTCTCTGATGCACAGGGACATGGGATCACTCTGAATCTGGCCTAAAAACCCAGCACCAGAGTCTATTTTGTATATTCTTAGCTCTCCATCTACTAGTCTGTGACTCCTGCTGGTTTATACAATGTGCAGTCTTCTATGTAGCCCAGAGGGAGGGTTGAGGACAGAAACTATCTTGCCTCACACTTCTGAACAGGAGCACATTTTGCATAAGAAGGATCAGGGCAATGCTGGGGGTGAGAAGGAGGGGAAAAGAAGCTGCCTTTCAGTATTGCAAGTTCTAAAAGCAAGGCCAACCTTTCAGGTAAAACCTTTGTGTAGAAATAGGCAGCAGAGGAAGCCAAATAGTGTGGTGATTGACACTACCTGAAGAAACTGAGATGGGAGCCACAGGGTTCATTTCTGAATCACAGAGAGGGCAGACATGGAGTCTGAGGCATTAGCAGAATGACTTGAGCTAACAAAACACCTCTGTAATGTAGCTGGAGCTGGAATTAGTGTCTGGCGTGGGGGAGCCCTAGATTCTGCTTCTCTCTCTCTCACCTACTTCTATGTCTGATACCTGAAGAACTGTATTGTGGACTGTGGGCTAGAGCCCTATGTATATCTCTGTATTGAATCCCTCTGTCATCCTGCCCTGTAGAAACCCTTCCCCTAATCTGTTTACTTTCCCTTTATCTTATCTATCCCCTGCCCATAGTGACTTAAATCCCACTTAATCCCACACTGACTGCTGGAGTATTTTTTTAGCACATCAGTTCAATGTAGGCACTGCCCCTCAGGCTGCTAGAAAGGAATAATAAATGAAGTCTGATACCACAAATTTTGCCTGCAAAAAGCTGATTCTCCCTGCTCCTCTTACTATATCAGCTGGCCCAGGTGGTATCCTGCTCTTGCTGCAGGGCTCAGAATGGTAGTACAATACATCCTTGGAAGGACACTGTTTCTCCTCTCTGAGCATGGCAGCACCTGTAGATCTTCATCAAGTCACTCAGGATATGCCCTATCCAAAGCACAGCACACTCACTGGAACAGGTGCCAAATTACCTCGATTGCTTTTATCCACTTCATTAAGAAAAAGAGTAGCAAGTTCATCAGTGGTCTGTGGGCCTTCCCTGGGGTACAGGTTATGCATCAGACTCCGCAGCTGTTCCTTGCTGATGGTGCCAGAGGTTAAGATCTGATATAGTCCTGAGGAAGAAGGGTAATAAAGCCATCTGTTACATTCTGGTTGTCTCCAAAACTAGTCAGTTCTTGGTCCAGTGCCTTGTAATGTGAGCTTGTCTTTCACTGTTCCTGGTTGTAGAACTGACATGGCATAGATTCAGGTTGATCTCTTTCCAAATGGCAGTGGTGATTGATTGGAAGGCTGAGAAGTGGTCAATGTTGCTCTTATTTTAGCAGGGTGTGTTCTTTGATGTTTAAACGGAGCCACATTCTTCTGCCAAGGCAGCGAAACTGTCCTATGGCTTGGATCAGGGATCAGGGGTGGGCAAAATGTGGCCTGGGGGCCGGATGTGGCCTGCCAGGCCATTTTATCCGGCCCGCAGGGCCCCTAAAAAATTTACAAAATTAATATTAATCTGGGCTGCCTGTCATGAGGCTCTCGATGGCTTGCCGAAACTCAGTAACCGGCCCTCTGCCCAAAATAATTGCCCGCCCCTGGCTTGGATGCTATTCAGTGTGCCAGGGTCTCTTGTCTCATCTAAAAAGATGTCATGCCCATGATCTAGAGGTTTTGTGAAAAACCTCAAGTTGCTTTTCAAAAAAGAAAGTAATATTCACAGTGGAGTTTCTAACTGCATTTTGCTTATCTAACCTACCAACTATTTCTAGGTGCTGGTATGTTCCCCTGACTCATAGTGTTGATGGTAGAGTTATAAGGGGTGATTAAGACCCACCCTTCTCCAAGCTGGCTGCATTTCAGTGATGGCTTAAGTTAAGACTCTGATTATAGAATTCTTGATAGAGAATGCTGTGAGTAAGCCTGGCTGAAAACCTACAATCATGTCACTCAAATAGAAAAATAACTAAATAAGCTGTAGTGAATAATTACTTGGTATATTATTCATTATCAGATATTGATCATAACAAATTTCTCTCTATATTACAGTAGCAGTTAGTAGCTCCAACTGAGATCAGGACCCCTTTGTGTTAGAACTACATATGCATGCACATGCACATGCACATTTAAGTAACAGGGCTCTTACCTGTCAGAGTACACCAGGTGTAGAACATACACTGGAATAATTCTAGCAAAACAGTCTCCCTTTCATATACTTAAATACCAGATTTAAATGTGCAGTGACTCAACAGATGGCAATATTATCTAGGATAAGCATATCCCAAGTACAGAATCAGTGGGGAGAAATGATATCTTAACAAAATATAAGATAGTTGTGATTTGACTTGGTCTCTGGGGATGAGTGAGATGCTTTGAGATCAGTTTAATAATGAAGCCAAATGCAGTATTCCTGGCAGACTACTTGACAGCAGGTGCCATAACCAAAAAGAAAACAAATGAGATAACATGAGATCCAGCAAACAGAGCCCTGGGTAGGTTGGAATTTGGGGGTACTGATTCTATTTTTCATTCTGCAACTAATCTGCTAAGTGACCTTGGGCAAGTTATATCACCTCCTTTCTAGTTCAGAAATCAGAAATCAGAACTTCCTATCAGTTGGTGCAACCTGCACATTTCCAAACCGAGTGCCCACTGGATGGCACTATTGTTACTGCCTAAATCACAATCCCATTCTGAAAATAGGAGCATCATGCCTACTAATTGTAACATCTGCACATATATAGGGCTTGCCTAAGATACTGATTTCAGTTCTGTTATTAAACTGATCTCACACACTGTTTGTTTAATTTCCCAGAGATCTTGAGTAATTTGAATGACACCTGTCTTAAATTTTATTAAGCCATTTGCTTCTTTCACTGACTCAACTTTTTTGTGCCTGTCTTAGTTAACCCTAATCTTTGCATGTAATGCCTGTGCAAAAGAATATGGGGAACAGGCAGGATATCTTAATAGGCTCAAGTAGGTTCTGGGTTTCTCAAGGAGCCAGGAGGCTTGGGTTTCAGCAACTTAATCAATGCATAATGTTGGCCAGTTCAGCAGTGGATATGGAATCTCCTAAAAGGCACAATTCAGAAGGCCCAGAGACTTGTTGTCTGTCCAAGATTCACACTACCTGAATTGCAATTAGGTCCAACCACTTCACTTCCTGACCCTAAAGATAAGGCTACTACAGATGAAAACTGGATTTGCAGCCAGATTCACAGCTACTGTAAATAAACACAGGCCATGTCTGAATAACACGATACAGTTCTGTGCACCAAGAGTCCCACGTAGTTCATGCATCACAGTCTGCACAGTGCTGTGATACTCAATGCTAGCTCTGCACATGCTAGCTCTAGGACCAGGAGCAGTATTAGCTGTGTTTGTGGGGTGTTCTGCTGGGGCTAACCAGCCCTCCTGAGAAGCAGGGTATATTAGTGTGATACTCCACCCAAGCCATTGGTGCTGACTTTTAATTTTTACTGGGGTGGACAGGGGGCTAGGGTGGCCACATGGTTTGCTTGTGCACACATGCATGTGGTGGCCCCTGCCTCCCACTCTGTGCAGCCCCTTGCTGGCTAGAACTCTACTAGCCTGCAAAAGGACTCCTGCCATTTCCTGCATTTTTCCACAGTGAACAGAAAACCCGGATTTCTGTATGATACGGGGAATACAGGACAAATGCTGTCCCAGAGTCATGTGGCCTGGGATCAGGACTTGATGGTCCCATTTTGGAACTGTCTCATCCAATTTGGGATGGGTGGTCACCCTACCCTCTTCCTGAGGGGGGCAGGGTCCTTGGGTCCCCATGTACTTGGTGCCTATGACCCAAGCTAACATGGCCACACTGCTGCTGGTAGCTGAGCTGACTTATTCAGAGCTAGCCTGGGTACCACTGCGTGGTCTACAAATGCACTTTAAAGTGCAGTAGCTTCTTCTAACGTGCATTAAAGTGGTGCAGAAAAAACTGAGCTAATATGCTAAAATGCAGTAGAATAGGCTACTGCATATTAAGTGTCACCTAAAAAGCGTGTACTTGTGCTACAGCACATTAGCACAGCCTAATGTGCATTTATTTAGTACCTCATATTGGAGGTTCTAAATTTAATGAACATTAGGAAAAGCTCACTAATATACATGAAGACTTGCCTACTATGTGGCACTGCATTTGTGTCATTTAGATCTAACGAAAGCTGACTCCTGCAGTTTTTCTCTGGAAAATCCTCACTGGCTCTATACAGGGCTTTCAGGGCTCCCTGTTCTAATCATTTTGCTTGGGATGTAAAAGGGCTGCAGGGATAAGGATCTTAGCTGTACATCTTAATTCTCTCTAGTTTGCATCCTATAGCCACAGCAGTTTCAGACTGTATTATCTTATGGACTGTATAACTACATCAGTTCCTCCCTTTTGTTTTATATCGTACAAAATCATATCAATATACTTAATATGTCTTTTGAGAATGCTTTTACTAGTAATACAAACACATGGAATTTAGAACTTTGTCATACAATAATTTTGGGCGGGTCCTGGACTGTGTGCACATATTACCACTTGAAACTAGTTTTAAGCACTCATTAAGTGACTCTGTCCTGCTCCCAGGGACACTTTCAGTGCCCTAGCTGGGCAGTGCCTGCCCTTGCCCCACTCCTTCCCTTACCATGGGAGCCTCGATCTACTCCCCCCCATGGCCCTTCCCTCCCCCCGACAGATTTACTGGTGGGATATTGCTCTCCAAGCTGCCAGCCTGCATTCCTGGTCCTGTACTTGGAGGCTGCACACACGCATGCAGCATTTATCAGTGACACTATCAGCTACGTGGCCAAAAAAAGCTGATTGCCAATAATGTTAATTATCCTTTTATTGGTGCTGATCCAATATGGACCAATATATCGGTGCACTTCTAGCAGTCAACATTTGTGTGGCTCACAGAGTAACGTGTAACAAGATCCTTACAGATTTATGCCTTAAAACCTACTTAAGGAAGAATGCCATCCTGATTATGTATTCTCTTCTCTCTTGGAATCAGGGCACGAACAGACAGACATACCCTGGTGTGATTTAGACTTCATATTGTATACTAATGTAAAATACATTTGAATCAGGAATACATAGACTTACAGCTATCAAAGGGAACTGACCTCATATGGTAGGCCTATTTGCTTTTAATCTATAGTTTCCCCCAAAAGAATAAGGGCAGGCAAAACATAACCCCTACTAAATGGGCAGAAGCAATTGGTGACAGACAGGGGGGACAAGGCTGAACTCCTCAACGAGTTCTTTGCCTCAGTGTTCCTAAGTGAGGGGCAGGACCAGGCTCTCACTGCAATTGTAGAGAGGCAGCAGCAAGGCGCCAGACTGCCATACGTAGACCCTGAGATGGTACAGAGTCACTTGGAGGAACTGGATGCCTTTAAGTCAGCAAGCCTGGATGAGCTCCATCCGAGGGTACTGAAGGCACTGGCCGACATCATTGCACAGCCACTGGCGGTAATATTTGAACACTCGTGGTGCACGGGCCAGGTCCCGGAGGACTGGAAAAGGGCCAATGTGGTCCCCATTTTCAAGAAGGGGAGGAAGGAGGATCCAGGCAACTACAGGCCAGTCAGTCTCACCTCCATCCTAGGCAAAGTCTTCGAAAAAATTATCAAGGCTGACATTTGCGAGAGCCCGGCAGGACAAATTATGCTGAGGGGAAACCAGCACGGGTTCGTAGCAGGTAGATCATGCCTGACTAATCTAGTCTCTTTTTATGACCAGGTTACAAAACGCCTGGATGCAGGAGTAGAGGTTGATGTCATGTACTTAGACTTCAGGAAGGCCTTCGATACGGTATCCCACCCCATACTGGTGAACAAGTTAAGAGGCTGTGACTTGTATGACTACACAGTCTGGTGGGTGGCGAATTGGCTGGAGGGTCGCACCCAGAGAGTCGTGGTGGATAGGTCGGTATCGACCTGGAAGGGTGTGGGCAGTGGGGTCCCGCAGGGCTCGGTCCTAGGACTGATACTCTTCAATATCTTCATCAGCAACTTGGACGAGGGAGTGAAGTGTACTCTGTCCAAGTTTGCGGATGACACAAAACTGTGGGGAGAAGTGGACACACCGGAGGGCAGGGAACAACTACAAGCAGACCTGGACAGGTTGGACAAATGGGCAGAAAACAACAGAATGCAGTTCAACAAGGAGAAATGCAATGTTCCTTCCGACCCCAGCATCAATGAATCTATGAATCTATGAATGTGGTGTAAAGCACACCAGGAGAGATTTAGCAGAGTAATTCTCACCTGAATTGGGCAAAATTATGGTGGTTAAGGGGATTGTGGCAGTGGTATTCTTACTGAACCAGTGTGAATGTTTTATCTTTCTATATCCTCGCCATAGAGTGAAAACAGAAATTGCAAGGTGAAGTCACTCATAAGCAAGTTCTGATGGAGCTCATCCCTGAAACAATTTATCCTTCGGCAATAAACAAGTGTATTGACAAGCTTTCAATGACAACATATTGCTCATTCTTGTATGTTGATTTCAGAGGCCTTGTTTTATTGATAGGATCAATACCCACCCTCTGAAAAATGGGTTCCCTTAGAGTGTCAAATTTGGCACAGAAACACCAAGCACCCAAAATTTCTTGTCACTCTTATGAAAAACTTGGAGATGGCTGTTAGTGTGTTTTTCTGTCTCCTGTTAGGAGGGATGTTCAATCACACTGTCTTTAGTTATGTTATTTGGCCTTGGGCTGGAAAAATCCCTGTTGATTTTGTATGGAAATATACCTCTGCAGGGATTTCCTCTGAAGTTTTCTGTAAAATTGAGACTTTTGCCATTAGAACTCTTAGCAACTCTGCTCTCCAGGCCTCTTTCACATTCTTCACTGCCTTGAACAATTCACAATGAAAGAAACACTTTGCATTACTCTTTAAATAGTGTAGCACAGCTCTTACAGGTTTGATTCCAGTCTTTTAAAGAATTTTTCTGTGAGATCTCAGATGACTCCTTTCAAGCTGTTGGTGCTACAGACACAGTTTGAGCTGATCTTTTTGAAGGGGAGATGAAAGTAGGCAGAGTATAGTTCAGTTAGATGAGTTCTAGGGGCCGAAAGGCAAATGACAGTCTAATTTGCCAACTGAGTCCAAGCAGGTTCTGTAGCAAAAGGTCTACTTGTTGCTGCTGCAAAACACAATTCTATTTGATACTTTTCAGAAGAGAGGTGACCTCTTTCTAATGCCCAGTCATATTTTTGCAGATACAAATGCAATAGTCTCTAGCCTCCTGCAGTTTTATTAGCAAATTTTTCCTCAAGTATTTTACAATGTGTTGTATAAAAACACATGCACAGAGATTTGGTTAATTGGAATTCTGCCCCCCAATAACATACCTTGCAAATCTATCCATTGATAGCTGATAGCATATTGCTGGAACAAAGCACATTGTCCAAGATAAATTTGCACATTGTCCAAGATAAATTTGCTATGGAAGGTGAGTAGAGAGAGTTTGAGTGTTTTATCAAGGCTCCTTGTATACAATAGTAATGCATGTTCCAGTAACCTGCACCAGGTGTACCAGTGAATTCACCATCTTTAACTAATTCTCATTCACCTGGGGCGAGATCTGCAAGTAGTCCAAGTCACCAGGAGTGAAATCACTGCACAAGGTACCAGTATTTTGGGTTTGGTAAAAGACTATTTTCTTCCTTAGTCCTGTCATCCAGAAGTGAGTGTCTGGAGCCCAGGCAACCAGTAAATGATGACCAGGAAGACATGTGGAAGGAAACTGCATTTCCCTACGTGTGCTTCTAAAGCAGTGGTGCCCAATCTGGGGGCAGGCTTAGGAAGACGGGGGCACAGGTGGTCTTCTCATCAATCCTCCCGGTCAGTGGTCGTGGTCAGCAACACAACACCTGCATTAGAGAAGTCAGCCTGTGGCCCCAGAGTTGGCGTCATCAAGCAAGTTTTGGCTTCTTCAATCATGATCTGCAGAAGGGACACACTGGGGCATGATGGCCTTTATCTCTCTTTAAAAGGTAAGAGTCTATTCTCTTACAGGTTGGCTGATCTCCTATGCAGGGCTTTAAACTAGGTTCATTGAGGGCCAGGGATGCGGACAACAGTGAGAACCTATGCTCAACAAACCATGAGCCATTCACTGGAACAGCCCATGTAAGTACTAAGGGGCCCCATGGGCATCAGGATAGGGGGGCACCAAAGGCACACATCAGATGGCTCAAATGACTCTACACTAATGCTAGGAGCGTGGGGAACAAGCAGGAGGAACTCGCACTCTTGCTTGCAAACAAGGATGTTGATCTAGTTGGGCTAACTGAAAATTGGTGGAACCCTATCCACGATTGGGCAATAAGCACTGAGGGCTATAGGTTGTACAAATGAGATAGAGTAGGGAGAAAAGGGAGAGGTGTTGTTCTTTACGTGAAGGAGCAATATACATCTTCCATAATCAAGATGGGATCAGAGGAGGGGCAAATTGAGGTATTGTGGGCCAGAATGCAAAGGGGTCAGGGGGGAAAGGGACTTAGTAGTGGGGGTCTACAACAGGCCACCACATCAGGAGGAGGAGTTGGACCTGGAATTCTTCAGCAGTCAGCTAGATCCAACTGTTCACGTAGGTTCTTAACCTGCATATAGGACCTTCACCTAACACAGGAGGCATACGGTCCCACTAGAGGAAACACCTTACTGGTTTGGTCCTGGCTACAGGGGATGATTTGGTGGGGGATCTACTGACACAAGGTAACCTAGGGGACAGTGACCATCACTTGATTGAATTCACTATCCGGCGTAGGGTGGAAAAGATAACCAGTAGGGCAGAAATGTTAGACTTCAGAAAGGCTAACTTTAGTGTGCTCAGGTGAAATAGGAGTCCAGGAAGGGTGGTTGTTCCTAAAGGGAGCAATCCTACAGGACTGCACAGGAAAGGGGGCAAAGGGGCCAAGAAATCCTCTTGGCTGAACAGGGAAGTCCAGGAAAGCCTAGGGGCAAAAAAAGAGGTATATAGGTGGTAGAAGCAGGGGGTAGCTACCAAGGTGGAGTATACCTACTTGGCCCACACTTGCAGGGAAACAGTCAGAAAGGCCAAAGCAGCAATGGGACTTAGGCTGGCACCAAAAATTAAAGACAACAAAAAGTCCTTGTTCAGGTATATAGAGAGCAAAAAGAAAGCACAGGGTAGCATAGGCCCCCTACAAGACAAACTAGGGCAATTAGTGATAGAGAGGGGGGACAAAGTTGAGTTCTTCATTGAGTTTTTTGCCTCTCTATTCCTAAACTCGGACAAGTCTCCCAACTGGATCATAGACAGGCATAAAGGGGAAACCAGACCACCAACTTCATAGTTACATAGTAGCTAGGGTCAGGAGGGACCTGAACAGATCATCTAGCCTGACCCCCTGCCACAGGCAGGAATGAATGCTGGGTTCACAAGACCCCAGACAGGTGATCGTCCAACCTCCTCTTGAATTTGCCCAAGGTAGGGGCGAAGACCACTTCCCTGGGAAGTTGGTTCCAGATTTTGCCAACCCTAACTGTAAAATATTGCCTTCTGATCTCTAACCGAAACCTATTCTCCATCAGCTTATTACCATTGTCCCTTGTCACCCCAGGTGGTGCTGGGGAGAAAAGGGCTCTGCCTATTTGCTGTTGATCCCCCCTGATGAGCTTGTAGGTAGCCACCAGGTCCCCCCTCAGCCTCCTCTTGCTGAGGCTGAACAGGTTCAGGTCCTTCAGTCTCTACTCATAGGGCCTCTCCTGCTGCCCTCTCACCAAGTGGGTGGCCCTCCTCTGACCCCTCTCCAGGCTGGCCACATCCCTTTTGAAGTGCGGC
Source organism: Alligator mississippiensis (assembly GCF_030867095.1). NCBI lineage: Eukaryota > Metazoa > Chordata > Crocodylia > Alligatoridae > Alligator > Alligator mississippiensis. Next base: position 157,273,558 of record NC_081826.1, on the reverse strand, counting down.
GCCCAGTACTGGACAAAGTACTCCAACTGCGGCCTGACCAAAGTTGCATAGAGGGGGAGTATCACTTCTCTGGACCGGCTTGAGATGCACCTTTGGATGCATGACAAGATATGGCTGGCCTTGCTGGCTGTGGTCTGGCATTGGTGGCTCATGCTCATCTTGGAGTCAATAATGACTCCAAGATCCCTTTCTGCCTCTGTGCTTTCAAGAAGGGAACTCCCCAGCCTATATGTATGCTGTGGATTCCTTCTCCCAAGGTGCAGCACCCTGCATTTGTCTACGTTGAACCCCATCCTATTCTCGTCTGCCCACTTTTGTAGTCTGTCTAAATCTAGTTGCAGCCTCTCTCTCCCTTCAAGTGTGTCCACCTCTCCCCACATCTTGGTGTCATCAGCAAACTTGGACAGCATGCTTTCCACCCCCTCGTCCAAGTCGCTGATGAAGATGTTAAACAGTGCGGGACCGAGGACTGAGCCCTGGGGTACCCCACTGCTCACATCTTGCCAGGTTGAGTACAACCCGTCCACCACTACTTTCTGGGTGCGCCCCATCAGCCAATTTTTTACCCATCCAACTGTTCAGGCATCAATGCCGCAGTCACTTAATTTATTGATGAGGATGGGGTGAGAGACAGTGTCAAAGGCCTTCTTAAAGTCTAGAAAGACTATGTCCATGGCAACGCCATCATCCAAGGATTTAGCTGGATTAACTGTTCGAAGGATTAACTGTTAGCACTGACTTAATGAAGAGACACTTGGAGGGGCTGGATGTGTTTAAGTTGGCAGGCCTAGATGATCTTCATCCAAGGGTGCTGAAGGAATTGGCTGGTGTCATAGCAGAGCCGCTGGCATGGCTGCTTGAGCACTCTTGGTGCTCAGGTCAGGTCCCAGAGGACTGGAAAAGGGCCAGTGTAGTCCCCATTTTCAAGATGGGGAGGAAGGAGGATCCAGGTAACTATAGACTGGTTAGTCTTATCTCCATCCTCAGGAAAACCTTTGAAAAAATTATTAAGGATCACATTTGTGGGAGTCCAGAGGGGAAAACAATGCTAAAGGGCAACTAGCACAGATTCATAGCAGGCAGACTCTGCCTGACTAACCATGTTTCTTTTTATGACCAGGTCACAAAATGCTTAGTTGCGGGAATCAAGGGGGATGTCATCAACTTGGATTTTAAGAAGGCCTTTGATACAGTATCTCATATTCTCATAGATAACTGAGCAACTGTGACAGATAAATACACGGCCAGGTGGGTAGCAAATTGGCTTAGGGGTCGCACCCAGACAGTGGTGGTGGATGAGTCATTATCAACCTAGAAAGATGTGGGCAGTGGACTCCCACAAGGCTTGGTCTTTGAACCAGTGCTGTTCAATGTCTTCGTCAGTGAGTTGGATGAGGGCATGGAAAGCACTCTGTCCAAATTCACAGAGGATACCAAATTATAGGGTAAAGTTAACACACCAGAAGGTAAGGAACGAATCCAGGTGGACATGGACAGGTTGGAAAAATGGGTGGAACAGAATAGGATGCAGTTCAAGAAGGACAAATGCAAGGTGCTGCACCTAGGAAGAAGGAATCACCAGCACACTTACAGGCTGGGGGAGAACTTTCTCAGCAGCACTGCAGCAGAAAGGGATCTTGGAGTCACTGTTGACTCCAAGATGAACTTGAGTCTTCAGTGTGACAAAGTGATCAGTAAAGCTAACTGCACTTTATCATGCATTAGAAGGTGCATGACAAACAGGTCCAAGGAGGTGATACTTCCCCTTTATGCGGCCTTGGTCAGGCTGCAGCTGGAGTACTGCATCCGGTTTTGGGTGCCACACTTCAACAGGGATGTAGACAACCTCGAGAGGGTCCAGAGGAGGGCCACTCATATGGTTAGGGTCCTGCAGGCAAAGCCCTACAAGGAGTGACTGAGGGCCCTGGATCTCTTCAGCCTCCAGAAGAGAAGGCTGAGAGGTGATCTTGTAGCCACCTACAAATTCATCAGGGGGGACAGCAAGGAATAGGAGATGCTCTGTTTACCAGGCCACCCCTTGGAGTAACTAGGAACAATGGCTACAAACTGACAGAGAGCAGATTTAGGTTAGACATCAGGAAGAACTTCTTTACAGTAAGGGTTGCCAGAATGTGGAATGGGCTTCCAAGGGAGGTGGTGCTCTCCCCTACCTTGGGGGTCTTCAAGAGGAGGCTGGACATGCACCTGCCTGGGGTCATCTGACCTCAGTGCTTTTTCCTGCCCTGGGCAGGAGGTTGGACTCAATGATCTGCTGGGTTCCTTCTGACCCAAACATCTATGAATCTATGAATCTTCTGACCCCGCTGGCCAGATAAGTGGTGTGGGGATTGGTCTGTGGGTCTGTGCATGGGATTGGTCCATAGTTGTGATCCTGCATACTGGCCCGACCCCACTCACCTAGATTAGGCACAGGCCTAATCCTGATGCATGCTGGCCCGATTCTATGCCCTGAATGTGTCTGCACCCTGGCCTGACCCCATGTGCCTGGATGCAGTTGTACGCTGCCCCATCCCCATGTGCTGAATGTAGCCAGAAACTGGCTGGGCCCCATGTGCCCAGATCTGGCCGTGGAGCAATCCCATGTACTGGGGCAAGGCCACAGGCCTCCCATGGGTCTGAAAATTTGGCAGCAGGAAATCAGTAATTAATGCTACTACTACTCCCCTACTACCAAATTCCCAGACTCATGAGGAGCCCTGTAAGCCAGATTCCACGCAGGCCAGCTCCATTGGCTGGATCAGGCCCATGGGTAAGATTTTGAGCACCACTGTTCTAAGGCATGGTGCCTTCTAGATACACTTCAAGATACACTGTATCTTGCACAGGAATAGGGCTAAAGTCCCAGCCTATTCAATAGGTTTGAAGAATAGTTGCTCACCAGCTCTGTGTTTAGCAACAGTCAGACAGCATGGAGCGGAGCTGAAGGAGTTTCATAGCATCACAGCTGTCTGTTCATGCTGCTGAAGAATACAAGAGAAGCTGGGCTTTTCAAGGCAGATAAAGTAAGGGAGGAACCCAGATGCAATGGGAAGTGGATTCCTTGTTTCCTTGGGCCTCTTTGAAAAATGCTGCATCTACTGGGTTGGAACTGGGACACATGGTGGTGCGAGAGTCAGGGTAGATCTAGAATTCACTGGGTTCGTCTGCACATTCATTAATGCTCCATAGCACAGTAAGTTTAGTACTTGGACAACCAAGTACTAAATCAATGCACAGTAACAGGTGCTACTGCGCAGTGGCACTGGTGCACGAGGTTGCTCAGATGTTAACTGTGCAGTAACCTAATACTACTGTGCAGTAGCATTTTAGCACGGGTTTTGCCTGGCATCCTACTGCGCAGTGTTTTTAGGCTATTGCACAGTTAGTTTCTCCTGTAGATGCACCCACTAAGACCTTATCAGAGATCTTATCTATGCTGCCCTTGTGCTGAGCAATCTCACATGCCCACTGCCCCCTGTAAGCTAGGTAGTGGGCAGAATGAATGGGTAAGGCTTGTTTCTTGATGGGCTTGACAGGGAAGCAGAATAGATGCTGCTTGAGAGTAAAATACATTAGCCCAAGAGGTGTGCTGTGCTAATGAGGCTTTTATGCTGCTTAGGTATCAGAGCTGGTGTGAGAATCTCTACAACACGCTGCATTGTGTTGTGTAGACATACCCTTCAATTGCTGCTAAATGATGTGGTTAACAAGGGCAACATCACTTTAGAGATGTCCTAACCAAAATAAACTGGCTTTCACAGGGACAGGAATTGCAGGTTGTTATGCAACTGTGTAATTACGGAAGAGGCTAAACATTTTAAGACATAATCCTCTGGTGGCTATTTAGACTCTCATTTCCACAAAGCAGCTACATGCTCTAGGTACTGAATCATCTCAAAGTCCTGAGCACTTCTTGCATTGGCAATTATTAGCTCTCTCTTTTTAAAATCAGACATTTGGGAAATCAATAAATCTTTAGCTGTGCATCATTATCATTTTTATGAGGAGTTTGGTGAAATCACAGCTGCTATATCCTGTTCGCTTAGTATAATTGCATTGTTTGTATGCAGCCAGGAAATTAGAGTGAAATGAGGCTAATTTATTGATTTTAAAATGAAAGGCCTGGGACTTGTGTGTTAAAAACCAACAAATATCGGCAGGTTTAATAGCCAGATGTGGCTAAAACCTTGTCAGTAATTGATTTTGTTTTTAGAGCAATTCGATTGCAGTTCGATCCCTTAAAGTGGATATTCTGTCTAGAATTTCTTTATTCTATTTTTAGGTAGAATTGAACCATTCTCAAAAGGGCCTTTATCCTAAAAGCCTCTGAGGACTCTGAACCAATTGTAGCATAGCACCTAGGATGGATTTATTGAGTTTAGGGAACCTATATGTGTGCTTAGGAGTACAGTGGGGGCATTTTAATTAAAGAGGTTCCTGGAGAGCCATCATAATTAAAACATCATAGTGTCATGTGTATTAAGCCCCCATACATTTAAAAATGGCTGCTTTAGTTAAAGTACTCCAGCTCATTCAGCGAGCTTTAGCTAAAATATCCCAGCATCCATTTTTAAACATGCAGGGGCTTATTATACACGTGACACTGTAGCAATGTTAGAGTGCTTTATTAAGAATGCATTGGAGCATGTGTATAGGCACCCTTAGGCACCAAAGGACTCAGATGAGCACTTACTGGGTGCACTCCACATGCAGGGGCATGTGCTTGCAGCAGCAAAAAAAGTAGTAGCACAAATTTGTGCCACTACTCTTTGCTACTGCGCACGCCCCTGCACATGTGCTTTGCTGTGGGGCAAACTGCCCTGCTTCAGGCAAACTGCCCATTCCTCACTCCTGGCATGCTAGAGGAGCCAGGCCAGACCTAGAGGAGGGAAGATGCTTTGGCCAGCAGCTAGAGCATCTCCTTGGAGGACTGAGCCTCCGCATCTACTGGTGCATGCTCGTGTGGCGTGCATCACACCATTTTCACTGAATATTTTTTTGCTACTGGGATTTCCTGGTACAAAAGGTTGCCCCCTCACTACAAATTTGTAGCTCAGGGCACATTTTCATGTTCCAGCTGTGCAGTTTGTGGTGCCGCAAAGTCTTGCAGTATCACAAACTGTACATGTCAGCACATCTGGATGCAGCCACTGGGTTTTTTTACAGGGCATAAGTAGACTCGGTGTCTAACCTCCTTTGGGCTTGATAGTCAATTAGTTGCCTACTCTATTAAGTGCTTGTCTGTAGTTTTAGGGACCTAAATACCATAGAATATCTGGCCCATAATTACCTACTTTACTGTATGCAGAGAAGCAACCACAGACGTGTTGAAGACAGAGTACTCTGTGAGGTTAATACTAGCTGCTTTGATTCCAGCCTGAGTCAGTAACTTCAGGGCATGACTGACACCATAGGAGCAGCACGTTCTGGCCAGAATGGTCCCAAGCATATCCCCTTAGGTGCTCCAAACCTGGAAAGAAGACACTTGGGAATGTCTTTCTGTGGCTTCTTTCAAGTGTGTTGGAGACAGACATCTTGAGTGACCATGGAACAACACCCTTTTCTGCCTTTCCTTCCCCAGGTAACCCCACTGGTGCACTTCCAGGTTTAGAGAGGGAAAGGATGTGTAGGATGTGAGTAGGAACACTCTGGCTAGAGCACATTGTCACCTTAGTACAGACTTGTCCTTTGCGTTTGCAGTCTGAATTGGCTGCAGTACCGGGCCAAAGTGGTTGCTCCACCTGCAAAGGATGCTGAATTAAAAGACGTGACCAACTTTTCCTCTGCTTACACTGATTCTTTATGGGAAAATGGAGATGAGATTTTCAGAGCAGCTTAGGGGCATGAGTTGCACAACTTTCACTGAATGTCAGCTGAGCCATGCGAATACCACATTTCTTGGAGTACTGCCAGTTCCAGGGGGGAAAAAAGTCAAAATATTCTTTTCTATAGTCGACGCATGACCAGAATTTCCAGAAGGTTTCAAAGAATCAACAATGATTTAGGGCCAAACAATGTTTTATGTTAATTCCAAGAATTTTTGTTCATGCCTATTTAAACATATTTTAAAACAAAACCAAAGGAAATTTCAAAATGTTTTTATTCCATCACGTTTACATAAAAATAGCATCAGAATAACACGTTTTCATTTTTAGGGAGTATCTTTTTCCCCCTGCCATCTGACCAACACAAAATACATTTATGAAATGTGCTGGTGTCATCAAATCTGCATTTTTTCTCTGGAAAAGTTTTAGTCAAATTTTAGTCACCTCTTGAATTTGGTACCAATTCTGTAAGACTCATTCAGAAATTACAGCTATGCAGCCTAACCAGTACAATCAGCATATTTTCCTTTTCATAATAAAACTAAGTTGATCTGAATTGTGGGGTAGTAGGTTTTTTTTAGAATATTTCCATGAAAAGATGCATTGTTTATTCTGTAAAGCATCTGCGAAAGCATTTTATGTGAAAATGGATTAGCTTCCATTAATAAACTTAAATTGGAAAGGGAAAAATAACAATACTTTGAAAGAGATAAAGAAGTAGTGGTGCTTGTGTCCTCTTTATCCTTTCAAGGGTGCCGTATTGTGTGTTTTCCAGCTGTAAATTTCAGTCATGTATGTACTGGAGAAAGTTACAATACTGAATGTATTTACCATCCTGCAGTCCTTCTATGCAAGGGCTAAGTATATGTCACTTCACACCTTGCTCAAATAAAAAAAGAAAAGTCTATTGTTTTGAAATTTGGCTATCATAGATGCTAACTTCATTTTCTCTGCACACCACTGAGCAAAACTAACTGGCTGTTGTCTTTACCATATTTTAAAAAAAATTCTATATAGAGAAACTCTGCTTCTGACCTAAGATGTGTGTAGACAAAATGATGGGCATGTGTGCACTACACTTTAAAGCAGGCTAAATGCTTTTGCACCACTTTAATTGTGTTTGCATGTGACGGCAGCATATTGCGCATTAATTCCAGCCACTATAGGAAATTCAGCAGCGTAATGCGCCTTAAATGACTTGGGGCGCAGCAAACTAAAACTCCGAGGAGGAGTTTTAGTTTGCTGCCCGTACAGCCGTGGAGTAAAACACCAGTCTCCGCGCAGCTCAGGGGCTCTACAGGAAGCCCTGCAGCAGCCCGTGAAGGCAGGCTCCACCCAAATAAAGCGGCAAGCCTGATCTTTTTTTTTTTCTACCCCTGGAACCTGCCTGCCTGAGCTTTTTCAGGGGCCCAGTGCTTCCCTCTGCGGCTGCAGTGCCCCCCAGGACTGCACAAGCTGGGTGCCTGTGGATGTGTGCCCTGGGGTGGGGCCACATGCCACTGCTGTGGAGGGAATCACCAGCCCATACAACATCCCAGGGACTGCTCTGCCTGCCAGCAGTTCACCCTCTCCTCCCCACCGCCGGAGAGTCAGGTAAATCAGTGTGTGTATGACACAGGGGTTTAAAGGGTACTAAATTGAAGTGATGTTTTTTAAAACCCACTGCTTCAATTTAGGGCCCCTGTTTTGTCTACACACGCCTGGTGACACTTCCAGTAGTCCTCTTCCCTGAATTTCCCCAGAATTACTGTGGGATTTTTTTCCTCCTGATTAAAACATCGTTTCAGGATCATAAGGTCAATTTCCAGTTGCTCAAAGAGGAAGCAATTATACATAGTTTAAAGTAAATTCATAGCCAGGTCAGTAGCAAAATGCTGTACCTGAAAATCTTTAGTGAAAAATGTAGGTTTGGCAATACCTGAATTAATGAAATGTTCATGCTTAATTCCACTGAACTTGTTCATTTTTGATAGACTGAATAAAATGTGTTATGAAAAGGAAATAAAATGCGTTTGGCTTTTAATTTTTTTCGAAATCAAAAATTGATTACATTCAAAATGATCATTTTGAAATGTTCTTTGTTCTTTATTTAAAAAATAAGGTTAAATAGTCTCTGGAAAAATGCTTCAAATAAATAATTTTATTTGGCTCAACACATTTTATTCACCCCAAAACTAAGTTTATGACCCTTTAGAAGCAAAACATAAAAATCTGTTGTTTTTGCTGTTTTCTTCACAGGCTCTTGGGTCAGTGGGAGCTAAATTAGAAACTGGTAAGGACTGGATTAAAGAGAAGGAAATGGTACATACCACACTGCTGGCAGATCAACATCAAATAGAAAGACTGAATATGACAGTCTAATTCCAATTCTATAGCGTACTTCATAAATACATATGTGTGCGCACACACTGCTGTCTAAATGGCTTTAAGGAGGGCTGACAACCATTAACATCAGTGCTTCCTATAAGTGGGATCTACATCACTTGGGAGACCGCTAATGGAATAGAGCTTTTCTTCTCTGTCACTGATTCTACATCTGGCCCCTTTGGACATAGATATCTGCTATATTTTACACTCACCTGTTTAAAATTGAGACAGTGGTCACAGAGCTTTACAGTAGAGATCAGGCCCACTCCCTCTTTTCTACCTGGTCTCAATTTCCTCATATGTAGAGCAGTTACATTAATTGCATGGTAAGCATGCAGAAAGCACTCTGCAGCCATAACTAAGCAGACAATCAGGGCACGCAGAGCACTGTAAAAATGACAGATCCCAATCTAAGATAACCCTGGATGGATGTGGTATCAGACTTGAGCGCTGCAGGTTAGAACACCATAACAAAGATCTGTACCACATCCCATTGCAAGTCATGGTAGGTTGCATTCCACTGGCATCCCAGGGAGCGCTGTCTGAAGCACCCTGCTCACCCCCTCCCAAGGCAGCACTCTAGTCTCAGCTAGAGCTTGTGTGGTCTGCTTGAGTGCCTCACCCCTGGGCTGTCAGTGACAAGACTCAGCAAACCCTCTGTTCCCAGGACTACCCAGTTCCTTCCTCTGGTTAACACGGATCCATCCACACAAAGAAAACTACTTACCTCTGAATTTCTCTTATTGCATATTTTCATGGGTTCAGTTGAGCAAGTGCTGAATTTGGGTCAGCTGCTATTTTGCCTCTGCTCACTGTCTTAAGAATTGATGTATCTGCACTGATTTCTGGCAATTTGCAAGTTCCCTAACAGAAGTAAAAACATATATATTTGAACATTCCCAAAATGTATATCAGCACACTGAAGCATGCCAATTCAAGCCAACCTCCTTAATGGGTATTTTGCATCAGTTTACCACCAGCCCCATGGGACAGCCCTGCTCAATACGGCAGTGGATGGCCAGGCTGAGGAAGAATTGCTCCCCTAGATCAATGTGGACCATGTGAAGGAACACCTTGAGAGGCTGGACACCTTCAAGTCAGCTGACCCGGACAGTTTACACCCCAGGGTACTCACAGAGCTGGCAGGCATCATAGCTCAGCCACTGGCATGGATCTTCAAGAACTCCTGGTGCTCAGGTGAAGTGCCTGAAGATTGGAAGAAGGCCAATGAGGTGCCGATCTTCAAGAAAGGGAGGAAAGTAGATCCAGAGAACTACAGGCCTATCAGCCTGACCTCTATCCCAGGGAAGATCTTGGAAAAAAATATCAGAGAGACCATTCTTGACAAACTGGCTGATGGCAACATCCTAAGGGATAGCCAGCATGGGTTTGTTGTGGGTAGGTCTTCCCTGACGAATCTCATCTCCTTCTATGACCAGGTGACATATCACCTGGACAAGGGAGAGGAGAATGACATCATATATCTTGACTTTAGAAAAGCCTTTGATCTAGTGTCCTATGATCTCCTCATGGAAAAATTGGCCAATTGCAGCCTCTGCTACATCACAGTCCACTGGCTGGGGAATTGGCTCCGAGGTCAGACCCAGAGAATGGTAGTTGACAGAAGTCAATCATTGTGGTGCACCAAGACCAGTGGGGTCCCCCAAGGCTCTGTCCTTGGGCCTATACTCTTCAACATCTTTATTAATGATGTAGACATTGGTGTCAGAAGTGGACTGGCCAAGTTCACTGACAACACCAAACTTTGGGGTAAAACGTCCACACCTGAGGATAGGCAGGCGATCCAGGCCAACCTAGACAGGCTCAGAAAATGGGTGGATGAAAACCTGATGGCGTCCAACACTGAAAAATGCAAGGTACTCCACCTTGGGGGAAAAAAACCCCACAGCATGCTTATAGGCTTGGCATTGCTATGCTTGCTAGGACTGCGGCCGAAAGGGACTTGGGGTCATGATTGACCATAAGATGAATATGAGCCACCAATGCAATGTCACAGCTGGTAAAGCGAGCAAAACTCTGGCTTGCATCCATAGATGCTTCTCAAGCAAATCCCAGGATGTCATCCTCCCGCTGTACTTGGCCTTGGTGAGGCCACAGCTGGAGTACTGCATCCAGTTCTGGGCTCCTCACTTTAAAAAGGACGTGGAGAAGCTTGAGAGAGTCCAGAGGAGAGCCACGTGTATGATCAGAGGGCAGGAGAACAGGCCTTATGAAGTGAGGCTGAGTGCCATGGGACTCTTCAGCCTGGAAAAGCACAGGCTCAGAGGGGACCTGGTGGCTGCCTACAAAGTATATGAAGGGTGTATATCAGGATCTGGGGGAATGCCTGTTCACCGGAGTGCCCCAAGGGATGACAAGGTCCAATGTTCACAAACTCCTCCAAGACCATTTCAAGCTGGGCATAAGGCAAAATTGATATGATGAGAAGCTGAGAGCCATAGGACTCTTCAGCCTGGAAAAGCGCAGGCTCAGGGGGGACCTGGTGGCTGCCTATAAGTATATAAGGGGTGCACATCAGGATCTGGGGGAACGCCTGTTCACCAGAGCATCCCATGGGATAACAAGGTCAAACAGTCACAAACTCCTCCCTGTCCATTTCAGGCTGGACATAAGGAAAAACTTCTTTACTGTCCAAACCCCCAAGGACTGGAACAGACTGCCTCCAGAGGTGGGGCAAGCACCTACTCCGGACTCCTTTAAGAAATATTTGGACATTTATCTTGCTAGGATCCTTTGACCCCAGCTGACTTCCTGCCCCTGGGGCAGGGGGCTGGACTCGATGATCTTCCAAGGTCCCTTCCAGCCCTAATGTCTATGAAATCTATGAAGTCTATAATATGTAGTAACCCTACTTTCCAACTTGTCTGGGAAAACTGAAGGTGTGTGTAAACTGTAGATTATGAAAAGTACTTACACTGCCTAAGCTCAATACAGGATGCAAGACCAGAAACCCATGAGCCCAGCTCACAGACCCAAAGTCCCAGAAACCTTGGATGTATTCAATAGCCCATAAAGATGCAGAGAGTGCTTCTCTGTTCTCATGTCTTAAAGTCAATTTCGAATAATGCTGGTCAATCAAGTAATGGTTTGGACCCATATGCACTAGATAGAAAGCTGTTTCAGACAGTCTGTTAACAGGTATGCTGCTGGAAGTCCCATAGGCAGCCAGCTCTGGCAACTTTTTTTGTCAAGCTCCTAGATTGTTTATTAGTTACTGTTTTTCGGTTGTCACTTTTCCTGGCTATATGAATAACCCAATGCACTCGCTAGCCTTAATGTAGTGTTCCTTTTTTAGAGCCACTGAGTGATCAAGAACAAAAAAAACCCCACTGGGACCCAGTGTCTATAACGTTCCCCTTAGGAAACACCTCACATTCTTTCATGGGAGGAGAGGAAACTCTTTCCTTGTCTTCCTAATCTGCAAAAGAAGCCTGCCTGCAAAAGAAGCAGTGTTTTTATTTTCCCTTTGGAACCCAGTAGATTCTCTCAAATCTGTACAGAATTTAGGAAGCCAGTAGACAAACAGCACCACTCTCCTGAAGTGCTAGTGAATGGAAGCAGTCAGGGTGTCCCATTTGCTGGCCCATTTGCTGGCCCTGGAAAGGATGACTTAAGATCACCAGGTATTTGGTGCTGTGTCAATATTCCATCAGTTTTTTTAATTGCCTAACTAGCTGGACCCTAACAGTACCAGGCAATATTAGGCATTGTAGGCACATCTACACATGTGTTTTAAAATAGACATTAGCCTATTTTAATGCTCATTAAAGTGTTGCAAAAAAGTGCTCTTTAGCTAATGTGCAGTAAAATAGGTGAATGTGCATTTTTTTCTAGTATTTCACAATGGAAGGCACTTTTACACATGCTCTGGGGGAGGACAGCGCTCTAATTAAATCGCTGCCACATCTCATGTATCAGTGTCCCCGCACTTCAAAATGGTTGCAGGACCACTTGAACTAAAGCTCATTTAACAAGCTTTCGTTCAAGTCCTCTCTCTGCTGTTTTTAAGTGTGGGGATGCTGATACGCGAGATGCGGGAGGCTGCTGGAGTGAGGTAATTGCCACACTTGAGCAGACTTGAATTGAGTCTGCTCCAATGCGTTGTAATTACAGCACATTGGAGCAGCCTCTACACTCCTGTGTAGGCACCTGGAAGTACTAGATTTAACGCACATTACCTAAAAATAATTTTTTTTTGCAAATATCCAGTTGATCTAATAAAAGATATCACCTCTATCATGAGTTCTAATTCCTTTTGCCGGTGGACCAATATGGCTACAATCTGTATCCCTGAAACATGGAAGATATCACACTTAGCCATCTTTGCAATGAAAACTTCATTATTTTACAAGAAGGAAGCAAAAATTCAACACCTGGAAACCTGAAAGCTGACACCCTTGCTCTTGCCTTTTGTTTTCGAGCTAATGGGCAAGGAGGGGCAGGCGGGAGCGCCCTACACTGGGAGGTGTGTGAGAACCCCACTATCGGCTGGGCTCAGGTTGTATACACAAGGGCTAATGTGTTCTGCTTCCTCATAACCTAACTAGGGGCACTTAGAGTAATGCTTGAAGGTTAGAGCACTTCTGCAGATTTCTTGAATGCTTATACTTAGCCTAAAGTACAGAGACAAAATAACTTGGCCAAGAGTTCATACAGCAAGCCAGTGACAGAGCTGAGAAGAGAAACAGTCTCCTCAATGCTTCCTACTGATGGGTGTCTGCATTACAGTTTAAATTTCGAAGCAGCAGGCCAGGTGGTGGGAGGCAGGGGAGAGCCAGGGTTGCACGCCGATCGACTCCCCATGGAGCTCAGCCTGCAGCCTGGTAGCAGGAGGCGGGCACAGCCAGGGCTGAGCTCTGCCTCCCACTACCATCCTGATTTCCATGGGGCTGTGAGCTGCTGGGAACTGAGCCTGGTGGTGGGAGGTGCTTCCCCACATCGGGCTCAGTTCCTAGTGGCTCGCAGCACTATGGAACTGAGCCCGATGGGGGGAAGCGGAGCACAGGGCCAGGCTGTGCTCCGCCTCCCACCACCAGACTCAGCTGCATGGAGTTGCACTGGGTGTGGGCTGTGCCCAGCACCGGTCCCAGGCGGCAACAGCATCCTCCCACCTGCACCTCCAAGAGGGCTGCAGGGTTCTGCCAGACTCCTCCCGGGGGTGCGGGCCCTCAATCTGCCTTCCAGGTGACAGGAGGCTGCTCCTGCTGCCTGGGACCAGTGCTGGGTGCAGCTGCTGGCCCCAGGGAGCCCCACAGCCCCCCAGGGATGTGGGTGAGCCCCCAGTCTGCCTGCCAGATGATAGGAGGCTGGTTCTGACACCTGGGGCCAGTGGCAGCAGCAATTTTCTTGGTGATGGGTGTGGGGTGCGCCCAATGCCAGTCCCAGGTGGCAGCAGCCTCCTGTCATTTGGCAGGCAGATTGGGGGCCCGCACCCCTGGGAGGAGTCTGGCACAGCCCCCGCATCCCTCCCAGGGGGGTGCAGGCAAGCCCCCGATCTGCCTGCCAGTTGACAGGAGGCTGGTGCTGCCACCTGGGACTGGCACAGCCCGTGCCAGGAAGATGGTGCTGCCACTGGCCCCAGCCAGCAGCACCAGCCTCCTGTCATCTGGCAGGCAGATCGGGGGCTTGCCCACACCCCCAGGAGGGCCATGGGGGCTCTGCCACACTCCTCCAGGGAGTGCAAGCCCCTGATTTGTCTTCCAGATCACAGGACACTGCTCCTGCTCCCTGGCTCCTGCTTGTCAACAGCTTGAGGTGCAGTTTCCTAGAAACCTCTGCACCTATCCCCTTGTTAGGAACAGGTCTTAAATCTCGTGCAGAGCCCCCCATGCAGCATGGGGCAGTGGGGGGCAGCAGGGATTACCCCCTGCCTGGCAGCATCCAGTGAACTGGGGCTTTTCTTTAAAGTACTGGGCGCTGGGGCGGGCATGGGTAGCCATGGGGAGGCTAGGGGAGCGGGGGCTGGCAGGGGTCCACCTATGGTCCCCTCTCCCTTCCGCTACTACTTACCAGCTTGGAGTCTGCTGCAGCTCCCTGCAGCTGCCACCGGAGACTGCACGAATATCAAAGCTCTCCGAATCTTTGCCGAAGATTCAGAGAGCTTCGAATCGATTTGGACCTTTAAATTGGTCTCTTGATCTGGTTTAGATTCGGAGATTCAGCCACCAAATTGGGCTGGACCTCCTCCAAATCGAATCACCACCTGAAGCTTCTCACAGCCCTAATCAACAGGCTTAGACTCTGAGCAGTGCGGCCAGCTTCTCAACAGAGCTTGGTAGCCTAAATAAAGACCAGCATTTCTAATCTGTTTGGTACGCACCATGCTGGGCTATTGGGAAAAATCTGGCCAAGATCTTTTTCTGATCACATTGGAAAAATCTGGCCCATAGGATCCCAAACTCTAGGTAAGTAAGAAAAGTGGAAGCTGTTCTCGCCCTAGGTACCTCCAGTTACAATGTAACTGAATCACCTAGACATACTCCAGCAGCTCTACTTTATTGTTATAGTTTGGAAGGGAAACTGACTGATGGAAGAAAGATTGGCATTTGCTATCTTAATTGGCCAGAAGGGAAAATGAGTGAAAATGCCCTTGATGGCTTTTAATAAATAGAAATGCTAGGCATCATAACAACACCATATTTTTAAAGCTTTTTTACTTTATTGCAAACTTCCATGCTGGGAAGAAAATAGGACTTTTAATATTTGTTTTTTAAGAAAAGAGATTTAATAGGAATCATTGTTCCAGTAAAAGATGGCTTGAAGACCAGCTGGGGTTAATGGCCCAAGGTAGGGGAAAAAATCAGAGTATCAGCTTTCCCATCTGGTCATTAATCTGCAGGAAATGCACTGTGTTGTAATTACTTAATTAATCAAATGAACTCTGCACTTCAAAATGGTATTGCCAGGCTTTTCATTTCAGATAGTTAATCCTACTAGGCATTTTAGCAAAGTCTTTTGCCGATTCTTACTTCAATCCTTGATGATTAATCCATAATTTTGTTTTGACTTTGGTCATGTGAGGTTGATGATTGATTGATAGCTACAGTAATGTGATGCCTAAGTAGAACCTTGTTCAGCCTGTTACTTGTATTACTTAGCCATGCTAATCCAATAAAGTTTATAGCTTATCAATTACAGAGGCTGACCTACACCCAGAGATATGTGATTTGATTTAAAAGCTGACAAATTAGAAATAATGTGCCTATACATGTACACACAGAGATCTTGTTAAAGGGAGGAGGAAGACACCAGGACAAGCAATTGGAATAGGATAAAGCTACTCTCTTGTTCATTGCCCTTTTTGGGGATGCTCTCTCTCTCCTTCCTACCCAGGAGTTGAGGGAACATATGGCAGGTGTAGAAGTTATGAGAAGTGAAGTCAGTCATCAGGCTGCAAATTGGGTGAGCACCCCTGGACTCCTTTTCCATGTAGTAAAAGTGCTGTGGTAGATTGTAGGGCATGCTTATCCAATAGTAAAACTTCCATTGGCTAAGAAAGAAGAAGCATCTTTCCTCAACTTTAGCTGGATTTGACCCAAAGGTATGTTCTGCTGGGTTTACAATGCTCCTAGGCATGCTGATTTGCACACTACTAGCATGTTACCAACTATTCTGCACTGTAGCCACATGCTGTCATTGTGATTCAGCTAAATGGGCCTGGCTGAAGCTGCCATTCCTAATGTGCCCGTGGTTCCTGCTGAGAGTCTTGCGCTTTCAGCAGGAGACATAAGCTGAGTGTATAATCGGTATTGCTCAACGATCCCTTGCCTTGAGAGCCCTGCCCAGTGTGCTCTCCTATTCTTTGAAAACAAATAGGAAAACGCTTTTAAACCAGTGTGTCAGACCGCAGCAAATATCCACGAACCTGGGGCAGAACCACGAGGCAAAGAGGGAAGGCAATGGTACTCCTCCCAGCTCTGCAACAGTACGAGTCCTGTCCACTCAGGATATCAAATTGAGATGCTGTTCTGAGTAAACTGTCTTATCCTTCATAAGTGGAGCCTCTTTTTCCCATGTTTTGCCTGGCAGTGTGACATTAACAACTGGCAGCATGCACTGCAAGTTCACTGAAGTGAGTGGAGCAGTTTGTGCTATTGTTTTGGTCTCCAGCACAGGAGCTTTTTGTTTTCCTAAATGAAAATCAAGATTCTTGCATCCATAACAAGGCTACCATCGCCATGTGCTGCCCAGAGTCAAACCTGAACATTAGGGCTGTGCAAAATTTCGCCGGATGTTTCGTTTTGATGCAGTTTCAACTTGTTTTGAGCTCGAAACAGCAAAATCAAAATGAAACAAAAGGCTTCGAAACAGCCTTGCAACTAAATGAGGGCACTTGAAACGTTTCTAAAGTTTCTAAAAATTTCAAATTTCGAAGCTGGGATTGCCTGCAGGGAAACAGAAAGTAAGGGGAGGGAGGGGGAAGAGGGGGGAGGACTGCTCTGATATTGAGTGTGTAGCTGGCCAGTGACTGTGATCCTTCCCTGAGGTCCCTTCCAATCCCAGTGCTCTGGGGGAGGGACAGAAAAAACAGCTGCGCCTTAACACATGCACAGTCACATGTCACGAGTTTTGCTTGTCAGCAGCTTGGGGTGCAGTTTTCCAGAAATCCCTGCACCTATCTCTTTGAAACCTGGCAGGTTTTGTGTCCTTAGCAGGGGCTACCAAGCCTGCTGTTTTCACCCCACTGCACCTTAACACACACGTGACACGAGTTTTGTTTGTCAGCAGCTTGTGGTTAAGTTTCCCAGAAACCTCTGCACCTATCTCTTTGAAACTTGGCAGACTTCATGCCCTCAGAAGGGGTTACCATCCCTGCCAAATCTGCCAAGAAATGACAAAGTTATAGGCAGTGTAACCCGGGTGGCGGCCCAATAGTTGCCACCTCTGCCCAAATATCAGGGATGGTGTGGTGAGAGTGTGGCAGGGCTTCCAGCCAGGACCAATTTACTTTCCAGCCAGCCCCTGCTCCCCACAGGGCAGCCCGTGGTCCCAAGAAGATCTAGCACTTAAGTGATTTAACTATTTACACTTTATTTACAAAACAAGAATAACAGGAAGGTTATTTACAAGTGAACTTAAATGGCAAAACAAACCAGAATGCATTAGTCAACCCTTGACTCAAGAACCACAGGTAGGGTAACTGGCAGCTTTCGGCCATTGCTGAGATGCTACAGGAAGGAAGCAGGGTGCTCATTTCCAGCATTTCCAACAGGCTTCCCAATAAGTGACAGACTGCCACAGTGTAAGCTTTTCTGGTCTGCAGCAATCAAATTGTATCAAACCCCAACCCCCCAAAGAGCCTGAAGGGTGACCCTCTGTGGCAACCAAAAAAGCAAGCAAAAGGCAACAGAGTAGGCTCCTGGAGCAATCGGCATGACCCAAGCACAAAGCTCAGGGACTCCATCTGATGACAAGTAGCTGCAGAATAAGGGACAGGACTGAGTCCCCCTCTGTGGGCAGTCAGTGGCAGAGGGCCAGCAGCACAGGCAGCTCCTAGGGGTTGCTGCTCTAAACCCCTGCTCCAGATGACTGGCCAGGTGACCCACACGCCTTGCGGCTCACCAATCCCACTCCGAGCGCCAGCCTGTGCCCCGAGCTCCCAGGGACTCTCGTCGTGACGCTCTGCCACTCCTCAGGATCCCAGTGCCTTGCCTGCTGCTGTTCTACTTCCCTGGGACAGGTAAGGGGTTTCCTCAACTCACCAGCCCAGCTCCCTGCTCTGGATAAGGATGCTGCCTGCGCTCCTGGCTGCTGCTTCTTCTCTGCAGTGGAGTGGGGGGTCGACTGCCACCCCTAGCCTCCGGGACACCCGGGATGTCCAGCACACTGCGATGGGGCCTTGGGGCACCAGCTCTCTGCCCCAAGCCCTGGCCGCTGCTCCCTCTCTGCTGCAGGGCTGGAGGCACAGCTGACTGCTGCTGCCTTCTTCTCCCAGGGCCTTCGAGGCTCTTCAGAGGGGTCTCTCTGCTCCCTCTGCTGGGTCAGCTCACCCCAGGCAGTCCCTCCCTGGCTTGCAAACTGGCCAACCAGGGGTCAGGGTGGTGAGCCCCCAACCCCGGCCATCCCCACTCCATTCGAATGAGGGGATTGAAAACCCCTTCTTTCTATTGGCTTCTCCTTTTCCACAGGGCAGGGCTCCCCTGCTTCACCCTTGGGGTTGCTCAGAGTTCACCGGCACTGTTTCTAGCCCAGGGTAAGTATTTCAGGCCAATCTGATGAGCCCACATTGGCAGTCTGTTTCAGGCAGTTTCATGCTTCCCCATTATAGCCTATGGGCGAAACGCTGAAACAGCGTTGAAACAGCGAAACAGTTTCGATGAAATGAAATGGAACCACGGTTTCGAAATAAAAAAAATCAAAATGAAGCACTCTCCCATTGAAATGTCGAAACAAAATGGTGCCGTTTCTCACTGCCCTACTGAACATGTAATGAAAGCAAAATGGAAGTTGCTTTGCCTCCTTTTCACTAACGTGTGTCTGCAAAAGGGACAGTTCTGTAACAAGGAGCCATGAGGTGTCACACAAGGCTATGCAGCATTACTCATAGGCTTGGTAGGACCAATAAAAGTGGTTGGGCATTGCAGGTAGCTTCCAGGGTGCAACTATTCATATTTCATTTTTAAGTTACCTTTGCAGGCAGTTTCACACATTTTTGAAGACTCCTGGCCTGTTTCAGATGTTTTTTGGAAAGCTGTTTTTTGGAAAGCTGCTCTCGTCATTCCTAGCATTGCCTTACTGCTGTGGCATGCAAAAAATAAAAAGCTGTTCCCTCTCCTGGCAGACACTACTTCTGCATTGGCACAGACATGCTGTCCCCTGAGTTTTCAAAGCCACTGGCTGGCTGTAGGCCACTCACTGCTCCAGAAGACAATGAGCGTCAGAATGCGGGGACAGAGAAAGAATGGTCTGCGTGAACTGCGAGAGATGGATAAATAATGATGAAATCTGGTATTGTGGGAGCGTCAAGAACCCCTGCTATGGGATGGGATCCTGTTGTGATAGGTGCTGTACAAATGGATGAGACAGAGTCTGTGCCTAGAAGCTGACAAATAAGTGGGGAAATGGAAGGAACAGCAAAGTGAGTAGAGGGGTTAGAGCATAAGTTTTTGTAGTTTCCCTCCTCCTGTTACCTGTTAGCTTCCCTACACAAACTTTTTGAACTGATTTTTACCATGTATGAAGAGAACAAAAGCATAGCGACTCCTCTAAAACCGTTCGCTTTCAACTGGAAACAAAATAGCTGCCTGCCCCCGGGAGCTGCAGAGTCCTTGGAGACTTGCAGGTAACAGAAAATGAAGACTTCATTTGCATTGTTAAATAAACAACCCTGAACTTACATAATGGTGGGAATTTGGACAAGGCTGTCAAGAATGACAGCCTGATTCTCATTTACACTCCGGCAGTATACACAGCCCTTAAATTAGGTGTACATGCAGTTTCCAGCTACTGAAAGGCTCCTTTAAACTACCGGAGTGATGAAAGCAGGCCTTGGCATTAAAGAGAACTGGGCCTTTTAGTTTTTAGTCAGTTGCCAGGAAGATCTAAGAAGAAAATTGACTGGCAGGCAATAGTAGAGAAATGTAGCAATAGCCCAGGGATTAATACAAGCAAACTTTTCTTCTACAAAGCCAGGTTATTTTATACCTAGGGAAACAAAGCCCCACTCTCTCTGTGGGAGTCACACTTTGTAGTTAGGAGTCACAGTGTTACCAAACTTCACCAGCCTTCTCATCCATCCAGTAGTTAAAATCAAACAAATGAGAGAGACTCATAACAAACCAACATATCTGTATAGGTCTGTTGCTGTTCCCTGTTACATTCTCAGTTGAGCTTATTATAAACCAGATGCTTCAAACCTTTAAGCAGGCTGTTTGTTTCATGGTATGCTTATGATCCTTTTGTTTTGTGGTGTCTTCCCAAGGCCTCTGGTGATGGTGCACTTTCAGTGGGGATGCACATCTAGTCTTGGCTATCTGACACTTGTGTTTTTGGTGATGTGTCCATTTCAAATGACCATCTTGGTTTCTAGAGAGTGTCTTTTTAGACTACAGTGGTGATGTGTGACTCTGCATATACCAGGGCCATATTTGGGATTGCTATGTAACACTCAGCTAGAGAGAAGATGATTCCCCATTTATAGCAAATGTCTGTGTTCATACATTCTAGCTGCATGGGCAGGACAGCTTCACATTCACTAGAAGTTCCAACAAATATTTTTGGAATGACTGAACATACAGCTAAGGTGATACTTCCCTTTTTAGCCTGGAAGGGCCAAAATATCCCATCATGCTGCACATGGGGCAGAGAGGAAGAAAATGGGGCCAATATGAGACATGACAAGCTGCTGTAGACAAGAGAGGGGCAGATTTGTCTGAGTGGTATTTCACTTTCCCTTCCAAACTGAAGGGAAAGTGCTGGGCAAATATTGTGCAGCACACAAGCTTCAGCAATGGCCCTGGGGGTGGTTGTTCTTAACCACTTCAAGGTGGGCAGTGAGGGAGCACCTTTGAGGGGGGGCACACTTGATGACAGCATAGGTCCAGACAAGGCACCAATTAAAGTGGGCCTGGGGAGGGGGGTCCAGCTGCCCGGTGTAGGGCCTTATCAGCCACGGCAGGAGTGGGTATACCGGGTCCCTGATGAGCAGGGTTAGGATGACGATGACACCTAGCTGCAGGTCCTCCACTCCCAGTGCAAAGCACCCGCTCTCCACAAGCACACCCAGTCCAGAGTTCCTGAATACATGTGCGTCATGCACTCTGCCTGCCCAGTCAGCACTGACGTGGGTGGTCCCCTGGTGATCAATGACTGACTGCAGAACCACCAAGTGGAGCCACCTGTGACTATAATAGGGGCTGTCTCCATGGGATGGGCAGGTCACCGGCATGTGCATACTTTCCAGGGCCCTGATACACTGGGGGAGCCCCAGTGCATGGAACCCTGCGACCACTGCCTGGGGGTTGCAGATGCAGAGGATGGTGTCCACCAGCATGTCCTGGAGGGCACCACACACCTCCAGCACAGCTTCCCCAGCAGTGGCCCTGCCATCCCCAAACAAGTGCCTCACATACATGAACAGCTTAACTAGCAGAGCCAGGCAGGTGTCAGAGGAGAGGGTTCAGCACATGCCAATGTCCTGGGGCCGGAGCCAGTGCAGCAGGTCAGGAAAGGTGGCCCGGATAATCCTAATTGTGTCAATCCACTGTTTGGCATCCCAGTTGTGTTGCAACAGGCACTGCCACCAGTCCTAGCTGGCATGGTGGGACCAGAAGTATTGGGGCTGAAGGGACAGGAGGGCAATGGTGGCACTGGTGGTAGCCTAGTGAAGCTCCGCATCAGTGTAACTGCCGGCAGCAGCTGCATGGCAGTGGGGGCCCTGAAAGGGCATGTGGCAGCCGGCCAAGCAGTCACTGCATGTGGGGAATCCAGGCAGAGCAAGATGACCATGGGCTAAGTGACGGTGACTATGGTGGGTTAGCAGGGTGACCGAGGTAGCCAGCAGGATCAGAGGACCCTGTACCTTACTGCCAGACCTAGGAGCTGAGGCAGCCATAGCTCAGGAACACAGAGGGGGCATGAACAGAGCTGCCATGTGCTGCTTCTTTGTGTGGCACACTGCTCCTCTGCGCACTGAAACTGGCTGCCCAGAGATCAAAGTGAGGGGCACTGTTTTAAAGATGGCTTCCAAGTGTTGGCAGCTGGGTCTGGCTTCAAACATAGCTGCCAAGTGCTGGCAGCGGGGGCTGGAGGCTGGAGCTCCCCCTGGTGCATGGCAGGGCTGGAGGGACCTAGATTTAGTGTCAGGTCCCTGCATGAGTAGACACCTACCCAAATTCACTTACTGTGCATTGGCTTACTGCGCAATAAATCTAGTCATGACTAAATGCACATGTAGACACTCCCACTGTCTAGCGCTCTGTTCCCTTTCACGATGGCTGGGCACAGATCAAGATGGCTGAGCCTATTGTAGCTATAGCTAACAGAGCTAGGCATTTTAGCTTGAGTACAAGGGCTTATGCATGAATATCCAGCAGTTCCAACTTGAATTCCTGCACCTGCCAACCCACCCAGGGCTGCAGCATTACAGTATCCATTAGAGAGGACTGTATTTGACAAGAAGTTGCTGGACTTTGGCATTCTCTGTCCGCAGCTCTTAATTCCTTTTGGCTTCTCTCTCCCTTCCATACTTATACAAAGACCATGCTTTATTTTCAGGACACCCCATTTGGAAAGGCACTGGGTTCACTGCTTAATGGGTATGAAACTGATTTCTGATAGAAAAGGAGCGGGCTGTGCCTTCAGTCTCTGTTAAGTGTGAGTCCATGAGATT
Organism: Alligator mississippiensis; assembly: GCF_030867095.1. NCBI lineage: Eukaryota > Metazoa > Chordata > Crocodylia > Alligatoridae > Alligator > Alligator mississippiensis. Next base: position 157,251,016 of record NC_081826.1, on the reverse strand, counting down.
GTCTAGGTCACCCTTTTCTTTCCTGTTCAAGGATGTTAGGTTGCCTGATGCTGAACCAGGGAGCTGGTAAATCAGGACCCACAAGTGGAGTTGTAGCTGAGAATGAGGACCCTCACTTTTTGCCAAGAGTGCTTCTGACCTTGCAGACTTCATCAGCAGAGCTAGGACACATGGCATCATAAAACTATGCTCTCACCAGGACACATGTAGCCATAAAAATGAGACATGAGCAAAATTTGTTGCACAAATAAACAGGGAGTAGTTGTGCCTGTCATAGGTTGGACTTGAAAAAGAACAGAAGTGGATGACATATAGTTTTTCTTGATGCTACAGCACAGATTATTTTATCCTGAGCATAGCATGAGAGCTGTTCTTATAAACAACTAACGTGTGCCAGGAAATCCAACGTATGACCCATTTAACTGCAGCAAGCACACCCTGCAGGGTCCTTTATTGCATCTCCTTGACAGTGATGGGTGGGTGATGAGAACTGCAGAGTCATTAGTTGCAACCTTTGACCAAGTCCCCATGCAGCCCTGAACTACAGAACTTAACTCTTGCTGCCTTCTGCTCCTTGTGTATAGCATCAGATGATAAGCAGAATCCTTGCCAGCTCTCATAGTGCTAGATGCCTTGCAGTGGGTAGGGGTAGGCACTTAGATCCCAGTTTAGGATTCGATTTCCCCTGTGGTGAAATAGAATTGTCCTGTGCGCATATCTGCTAGAAGTAAAATGACAGTGGGCCCATCCACCTCTTAACCCAATAGCCTGGTGGTTGAGGCACTTGCAGGGGAGAAGACTGGGTTCTAGGCCTCCCACATCCAGTGGATGTTTGAACCTGCATCTTCTGCTTCCCAGGCATTGTACAGTACTCTCATAACCAAGCCCTGGACTAGACATTGCCTAGAAGAGCAAGCAAACTTTCTTTCTTCCCCTTAGGGAGAACAATGGCATTTTTTGGTACTGAGTATAGCTGGGATAATTTCTTTGGAAAGCCATTTTTTGTCACAAAATGCAAATAAGAGAAAACTGAAATTATTCACAAATTCAGTAAATATTTTTGACTGGAAAAAAGGACATTTGGAAAAGTCACAATGTTTTACTCAGATGTCTTTTAAATATAACATTTTGATTTCTTACTTGAAACTATTTTCAATATTATAATCAACTTTTACCAGTTAAAAAAGCTAAAATAAATTTGAAAAATCAAATAAAGAGTTTTGTTGGGTCAAATAAATAGGTCAACCAAATGAAACATTCCAGGTGGATCCAAAAAAAAAGAACTCTTTTTGGTTCAGACAGTGAGCAAAAAAAAAAAAAGTTGTGTCCCCAGCTCCTGTATGGAGCACTTCCCAAAAACTGGCCCTTGGTTATTGTAGTTCTTTAACCTTCCCAAAACTTGCCATAAGGGTCCCTGTATAACTAAAAGTGAGACACCAGCTCATTCATGAACAAAGGACTTCTCAGCTACTTTCTCAATTGAAGAACTGAACAATGTTCTTGGATACGTTCTTTCTGGAAAACAAATGTCCTTCTTAGAAATCATGGCTCTGATTGTCAGTTGGGGGGAAATTAATTCAGTCTCAGTGAATTTGACCTTGTGGTTAGGGTCTGACTGCACAGACCCTTCTTTTATATTTAACTATAACATATTTATTCTTTTTTAAAGAAAAAAAATCATAATACCTAGGAACTATGGAACTAACAGATGTCACACTACTGGGACTGTGATTTGAAGTTTGTAATAAGACAGTGAGAACTAGGTAATTCTTATCAACAAAGTGTGAGAGACAGATATATAACTGGGTGTGAATTGGGAAATGCCTAGGAATGTCAATGGAACTACATTGATTTGCAGTGGCTGAGGTTCTAGGCGGCAAATTACATTCAAAGTAAGTATGAGGAAGAAGAGCCTAGGAACTAAGGGCTGATCCAGTTCTGCTCCAGAGCCTGACTGCTTCAAAGACTTGGTCAAGCTTGGAGCAGCTTCAGGGCAACCCACCAAATATAGTTAAATATGATAATGTGCCATGACTGTCATACTCTCTTTCCCTGCATGTAGACTGCCTGAACCTTACATGTGATCTGTCACTGAACCACACATTAGAAAAAACATGTTTTTATCAAACACATCTCAGATACTAGGATGGATAGTCAGATAATACCAAGGGCAGATGCATGTTAATAAAACAAAGGGACAATGAACCTTTGTGCCTTACCTCTAAGTTTGGCTTCCAGAGGGCTCTTAGACAACCAGGACACAGCATTACAGTAAGACTGGAATGTTATCTGGTCTTTTTCTGTACAAGGGATTTGTTCCAGCAGCTGAAACAAATAAATAAGCAGCACTAAGCAAGGCAAGTTTTTTCCTTCAAATCTATCTTGCTTTTTCACATCTACTCCCACCTCCTCTTCTTTTTTTGATCTTAACCATAGACTTCAGGGATCCTTTGCATTTACCATCTGCTTTTATAGGCCTAGCACCTCCCTGTGTTTTCTGATAATCTTTTATCAAACTGTCAGACCTCACCACCCGGCTCCTCCAAAAGGGATACTTAGGGAAAGTATCTACGATACAGAGTGCAGGCATTAGAAAGTATGTGCTTACCTCTACCTCGTGCTGCACCTGTAGCTAGCCATTCCTTCATCCACACTTGTCAGGTTTTATAAGGTAATAGGACTGTGTCTGAGTGGTTCTTAAAGAGGAAATCTCTGGAAACCCTGGATGAGGTAGCTCACCACTGCTAATTAAAACGTGGCACTTTTCCCTGTAACGCAGCTTCCCAGCATAGTGAAACTGGAGGACACTGTTCTGTAAAGAACTGAAGGTGCCAGGTTCGGGGCAAGTCATAAAAGGGAAGGTGTGATTATTCCAGGGATGCTGTTCAAAAAGGAAAGGTGTATGCACTGGGAGCTAATGAAGAGATGTGCCAGTAAATGACTCAACGGAGCACAGAATTCGTTGCTCCTCGGTTCTGGAGGACCAATAAAAAGTTGTTGCGCATTGTGAGCTGCTCGCTGTGTGCAGCACTTTCCATGTGAAACTTCACATGGATATGTCACTAAAGACACAGTGGTACCTTTGGGAATAGCCCAGCTACACTACAGAATTACTGCAATACTTCAGAACAAACCCCAGTGAGTTTTCGAACTGATAAGGCTGTACACATTATCTGACACAGAAGAAGACAAGCAGGCAGGAAAGAATCAAGATGGGGTGTGATGGCGTAGCTGCATGCCCTTTTCGGACCACATCACACCAGCAGCCACTGGTGACTTTTTAAAGTCCCCAACACAGATAAGAATTCCCCTCCCTTCCTTCCCCTCCATGCTCAGTAGCACAACCCTTCCCCTTCCATTCCTCCCCTCTATTTCCCACACACTACTGCCACTGTTCCCATTGCCCCCTGGTGGTCGGAGACAGCACTAGCAGCAGGCAGGTTCCCTCTCCTAGACCCCCGGAGTTTTCTCCGCCATTCCAGGAGCAAGCTTTGAGACCCCAATGTGGATGAGAAGGAAGCTAGGATCAAGGGATGCAGTCATCCCTGCAGTGCCAGTTGTGCTGCCACACCCCATTTTACAAAATCCTGGGTCTGCTTGTGCAAGGGGCCCTGGCTTCAAGGAGCAACTGAAATTGAAATAATTAGGGGCAATATTGGCTTATACATATTTACTTGACTATTACATTTTCCTTAATATGCTCTGTAAATTGCTGTTTCTCTGAAGTGTAGCACTTAAAAAAGATACTTGCTCTGTGTTGCTTTCACACAGCCCCTCACTGCAGAACAAAATTGTTTTTGTTTCATTGTGATGAAGTCAGGAGGAAGAAGAGAGGAAAGACCCTTTGCTTATTTGGCCTACTGGCAGAGTACGGAAGTTTATGACCTGTCAGGTGGGACTGAGGTGGGAAAGTGTTTCATCAGGTATAAAGAAAAGAGGACCATGCACTTTCAGAAATTATTTAGGGCCTGATTCTTACAGAAATGTGAAAAGCTCTAGTAATTTAATGCATAAATCTATGTCTACAGAGAATCTGTTTGTTTTCATTGAAGTCAACATGTACAGTACTTCTGTAATGGTGGATAATTCCCATTAATAACCCTGAGTAGTTAACACCTGGGAAATACTGACTATGCTTTGCAACATTCACTTAGAGACACTTTTTTGATGTACAAGGTTGCATTAATATGTAAGGAAGGTTCCATAATATAATGTCTAGCAAGTCTAATGAGAGTTTGCTATTTGTGGCTCTATCCTGAGGGAAGGGAAGCAGGATGCATCCATACTACATGAAGTTCCTGGATAGGTTGTCAGTAGCTGAGATGGAACTTGAAACTCTGGATCTAAAAGCACGAGTCCCTGCTGTTTGAGCAAATAACCACATGCCTATAGTTAAGTCTGTAAACCGGAGATTCAGATATTAGAAGGTGACAGAGCAAAACTAAGGAGGCATAGGTTATACTGCATAGACTTCATTGTCTTAAATGCAGATTTTAGCATCACTAGGGGAGGAGGGAGTTGTCTGTATTACTAGTATCGTCTTAAGAAATATACATGTAACCAGAGCATAGGTTGTCACTTTAAGTTCTATATTCACATCCTAAAAATACAAGCAGGAGAGAATTTTAAGTTTGCTGTTTGGCAATTTTGGGTAATAACTTCCATAAGTGACCATGGTCAAGTGATTCTCTTAGCCTCTAATTGCTTTATATGCGGTGTGATAGAGAATGTATGCTTTGGAAAGAATCTCATTAAAGGGTTTAGAAGAAATTGTTGATACAGTGCAGGAGCCTTGCTCTTTATGCAGAGTGTACATACTAAGCACTAAGAGTATATTTCCAGTCTTGATTCCTTCTTTGCATTGCACTGGAAAGGTGATATACCTTTCCTATCACTGATCCTTGTTACACGTCATTCCTAAGATACAGTCTTTCTTATCTACCCACAGAGTTAAAACTTTCATCCAGGCTTTTGTCATCTTTGGTCTCAGTTACTGAAACATCCTATTCTCTGGCCTTGATAAATCACATCTTTCTCTGCTCATTTTTATCTGGATTGATGCTGCAAAGATTCTCTGTTTTTTATGGTGCCCCTCTCCTTATACCCTTCCACTGGCTTCTCTTTCTGTATGCTATCAAACATGTACTAGTTTCCTTCATTTTCATGCCCATTTGTGACTCCCTCTGTATCCTCTTTCATTCAGTACTAAATGATGCCCATGATGCCACCAGTTACATTTTCAAACCAGCTCCTTGGTGGTCTTTCCCATACTGCCTATCAGCTTTGGGAGGAGTGCCTCATAAACATCCCTCCTTTGTGGAAATGTGACAAGGGTTCCTGGGTGCTGCAATAATGCAAAACAGTAAGTAACAATAAAAGTTCAAGTGCCTCACTGAAGGAAGGAGGTGGGGCAGAGAGAGGACTTACTATGGATGCTGACAGACATGCAGCTCCCGGTTCTAACTCATGGTGCTTCACAGAAAACACCATGAGTTAGATCAATTCTCACGATCCAACAGACATTCACTGCTGGATCAGAAGGGTGGGTGATGAATCTCCACTTTGGAGCTAACCTTGGGGAGAGAGGCTGAACGTCTGCAGCATCTGTCCCCTGGCCCCACCCCCCTCTCCAAGCTCCCATGCTCTCTCAGGATGGGAGGGGAGCAGGGCAAGGTAGGGAGGTCCATTCTGGGGTTTCCCCAGCCACCTTGGGGGGGCTCCAATCCACCTGCCCTACCCTCCAGCACTGAACTCACTCCCCTCCCTTCTCCTCCTCCCATTCTGAAGACAGTGCCTGGAGCAGAGCTGAGCTGAGTCAGTCCAGCCCTGCCCCTAGCACACGCTGACAGATGTTAATTGAAAGCACTCCAATTCTGTCAGTGCACAGCTGTGGAACACTTTCAGTGGCCAGTCATCTGACAAACCATCACGTCTGTCAGCACCCTATGATACTGTGAGATGACATCCTCTTTTCTCATTTGAATACTTTGAACTCTGGATAGAATACCCCCTTGACACTGAGAAATTGTTTCTTGTTTTGCTCCTTGTATTATGGCTGCCTATAAATGTGCTCAGGGATGTGGAGGGAGGCGTTTTAATTAAAGCGGTTCCCAGACGGCCGCTTTAATTAAAATGGCTCCTAATACATCTCATATATATAATACATCACATGTATTAAGCCCCCGCACACTTAAAAATGGCCACAGGGTGCTTTATCTAAACCTCATTCAACGAGGTTTAGATAAAGCACCCTAAAGCCATTTCAAAATATGTGGGGCTTAATACATGTGATGTTGCAGTGATGCTGGAGCATTCTAACTAGGACACAGAGCAAACTCGATTCGATTCGATCAGAACGCCAACAAGTACGTGTATAGGCAGCCCATGATTCCAACTCCAACTTCGCTCCTCCCCTGTAGCACTTGATCTCCTAGAGCTCGCAAGTCAAAACCAGGGCCTCCATGCTAGCCAACAGGCTAGATGTGTGATATATGTCTCATGATCTAGGTGGTGAAATCAGCAACATATTTTGAAATATCATATATAGAAAAAAATAAATAGCAAATTTTTTAGGGTCTGATTTTTCTTTCCTATCTGGTAACACGATGCAAGCACAATCCTGACTTTAAGGATTTTATGCATCTGAAAACTCCATTACTTTTTAGTGAATTTTTGAAAGCTACTGACATTTGGAGACTCAGTTTGATTTATTGTTAACTTTCATGTAAGCTCAAAGACTGTTCATCTTCTAAAAAACCCACAACCCTCCCCCATCCTGCCTGTAATAAAAGTATACAAAAATAATAAATGGCTTTATTCAAGGATTGTACACTCATGCTTTATCATGCTACCTGAACCAGAGAATCCTCAGTGAAACTGAATGATAGCAAATTCAGTGTTGATGAAATGAAATGCTGCTTTCAAACAGCACAAGTTACCTGGCAGAGCTCAACGCTACAAGAAATGATGGAGACAAAGCACTGAACAGGGTTCAAAAAGGTTTTACAATGAATAAATGGAATAACCAGAGCTATGTTATTAAATGCTAAAAAGAAGCTTCTGGTAAATAGAGGAGATAAGGCCTCTTGGTATGGATCCAAGGCCATCAGTCCATCAGTTCAACTCTTGTTCTAGATTTGTGGGAAAGGCCCCTGCCCTCTCAGTTCAGTGTGGTACTTGGTTGTGAGTTCCTGGTAGTTCTAGGTGGGCAGTCAACAATGACCAGATGTAACACTGGCCACATCACTCTTTTGTATGTTGACACTACAGTATGTGTTAACCCTGCTTGCTTTATGTGTCTCTAGACTTGGGGTGGATTTTTGACTTTTTGATGAGTTTTGCCAGATGTCTTTTGGTAAAGATGTCATTTCTTTTGAGATAAATGAAAGAGAACCTCAGCCCTTTCAGAGATCAATGATGGACATATCTTTCAAGGGCAGATCTTCCCCTTCATCAGCCTTACGCTGGAAACATGGTGTGGAAAGTTGCAGTCTGCATTAGGAACAATGCACCCCACATCATAACAGGATGAACACAAGCCAAGACTGGAAACTCGGTCTCTACTGACTCCCCCTCTCCTTACTCCAGTGTAGGAGGAGGCTTGATGCTCCTGCTACTTTAAGAAAAGGCAGGCTGCCTGAGAAGCAGCCTGCACATGTGGCAGGGAGCAGTTAGGGGGCACATGACCCACAGGGACTAGGCTAGCAGAATATAGTTCAAGGTTTGAACTGAGCAGGGAGTATAGCTCTAAGAGCCGTGGAAGAAAGAGTGTCTGAGCAGCAGGGTTGCAGCAAGGATTCTAACTAATATTGAACTGGGAAAACAAGACTGGTGGTTTCAGGATTGAGGTTGTAGGGACAGTGGAGATTTCAACTGGCCCAGGAGTGGAGCTAGGGCCCTTGGGATAGGGGCCAAGGATAAGGAGCAGGGCCAAAGCCATGGTCAGAGACCAGTAGATTAAGAGGGGCAAGAGCCAGGGTCAGGGACCATAGCCCAAGAGAGGTGAGAACAAAGCAGGGTCAATAAGCCTATACCCTGGGAGGTCTCAATTAGCCTAGGAGTGGGGCCAGGCCCCAGGAGTAGGGCCCAAGAATGAGGCGCCACAGACAGAGACTGCTGGGGCCAAGGAGCCCAGAGATCTCAACTGGTCTGGGAGTAGTGCCAGAGCCCAGGGAGAGGGGCTAAAGGCCAAGGAGAGCCATAGCTAGAGACTGATGGGGGAAGGGACACGAAGCCCAGAGGGCAGGGACAGAGCCAGGGGCCCAGCACAGGGTCACTGACCCAGGGATAGCCAAGATGGGCAAAGTGCTTGGGCATAGGGCAGAAGGAGACAGAGGCCTGAGTCCAGGCAGGCATGGGATGCAAGCCTAAGCTAGTGAGTGATTGGCAGGGATCTGGGTTTTCCATTTTCTCCAGAAAAATGCAGATTTACCCCTTTAAAGGTGAAAAACCCTGGAAACCATGGGTTTCCCCTTGCAGGCTGACAGAGTTCTAGCTTGCAAGGGGCTGCTTGGGGCTGAGGGGAATCGGAGGAGGGCAATCAGAGGCAGGGGGCCACGTGCATTTGCGTGTGCACACATGCATATGGTCAGCAACACAGCCAGGCAGCATAGTTTAGAGCAGTTCCCCCAGCTCCCTGCAGGTAAGTGTCTATAGTGGGGAGATATAGGTGATGAGTGGAGGGGCAAGGGGTGCATAGGCAACACAGGATGGGGTGAGGGGGCATAGGTGATGTGTGGGGAGAAGGGGGAGCATAGGCAATGCATGGGGGGGTAGGGTGCATGTGCCCCCCAGTTTTCTGCAACCACAGCAGGGCATGGGGCTGCAACCTATCTGGACCAGCACCAGACAGGAGCCACCTCCACAGTGCATCAGGCAGGACCTGGCAAGGGAGTGCAGAACACGGCTGGGAGGCTCAATGTTGCTGCTGCCACTGCCTCCACCACTGCTGCCGCTGCCACCAGGAGCACTGTGCATCTATGGCTGCCAAGGTGAGGCACCTCCTGCCCACCTGGCAGCAGCAGAGGGGCACAACTCTGTGCTGCCACTGCCACAGCACCTCACTTTGGCATCCATGACAGTGCAGCTGGTGCAGGGCTCCAAGTGGTGGCTGCAGGATCTATGTGGAGCTGTGCCCCCCCCCCCACTGCTGCCAAGCAGGCAGCACCTTAGCAGCCATAGTGGCATGGCACTCCTGCTGTGCTGGGTCGCGCCCATTGGGCCACGGAGGCAGCTCCTGCTGGGTGCTGGTCCAGCTAGGCTGCAGCCCTATGCCTCATTGTGGGTACAGAAATCTGGGGAGTCACAGGCTCCCCACCCCATGCCCTCTCAACGCATCGCCTATGGTATTGCTTATGCCACTGGCAACTCACCCCCCAGCCGTGCAATAGGTGGCAGGCTCTGCCAGAAAAAAAAAGGGGGCCCCTTGATGCTGTCTCCCCACCCCACCTCTGGCAGAGCCTGCCTGCAGGGGCGGGGGGAGGGAAGGTGAGCTGCCGGCTGGCCGTCACTTTTGCATCACAGTGACGGAAGCCCCTAAATTGAAACAGTGGGTCACAAATAAAAACCCACAAATTAAAACCCCACCATTTCAATTTAGGGGAACTAAACCCCCCTTGCACGTACAAGCACCGTAAGTTCCAACAAGCTGATAGCAGGCAATGTAAACTCTCACATAATTCCTGATGCTTCTCTGACTGACACCAATGGCAAAATCTCCCATTGACCTCAAGGTTTAAACACAGAATTGGCACAGAGATCAGTGAGAAAGGCTCTAGATCCAGATCTATACATAAGAAAAGTATCTGATAAATTTGCTAAAATGCAACTGGTGGTCTTCAATGCAAGCATTTTCAATCAGATGTTCTTACCTCCAAAGCTTTAAAAGGCAGCAGCACATTATTTTTAAATTACACATATAGAGGAAAATTAAGATGATTTTCCAAGGTAAAGTGATAAAAGCAAAAATGGAAGCTAAGTGAAGCTTTAGCAATGGCTGAAAAATCTCCGCCTTCCTTTAGCTTCCTCCTAAATGCTGGTTCTTGTTTGGTTTTCTTTAAACAATTGAAATGGCAACAAATAATAACAGCAGATGATCCATCACTGTACTTTCAATTATTTTTAAAGCAATATTTTCAATTGTTGCCATAATTATTCAATTATGTGCATGTGTCCATGTGGCCACAGGAGGGGGCACAAGAATCAATTTTTTTTTAAAGAAAAAAACTGAAAGCTTTTGCTTTTAACCACTTGTACCTGAGTGAAAATGCAGCTGATTTAGCAGCACAGTGAACACTGGAAGTGACAAGAAGCAAAGGTTAAGTGACACCAAAACAGACTGACTGCTTACCGGTATGATTTCTTTTTTATTTTGTACCATTTCAATCAGTACCACATTACAGCTTGGACTAATGCAATCCATTCACAGAAGACAATAGATTTGACTGAATAAAAATGTCATGGGGTCACTCCAGCTACTTGCATCAGAAACTTTGTCTTTCCATACAGCTGTGAAACAACATGCAAATCTATGGCGCTGCATGAGCAATGAGGTCAAGATTTTCCTACATCCAGGCAGACTGATTTTCAGAAAAACTCAAAACTCATACCTCCCATTGACTGTCAGTCAAGCCTCTAGAGGCTCAGTTGGGGGCTGGGGTAGCATGGTTACTAAGGTCCATGCTTCACAACCCAGTGCTTATGGTGTGGTCTGTCAGATTCCAATGAAATCTGCCAATTCTGCTAAATGCCTTGTCATAAGAACATGGAAAAAGAAACAAAGCTTAGCACTTCTGAAAATCAAGACACTGCTGGTGAGTGCATAATGAAGCTAATTTAGCATTCCATTTCTTTTTAAATTGGTGTAAATGACCCTTTGTGATGTGGGAGGTCACTCTTTTCTGATTCAGCTTAACCTGATAAAGCAACCAGCTGGCCAGAGCCATAACACTCCTTTGGTGCCCTGGGCAGAGCAGTGTAGGAGAGAGGGGGTGCTGGCAAGTAGACTCTTACCTGCCTTGGCCCAGGCTCCCCATGCTCTGGTGGCAGCTACTGCTGCAGTATAGGCTCAGACTGCTGCAGCTGGGGCACTGGCTCCCTGTACACTGATTATAGCAACCTTGCAGGGGCTCCCCACAGGCCAGGGGCAGACTCAGAGCAGTTGTGGTGATGCAGTCAGTCAGTCACACCATGCTGAAGAAAGAGTAGCCAGGGATTTTTTTAAGTTCCTGAAGCAGATAAAAATCCCATCCTCTCCCAGCAACCCCTCCATTCCTCTGTATACTCAGGTGTCACTCCATACTCAGGTGTCACTTCCCCTCCCTCCTTTCCTCTCCTTCTCTTCTCCTCCCATGCCCATTGCTCCTGCCAAGTGATGGAGACATGTTGGGGGGAAGCTGCAGAACTGCTTCTGGCTTTGCTCCAGCTGGGCTGCATGGAAAGCTGGGATAAGCTGAGGACAATGGCAGTGGAAGCAGCAGACAGGTTTCCTCTTTTCAGGGGCAACACAAGCTGGGTGTTACCCGGCTTGCCCAGGACTAGTGCAGAGAAGGGGGAAGAAACCACCTGCTGCCATCACTGCTGTCCCTGGCTGACCCTGGCTCCCCATGCAGCTGCTTCCTGCAGCCAGGGCCGTCCTGCGGGGGAGGGGTGTGTGAATCAGGGTGACCACCCTGGGCCCCGCGGAGCTGGGCGGAGCTGCTGTGGCCCCTCCTGCAGGGCCTGCCTAGTACTGGTGACTCTGTGCTGCCACAGGCTTTGCATCCGGTCACTCACCCCCCACCCCCACCACCACTGCCAGCTTCTTCGCATCTGGGCCCCACACAGGCTGATTTGGCCCAGGCCCCTATGGTAGCCATCGTAGAGGACATTCTGGTTTTCTGCTACTCTGTCCTCTGTCTTCTACTGAAATGAAACTGGACGCCTTCAAGAGAAAAATAGAGGACATAAAGGCGTCCGGTTTCGTATCAATAGAGGACAGAGGACAACCAGACTATCCTCTATGATGGCCACCCTACCCCACACCCTGCTAGGATTGTCTCTGTGCCTGCAGCTCTCTTTGGAGCAGGGGAGGAATAACTGGGATGGTGGTGGCAGTAGTGGGCCTCCCTGTACCCAGAGGTGTAAGCAGTGTGAGGGGGAAATGGGAGGGAAGGTGCTGCTGAGCACAGAGGGGAAGTCAGGGGATACCAAGAATGGGGGTGGGAGAGGATTCTTACCTGATTCAGGGATTTAAATAAAAATCTCCAGCTGCTCTCCCATGGCAGTATCTGCCTGCCCTAACAGTGAGGAGGGAAGTCTGGGAGCAGAGGAGAGCAGCCACCCCTGGAGCACTGGCCACTGCAGCTGCACTTCCCTTTTTAAAATCCTGGATCTATCTATGCCAGGGGCTGCTAGTCTAGGCCCCCTCAAAATGGGTTCCTGGGGCTGGTGCCCTAGTCACCCGTACCCCCCACTCCCCTTGTTTCCTCCCCAGTACACTACTACTGCTTTTGCACCAACCAGAGTAACACTTTGGAACACAGTCTACTTCACCTAATAGGCACCTATGTGGTCTTAAGTGCCTAAATATAACTTTGTGTCACCTTGATTGAATCCCTGAAAAACAGCCAATGCAAAAGATGGGTGGGTCCTCCTCCTCACTGCTTTTTTTTTTACACTATTTAGGGTCAGATGGGGGCTGGGCTGCCATGGGCATTAAGGTGCACAGTTGACAGCCCAGAAATCAGAAGTTTGAGGCCACAGCTGAAGTGCTCATGGTGCAGCCCTGTTGGATTCCAATGAATCTGGAAATTCTACTAGATACCTTGTCACAAGGACACAAAAAGGGGGCAAGGTGAGATGATGGATGATTAACAAAAGTAGATGCATTAATGGCTTTGCAGGGACTTGAACACTGTTTAACAGCATTGCACTTTGGTGCCTATGTCTACTTAGATGCCCATTAGGTAGAAAAGATTCTAGCCTTTCAAAGCAATTTTCAAATCAGAAAGGAGAAAACCAATGATATTGCCTATGTACGGGCCAAAAGGTTCCGTGATATACATTGATTTAATACAACTTAGTCTAACAAAAGGAAAATCTAGGGGTGGCCCACTGTGGCCTAGTAGATAGAGCACACAGGCATGGAAACAGGAGCTCTGGTCCCAGCTCTGCTGGATGATCTGGGATAATTCATTCCCCATCTGTTTCCCCTTTCACTATTTTCTTGATGTATCTAGATCAAACCTGTTTAGAAGAGGAACCATCTCTCTCAGGGTGCTGGTGCATTGCCCAGCACAAGAGCCTGCATTGGAACATCAAGTGCTATTTTGATACAAGTGGGATAAACTACCTTCTAGGAAACCTGGGGATAAAGACTAAGAAACAGTGGTATTTCAGCAAAAACAGTTCTTGAGTTACAACCCCTATGGCTCAGCCTTAAGTCTCAATGCTGACCTATTCAGGCCCCTGGGAAAACTGCTGCTTCTCCTGCACCTACTCCACTTCCCCAAAGTGCAGCCTCACCCATGCCTAGAATAGATTAATCTAAAAACCCTCACAAATGTGTACAAGCACCCTAAAAGACTTAGTCTGGATTCGAAAACCTCCTTCCAAGAGGAAGGGGTTAAAATGGCTTCCTCAGGTCTATAGAAGCACTTCCAAAGGTGCTATGACTACCAGTGAGGCATTAGCCAGGTTAACAGCAGCTGAGAACATTTCTAGCCACAGTAGAGGCTCTGGATGAAGCAGCTCTGAGGATTTTATTAAAGCAGAAAGGGATTGCGCTCCACACTGTTATTAAAATACACCATGAGTTAGCTCTGCTTCTGCTATCTGAAGCATACTTTTTCAGTCCAATTCACCAGTTAACTGCTGCCAAACATATTAGCTACATCCAGTAGAACAGACATGCACCCTTGGCTAGTATCACCCATTTTCCTTCTGGTTTAAAAAACCTGAAAGTATAAGTTGGATTTTTATAAACTCTCAGTGTTGACCTCAACACTGCTCACATCTATGTCAGTGGTAAAACTCCCACTGGATTGCTTCTGGTCCCACAAGTCAAACTCCCCTGCAATCAGAGATAGGCCAGAGCTGAAAATTCTCATAAAACTTCATAGCTCCCACTGACTGTCATGCAAGCTGCTAGAGGCTCAGCCCATTTGAAAATCAAGAGTACCTGTACATGAGCACGGAGGCTGCTCTGACACACTGTAATTCCAGTATATCAGAGCAGACTTGATTACATCTTAATTACCGTGCTCCAGCAGCCTCCTGCATCTTGTGTATCAGAGTCCCCACGCTTAAAAATCGTGGCGGGGTGCTTATACTAAAGCTCATCGAAAGAGCTTTAGTTCAAGTGGTCCCACTGCCATTTTTAAGTGCAGGGACACTGATGCACAAGAAACTGTGCCAATTTAATTAAAGTGGCTCTCGGAGCCACTCTAATTAAAGCATCATCCCCAAGCCCCTGGAGCATGTATAAAAGTGCCCCAAGATGTTATAGGCAGGTGCATAATGGAGCTACTTTAATCTTTCATTTTAACAAAAAATGGTGTAAATGGCCTTTTGCCATGTGAGAGGTCACTCTTTTCATAAGTAGGATGTTCCAACCTTGAAATGAGAATCATGATCATGACAATTTAATTTTTAGATTAGAGTGTTAGGCACCCATAGGTCTCAAAGGGTTTTAAGTGTTCAGATTCGTTGTCTCCATTTCACAGATGGAAAAACAAGTAAGGTGACATGCCCAATGTCACCCAGGAAGCAGGAATAAAATCTAGTTCTCTGGAGTCTCAGTCCAGTGCTGTATGGCATTATGGAGCAAGATCTCTGTTGTGAAAACACATAATGATTACTTGAAATGAAATGTTTATACACCAATGTGGGAAGTATGGGAAACAAACAGGAAGAACCAGAGGTCCTAATGCAATCACAGAATTATGATACAATCGGGATTACAGAAACATGGTGGATTAGTTCACATGACTGGAGTACAGTCATAGATGGGTAAAGCTTGTTCAGGAAAGATAGCGAGGGAAAGGAGGAGGTAAGTACATATGTATATAAAGGTGATGTACATGTGTTGAGACTTGCAGTATGAAGTAGAAGGTAAACCTGTTGAAAGCCTCTGGGTAAAGGTCAGGGCAGAGAAGTTGGGGTTAGGGGTGTCATGGTTGGTGTCTGCTACAGGCCTCCAAACCAAAAGGAGTTGGACAACAAAAGCTTTCAAATTGCATTTCTTAGTTCTCACGTGAGACTTTCATTATGGGGATATCTGTTGGGAAGGAAACACAGTAGTGCACAATCAGTCCAGCAAGGTCCTGGAGTGTGTGGTGGGGATAACTTTTTGATTCGGGTGGTAGAAGGACCAATGAGGGGGGAAACTCTTCTCAATTTACTGCTCACAACCAGGAAGCAACTTGTTGAGAAGCTGGAGGTGAAAGGTAACTTGGTTGATAGTGACCACAAAATGATAGAGTTCAAGTTCCTAAGGGGAGGAAGGAAAGAGAGCACTGGAATAAGGACACTGGACTTTAGAAAAGCAAACTTTAACAAACTCAGGGACCTTGGGAGGTGTGCCTGAAAGCTTGCAAAGAACTTCTTTCCAACTGTTTAGCTGGTCTAATAAAAGATATCACATCTACCCAAAGAACTTTGCCTGCCTATGTCCTTAAACCAACACAGCTACAACCAACAGCCATGCAGAGAAAACTGAAGTATTTAATATCTTTTTTACTTCAGTTTTCACAAATAGTGGCATATACCAGATGACAAGTGCATTTGGCAGCAGAGATAGGGAAGGAGACAAACAGCCTAGAGTAATGGCAGAACAGGTTAGGGATTTACTAAGAGAAGCTAAATATTTTCAAGTTGATAGGGCTGGATGAGATGCACCTGAGGGTACTGAAGGTAGTAGCTGAGGCAATTTTGGAGCTTTTGAGAACTCATGGAGGTCAAGTGAAGTCCTTGATAAGTGGAAATGGGCAGATACAAAATTGGAGACCAGAGTTAGAGAACAAGTCTTGAAGGAATCCATTGTGAAGCACCTGGAAGAGAACAAAGTGATTGGGAATAGTCATCATGGACTCACCAAGAGCAAGTCATTCCTGACCAGTCAGAATCTTTCTACAATAAAGTGACAGGCTCTGTGGATGAGGAGAGAGTAATAGTCATGGTAAACCTTGATTTTAGCAAGGCTTTAGACACTGTCTCCCATGACATTCTCATTAGCAAGCTGAGGAAATACAGACAAAATGAAAGTACTGGAAGGTGAATACAAAGCCAGTTGGATCATTGTACTCAGCAAGTATTCCTCAATGGCTCAATGTCTATATCTCCTCAATGAGAGGAGGTATCAAGTAGGGTTCCCCAGGAGTCTACCTTGGGTGTAGTGTTGTTCAATATCTTTATTAATGATTTGCATAATGAGATTGAGTGCATGCTTAGCAAGTTTCTGGATAAGACTAAGTCAGGTGGAATTGTGGACACTCCAGAGGGCAGGGCTAGAATCCAGAATGACATGGACAAAATGGGGAAATAGCATGCAATCAATCAGCTGAGATTAAGCAAGGACAAGTGCAAAGTTCTGAACTTGGAAGAAATACAGGCTGAGGTATGACTAACTAGGCTGCAGTACTGCAGCGAAGGACCTGGGGGTTACAGTGAATCAGAAGCTGAATATAAGCCAACAGCATTTTCTTGTTGCAAAAAAAGCCCACAACATCCTGGGTTGTATTAACAGGGGTGTCACCTGCAAATGAAGGGAAGTGATTCTTCCACTCTCCCACTGGTGAGGCCTCACCATAAGAACTGTGTCCAGTTTTAGGCCCCACACTTCAAAAAGGGCATGGATAGTTTGGAAAGAGTCCAGCACAGGCCAACAAAAATGATTAGGGGCCTAGGAGACGAGACTTATATATTCATAGATTGTAAGGTGGGAAGGGACCTCAGAAAATCATTGGGTCCAGCCCCCTGCACCAAGCAGGAAAGATAACTAGAAGTCAGGTGATCCCAGCAAGGTGATTGTTTAGTCTCTTCTTGAAGATTTCCAGGTAGGTGATTGCACCACCTTATAAAAAGGGCTGAAAGAATTAGTGCTGTTTAGCCTGGAGAAGAGAAGATTGAGGGTGGATTTGATAACAGTTTTTAAATACCTGAAGGGTGATTTTAATGAAAATGGAGATGGGCTTGTCTTTGTGCCTGTAGGAGGCAGGATTATGAGCGACAGCCTTGAGCTGTAGCAGAGAAAATTTAGACTGGAGATTAGGAGGAACATTCTGATGGTGAGGGCAGTCAAGCAGTGGAACAGGCTACCTAAGGAAGTTGTGTAATCTCTATCCCTGGAAATTTTAAAAAGCATGTTACACAGACACGTGCCTGAGATGATTTAGTCAGGGATGATCCTGCCTTGAGCAGGGGTCTGGACTAGATGACTTTATATGTCCATTCCAGCCCTACTTTCCTATGATCCTATATAGTCCACTTAAGCCACTCCTTTTTAAGCTATAATAAATATTTATTAAGCTATAATAAATTTTGCCACTTAAGCCACTCCTTTTTAAGCTATAATAAATATTTATTAAGCTATAATAAATATACCATTAAAATAGTCTGATGGTTTCCAAGATATGATCTGCCTGAGAACTCAGCTCTTGTAGAGAGCCTCAGTGTCTGGGTACTAGTTCAGATTATTACTTCATTGAAGGCGGCACCTACACAACTCTAGCAGTTCTAATTTGCATGGTGGACCAAGACTGCTCTCCGATTATAGGTCTTCTTTTTCTCTTTAGAAAGAGACAACCACTTGGCTCCACTGAGAGAGAAGCAATTATAAATTCCTGAGACTCCAATTAAAATCTGGATTGGTTTCCAAAACTCTATTAAAGACCCACCAGGGGGATAAGGATTTCAACTTATTGTCATGAATATAAAGCTCATCTCCTTATTAGCAGTAGAACAACGAGGAGAAAGTGTTTTGTACGTAACTCTTCTCATTTAACAATGTAAACGAAGGACCCCCCAACACCAAAATGGTGTATGCAATTACTGCTTTGTTTCATTTGTAATATATCTAGCCTAAATGAATCAGTGCTAATGAGAAATGTATAACATTAGGAGACGATAGCTTCAAAAACAGCTGGCAGATTTTCTATACTGACACTGCCGGGGTCCGTTTCACTGGATTGCCACAAAGCATTTAAGGCTGGCTTTTCACAGGAGACTGGCATCCAACTTCCCACATGTAGACACCCAAATAAATCTCAAAACCTCATATTTCCAAAAAACACATAGCCTCCAACTACTCCTGTGGCTTTTCACAGGCAACGCTGGGAGTGGACCTCTTGAAAATCCAGCTCCTTGGGCAGTTGCAAAAATCATTAAAAAAATGTAGTCATTAATATTACCGGTTTCTGACTGTGCCAGGCATGGCTAATTGGCCAAAGTGAAAAATGACAGTCATTCTAGTTCCCCTTGACAATATTGCAATCATAATATGATATTTATGCTTTTAGGGGCTAGCTGGAGTTGAGATGTTCAGAGTTACCCCAGAACACTAAACCATCATTTAATTTTCTTCTCACCAGTTTAGGATTAGTGCACATCTTTCCAAAGTGGATACCTTTGGCCAAGTTGCCCTCTTGGCACCTCTGATTAGACCCCATTAGCTTCAAGTCAGAAGCTAGGTCAGTATTCAGTGCTTTGGAAATTCCTTCTTTCTTAGTTGTGGGAGATGGACCCAGTCTTCTTCAGAAGATATCAGATACCACAGTCCTACTGGAGCATCAGCAAGAGTTCATACAACAGTAACCCCTGTGTCCTGTTGTTGGTATTCACTGAGACCCCAGTTCAGCAAAGCACTCATGACTTAGACTCATAAATGTTTGGATCAGGACCTCAACAGATTTCATAGATTTCATAGACACTAGGGCTGGAGGGGACCGCGGAGGATCATCAAGTCCAGTCCTCTGCCCCAGGGGCAGGCAGTCAGCAGGGATCATAGGATGCCAGCAAGATAAATATCCAAATATCTCTTGAAGGCGTTCAAAGTAGGTGCTTGAACCAACCTCTGGCGACAGTCTATTCCAAACCTTGGGGACTCGGACAGTAAAGAAGTTTTTCCTTATGTCCAGCCTGAAATGGTCATGAAGGAGTTTGTGACCATTGAAACTTGTCGTCCCTTGGGGTGCTCTGGTGAACAAACATTTCCCCAGATCCTGGTGAACACCTTATAAAATTGTAGGTGGCCACCAGATCACTCCTGAGCCTGTGCATTTCCAGGCTGAAGAGTCCCATAGCTCTCAGCCTTTCATCATAAGGTCTGTTTTCATGCCCTCTGATCATGTACGTGGCTGTCCTCTGCACTCCCTCAAGCTTCTCCACATCCTTTTTGAATTGTAGAGCCCAAAACTGGATGCAGTACTCCAGCTGTGGTCTCACCAAGGCCGAGTACAAAGGGACGATGATGTCCCGGGATTTTCTTGAGAAGCACCTGTGGATGCAAGCCAGGGTTTTGCTTGCTTTACTAGCCGCAGCATCACATTGAAGGCCCATGATCATCTTGTGGTCAGTCATGACCCCGAAGTCCCTTTTGTCCATAGTACTAGCCAGCATAGCACTGCCAAGCCTATAAGCATGCAGCATGTTTTTCCTCCCAAGGTGGAGAACCTTGCATTTTTCGGTGTTAAACACTATCAGGTTCTCATCTGCCCATTTCCTGAGCCTGTCAAAATCTGCCTGGATCACCCTCCCGTCCTCAGGTGTGGAAGCTTTACCCCAGAGTTCGGTGTCATTGGCGAACTTGGCCATTCTGCTTCTGACACCAATGTCTACATCATTAATGAAGATGTTAAATAGCATAGGCCCTAGGACAGAGCCTTGAGGGACCCCACTGGTCATGGCGCACCACGACGATCAACTTCTGTCAGCCACCACCCTCTGGGTCCTACCATGGAACCAATTCCCCAGCCAGCAGATCGTGGTGAGGCCGAAGCCGCAGTTAGCTAGTTTTGCCAAGAGGTGATCATGGGATACCAGATCGAAGGCTTTTTTAAAGTCAAGATATATGACATCAATCTCTTCCCCCTTGTCCAGCTGATAGGCTACCTGGTCGTAAAAGGAAATGAGATTGGTCAAGCACGACCTAGCTGCAACAAACCTGTGCTGGCTATCCCTCAGGATGTTGCCATCAGCCAGTCTGTTAAGAATGGCCTCTTTGATAATCTTTTCCAAGACCTTCCCCAGGCTAGAGGTCAGGCTGATGGGCCTGTAGTTTGCCGGATCCACTTTCTTCCCTTTCTTGAAGATAGGCACTACATTGGCCTTCTTCTATCGAGTCCGACCCCCTGCCTGGCCAGGAAAGAGTACTGGGGTCAGATGACCACCTCCCTTGGAAGCCCATTTCAAGTTTTGGCCACCCTTACCTTGAAGAATTTTTTCCTGAAGTCTAGCTTAAATCTGCTCTCTGTCAGTTTGTGACCATTGTTCCTTGTTACCCTAAGAGGCGCCCTGGTGAACAGAGCATCTCTGATTCCTTGCTGCACCCCATGTAATGAATTTGTAGGCGGCCATGAGATCACCTCTCAGCCTTCTCTTGCAGAGGCTGAAGAGGTCCAGGTCCCTTAGTCTCTCCTCATAGGGTTTGGCTTGTAAACCCTTAACCATATGAGTGGTCCTCCTCTGGATGCTCTCGAGGTTATCCACATCCTTCTTGAAGTATGGTGCCCAAAACTGGATGCAGTACTCCAACTGTGGTCTGACCAGTGCCGCATAGAGGGCAAATATCACCTCCTTGGTTCTATTTGTCATGCATGTGCTGATGCATGATAAAGTGCAGTTAGCTTTGCTGATGATTTCGTCACACTGACAACTCATGTTCATCTTGCAGTCCACTATGACTCCAAGATTTCTTTCCGCTTCTGTGGTGCTGAGAGGGTCACTTCCTAACCAGTAAGTGTGCTGGATATTTTTATGCCCTAGGTGCAGCACTCTGCACTTGTCCTTGTTGTACTGCATCCTATTGTGTTCTGCCCACTCTTTCAACCTGTCCAGGTCTACCTGCAATCATTCTCTACCCTCCAGAGTGTGCACTTCACCCCACAATTTCGTATCATCCACAAACTTGGACAGAGTACACTTCACGCCCACATCAAAGTCACTGATGAAGACATTGAAGAGTACAGGTCCAAGGACCAAGCCCTGCAGGACCCCACTACCCACAACCTTCCAGGTCGATACTGACCCATCTACTACCACTCTCTGGGTGTGACCCCCAAGCCAATTTGCCACCCACTGGACCACATAAACATCTAAGTCACAGCCTCTTAATTGATTTATGAGAATAGGATGAGATACTGTATTGAAGGCCTTCCTAAAAACCAAGAAAATGACATCCACCTCTACTCCTGCATCTAAGCGTTTTGTGACCTGGTCATAAAATGAAACCAGATTAGTCAGACATGATCTACTTGCTATGAATTCATGCTGGTTGCCCTGCTGCATTATTTTCCCCACTGGACTCGCACAAATATGATCCTTCATAATCTTCTCAAAGACTTTTCCAAGGATGGAGGTGAGACTGACTGGCCTATAATTACTTGGATCCTCCTTCCTCCCCATCTTGAAAACAGGGACCAGATTGGCCCTTTTCCAGTCCTCTGGGACCTGACCTGAGTACCACAAGCACTCAAACAGCTGTGCCAGTGGTTCTGCTATGACACCGGCCAATTCTTGTAGTACCCTTGGATGCAGCTCATCTGGGCCTGCTGACTTAAGCACGTCCAGTCCATCTAAGTGACTCTGCACCAAGTCAGCGTCAACAGTTGGTGGGCTGGTGTCCCTCTGATGCCCATCTAAAAACACATTAGGAAACTTATCTTGAACCTTGTTCAAGAACAGTGAGGCAAAAAACTCATTGACGAGCTCAGCCTTGTCCCCCCTGTCTGTCACTAATTGCTCCTGCTTGTTCAGTAGGGGTCCTATGCTGCCCTGCATCTTCCTTTTACTCCCCACATAGCTAAAAAAATACTTTTTGTTGTCTTTAATTTGTGCTGCCAGTCACAGCTTCATAGTTGCTTTGGCCTTTCTAACTGCCTTCCTGCAAGTGCGGGCCAAGTAGGTATACTCTTCCTTAGTATCTTCCCCCTGCTTCTACTGCCTATATGCCTCTTTTTTTGCCCTTAGGCTCCCCTGGATTTCTCTGTTTAGCCAAGGAAGTTTTTTGGCCCCTTTCTGCCCTTTCTCTTGCACTGGGATCATCTCCCTTTGTGCCTGAAGGATTGCTTCCTTCAGGAATGACCACCCTTCCTGGACTCCCATCTCGCCAGAACTCCTATCCTGCAGTGCATCATTGATTAAACTCCTGAGCACACTGAAGTTGGCTTTCCTAAAGTCAAGCACTTCCACCCTACTAGTTATCTTACCCACTGTATGCCATATGGTGAATTTGATTGATTGGTGGTCACTGTCCCCAAGGTGACCACGAATCTGCAGCTCCCCTACCAGGTCATCCCCCATAGCCAACATCAAGCCCAGTACAGGTTCTAGCAACTATATTCAGATCTTGGTCTGGGGCAGTTTTGAGGTCCATTTCTAATAATTGCAGCATAATGCAAAACATTAATGATACCCTCATGCTTGCCCTGCTAATGTGTAAAACAGCATACTTTATGTCAAACCTGTATGTTTATAGCTGAAGTTGCAGTTCAGACTGTGCACCACATGGTGAAGGCGATAGGGCAGCAGAAGGTGGGAGAGTGTGGCAGGCGATCTGGATGGGGGGAGGCGCAATCCAAGCAGCATATGGAGGCTAGGAGCCCTTCCCCACTTTGCCTCCTTTGCCTAAAGCTATACATTTACATATGTGCTTTGCTGGAACAGGAATTAAAACCATTATTCTTCAACAGGACACCCTAATGTGGATTCTTGACCTGTGTGGAGATCAATGGGACTCCACAGAGGTATATGGAGGCATAGTAGTGAATCCCGGTGTACAGATGAGGTCTAAAAGGTCAAATCCTAATCTTCTGTACAAAACTTGGTCTCCTATACAAGACTTCAAATACAACCTTCCTCTACTTGACCCAGGGCAGAGTACAGACAGTTGATATCAGCCCTGGCAAATGGAAAGGTGAGAAGATAGGTTTGGTTCATAGGCCACTTCTAGATGGTTCTCTGGTATGTCCTTTGCCGACTAAGCAAATGGTGTGAGGTGCCAAAACACCCTGTAGGGATGATTCCCAATACCTGCATTCAAGTTCAGGTAGCTTTGGACTTGACAGTGGAATTGACCTGATTTTGGTTTTACCTTCTGGCCAAAGACATTGGCTGTACTGCAAAACTGGGCTCGTGATACGTTTCCTTTCTGATCTGGCTGCAGCATGAGGAATCGGCTCCAGCATCTCTGTACCTCTGGGACTGTCACTGTCCAGAAGAAAATAAGACAGAACACAGGTTTCATGACTGTTTGTGACACGAGGAGAAATGCTAGAGATGAGCCTCAAAGCAACTCACTTTCTTTGATTAAACTAAAATACACTCCAATAAAAACTTTAACCAGTTTATTCTGAGAAGCGACAGTTTGAGAAAACGAGGAAGAGAATACATGTTGGGGAGCAACAAGCTACATAACTATTCACATAAAAAGGAGCTCAATCTTTTATGTATATAATGGTAGAAATAGGGAAACTGGTATCACAAGACCCATCATGTGGAGTGGCATTTTTCAAAAGAGCCCCGCTTTGACCAGATTCAGACTGAAGTCCATATTTAAGTCCATATTCAAGTCCCCTTTTTCAAGTCCCCTTGTCTTTAACTGGCGTGGAGTTAAACCCATGCTGAGTGCTTTAGAAAATCTCACCCCTTCCACATTTGACTGCTGACAGTAGGAGCTGGATGACAATAATTAGTCCATATCCCAAATCTCTGCTTGTCACCTCTGTTGCAAAGAGCAAAGCTCTCAATGAAAAACCTATTACAGGTCAAAGAACAACAAGAGGGTGGCCATGATTTCATAGATTTCATAGACATTAGGGCTGGAAGGGACCTCGGAAGATCTTCGAGTCCAGCCCCCTGCCCAAAGGGCAGGAAGTCAGCTGGAGTCATAGGATCCCAGCAAGATAAGCATCCAGTTTGCTCTTGAAGGTGTTCAATGAAGGCGCTTGAACCACCTCCAGTGGCAGGCTGTTCCAGACCTTGGGGGCTCGGACAGTAAAGAAATTCTTCCTTATGTCCAGCCTGAAACGGTCTTGTAGTAGTTTATGACCATTCGACCTAGTCGTCATCCCTTGGGGCGCTCTGGTGAACAAACGTTCCCCCAGATACTGGTGGTCACCCCTGATAAACTTATAGGTGGCCATCAGATCACCCCTGAGCCTGCGCTTTTCCAGGCTAAAGAGCCCCAGGGCTCTCAGCCTGTCATCGTAGGGTCTGCTTCCCTGACCTCTGATCATGCGCGTGGCTCTTCTCTGGACTCTCTCAAGCTTCTCCACATCCTTTTTGAATTGTGGAGCCCAAAACTGGACGCAGTACTCCAGCTGCGGCCTCACTAAGGCCGAGTACAGGGGGAGAATGACGTCCCGGGATTTGCTTGAGAAGCATCTATGGATGCAAGCCAGCGTTTTGGTCGCTTTACTAGCCACAGCATCACACTGCAGGCTCATGTTCATCTTGTGGTCAATGATGACCCCCAAGTCTCTTTCTTGCATAGTGCTAGCCAACATAGCACTGCCGAGCCTATAAGGATGCTGTGGGTTTTTCTTCCCAAGGTGGAGAACCTTGCATTTATCGGTGTTGAACACCATCAGATTCTCGTCCGCCCACTTGCTGAGCCTGTCCAGGTCAGCCTGGATCACCCGCCTGTCTTCTGGTGTGGATGCTTTGCCCCAAAGTTTGGTGTCATCGGCAAATGATAATTGCCTGGATCATTAAAAAATTGTTTTTAGCAACAAATCTAATCTGTGAGCACTGTGGACATTTTGGTTATTTTGTCAAGGCCAGAAAAATTCTGACTCAGCTGCAAGAAGAGAAATAACTTGTTCAAACATCAGCTTAAAAAGGAGGTTCTGAGTCATTGAAGCTTTACCTATTATTTGCTTGAGAGGCTTCTAGTACAGCCAAACCAAAAATAAAGAGAGGAAAAAAAACCCTCTGTAGGAATGTGTTGGAGAAAGCAAGCTGGGAAAGACAGATGTTGATTTCTCTTCTACCCACAGGAATCTTATTCCAGGTTTATTGCTGAATTCTGCTTCTCTAATCTGGTGTGCTAAAAGTGCTGACACACATTTAAACCCAGAGAGCAACCATGTACTCCGTGAAACAATACTGAATACATTTGGAAAGCAGTGAAAATGATGCTGCAACCTACTCCCTGGGATCAAGCTGCCCTTCAACTTGTAGTTCATTTCAGATTTTTGAAAGTTTTGAAAGAAGATAGCATGAACTAAAGGTATGTCCTGAATTAGCTTGGGAGGGCAAAACTGAAAGCATGTTCCTATAGTTCCCATTGATTATTGGAAAGGATCAAGCCAAGGATTTCAAAAGCAATTAGTGTTCCTCAACCTTGGGATGTCTAACTTGGGAAGTGTTAAAGGGCTTCATTGTCATAGGGCCAGTGGTCAACACCTCTTCATTTCATTCCTTTTAGGATATCCTCAGTTAGGTATCGACAATCTAAGACACCCACATTTGATAGTGACGTTTGAAAATCTTGGCCTCAGTTTTTGAAACTTTCTACAGTGCAAAAGCTACAAACACCATTGAAGAGAACTTAGGGGATTTCAGGGACTCCTTTCTTCAAGATTTGCCTCTAAATGGAAAGGAGGGCTGGGCTGATTTCCTTGATAATGAAGCAGTTCACCTTCCTGTACATCCTGCTAAACTTGCACCTACTGCACCTCAGAGTCAATTGGACGTTTATCTTGCTGGGATCCTGTGACCCCAGCTGACTTCATGCCCTTGGGGCAGGGGGCTGGACCTGATGATTTTCCGAGGTCTCTTCCAGCCCTGATGTCTATGAAATCTATGAAGTATACTTCTCAAGAGCTCTTATTTACACAGATTTTCTGATATTTTCAATATAATTTCAAAGGACAGGGTAATTCCTGGACACGCTACAGGTTCTTCAAGCCTACTGCTCTTCTTTTTGTCAAGCTGAGCGAGCCATGCAAAACTGTCAATATAGATTTCCAGGAAGTGAGACAAAACTTTCCAGGAAAGTGCATCCAAGCTACTTATTGACCAAGTGATTGTGCTTCTACTTTGCTACAGTGGGCATCATCAGTTACTCAACCATCTGCTCCGCAAGTCCTTACACCCTCCATCAATTGGACTTACTAAAAGCTAAGAGGGGCAATTTGTGGACACTATTGATCTGTTGACAACACATTGCACTGTGGATTGTATTAGTGACCACTATAGTAGACCACACAGTGATAGGATCGTCAATGGTAACTAAAATGGGAAAGTATTTCCCCATTTGCGGTCCCATAAACTGAAAAGTGTGGCAAAATGCATAAATATTGCAGGAGAGATACTAGAGATTACATAAGGCACCTATACCTTTTCTCTTAAATGTAATAAATATTTGGGGGAAAAGTCCCAAAATGCAAAGATTTACCATACTAACTTAGTAGTATTTTAGGAGTGCACAGATCTTTTGTCATCAGTTATATGCGGGAAATAATTCCAGTTATAACACTGTCAGTGACTACATGGAAGGTACATTTTCCAGGAGAGATTAACAAGGAATTTAGTACAGTTTAGGAGGTCCTAGCAGCTATATTCAGACCTTGGTCTGGAGCAGTTTTGAGGTCCATTTCTAATAACTGATGCATAATGCAAAATATTAATTCTATCCTCATGCTTGCCCTGCTAACATGTACCACAGCATACTTTACGGCAACCCTGTATGTTTACAGCTGAAGTTGCAGTTCAGACTGTGCACACCACATGGTGAAGGAGATAGGGCAGCAGAAGGAGGGGGAGTGTGGCAGGAAATCTGGATGGAGGGAGCTCAATCCAAGTAGCACATGGAGGCTAGGAGCCCTTCTCCACATTGCCTCTTTTCCCCCTTGTCTTTATTGAGTAGAGACCTGGCAATCAGGGAAGGCAGGGAGGAGACTTGGCAGCTCCCAGCCACAACCCAGCTCACCAGCCCTGTAGCAGGAGGTCTGAGCTGTGCTTTAGAGACAGTATTAACCCTTAACATGTGACTGCTCGTGTCACATACTAATTTTAATACTGCCTCACATTCCTTAGGGTTAGCACATGCAAATTGTATGTGTAGCTAGCTACACCTTTACTCAACTTTGATCCCTTTTAAATAATGCATTTGAGTTAGAAATACAGTTAATATTCTTCAGATCAACTAATTTTTGATGTACTGATGAAGGGCAATTTCTTGTCAGTTTAAAAACCAGTTGTGATATTTTTATTTAACAAATTTGTTGAAGAGGTGACTTTTTCCTTGACATGACTTTGCCACATCACCATGCTGAGAAGTATATGGGACCTTTCCTAACCTTCACTGCTTACTGATTCAGATACTTATAATTTGATACCAGTGAAGTGCATCACTAGAGAACAGAGGCACAGACATAAAACCATTGATTTATGCCTTCAGGCAACATGAACTGAAATCATTCCCTGTGTCCCTCTTTTTATTCTTTCATGTGCAAGGTTTGTTTAAGAACACCTTGTGCCTTAAAACTCTATCTTCCCTTGCAGGGTTTTCCTGCTGGGTATGATCCACTGAATAACCTTCAGTTACTAGAACAAGACACTTGCTTCTGCTGAGATATACTGAAAAAGGCAGGTGTTACATAAAATTTGTGCCCCAGGGATCCAAATAGAAATTTCAGTAGAAAAAGTCTAGGTTTATTATGATATTTTTTTCAGTTTCTCTTAAAAAAATTGAAATCCCAATTACTGAATTTTTGTATGCTTTCAGCCACCAAAAACTGATTATTTTTCCAGATTTTATTTTTT
This sequence comes from Alligator mississippiensis, assembly GCF_030867095.1. NCBI lineage: Eukaryota > Metazoa > Chordata > Crocodylia > Alligatoridae > Alligator > Alligator mississippiensis. The sequence goes on along the minus strand of NC_081826.1, from coordinate 157,223,053 downwards.
CCAGGTTTTATCCCAAGCTGCTTGTACTTTTTGATTGCACTTTTGCCTATTCATTTGCTGTCTGTAGTTTAGTGGAGTTAAGCTTTAATGATATCATGCAGCTGTTTTGGGTCATACCACTGGATAGCTGAGAATCCCAATTTTCTTGAATCATTAAAACCTTCTTAGAGAAAAAACATTCACGCTTCTTGCATCATCAGAAGCAAAATTTGGCAGGTCCAGTAAAAAACTTGCATTCAGCATCACCGTGTATTTGTTCTATAGGAAAAAATGTTTTAGTATTTTACTGAGCGAGATTAGTTTGACTTACCAATGTCACCATTACATAAGAGGAGAGGTAACATGGAAGAGGCCTCCATTGCTTTTCATTATGGTCTAATAAATCATCGAAGGCTACAATTGCACACCTAACCTCATCAGTAACCAATTTCATGAACTGTGAGATAGTGGGAGATAAAGGTAGTGTCCTGAGAAGGAAAATATATTCACAAAATATTATCTTCCTTCTTTGCACAACAGCAGTCTAGAATTCCCCTTGTCTCCCTCTTTTGAGCTCCTTACACATTATCTTTTCCACCTATGGTTTGAACTATGCATTTATATGGGGCGGCATTGTGCCAAATAACACGGCATTAGGCTTCATGTTTATCACACCTCATTGTACCTGCAAACTTGTTCCAAAATCTCATCTTTCAGGAGTATGGGCTGAAGGCTAAAAAGCAATGCTCTAATGCTAGAGTTCTGAGGCTCCATGTTTACAACTTCAGGTCTAATTCAGTGACATATTTGCATCAGCCCATAAAAAATACAACAAACGACCTAAAAGACTGAAGGAAGAATGATGCTGACTTCTGGTCTGATCCACACCCAGCAGCCTAGAGCACCAGCTTCTGAAATGGAGGCTGACTCTTGTCCTCAGCAGTCACCTACCACATAACAATGACAGCAGTCTGAAATAGCTGTTAAGTGAGAGCACTCTCCAAGCTGTCTGTCAGGAAAGCTTCTAAAGCTCTTGGGATGGACCCTGGGTCCTGCTGAGACAAACCCACAACTTGTTATTAGTCAGTAGATCCAAAATGATTGCTTGTCACTTACCTCTAGAAAAATCTGAATGAGAAAAGTGTAGATCAAAGCAAGTCTCTAATCTGAATGATTTAATAAAACAGTGGCACCATTTTGTACCCACTGTGCACAGCATCTTGTTTTGCAATTATTTTCTTCAGTGAGAATTTTTTTTCTGATTGCTTTGCTGCAGTGACAATTTCAGTGCCTGGAAAGGCAAGACATCAAGTGTCCTGCTGTTTCAGCACACCCTGGGAAACTCTTTGCAGCAAGACTCCAGAACAGCAAGGGTTGTCAGCATGTCTCTAATATGACAATATTCACACTAGCACCGGGTGTGGTGTGGAGAGGGGGGGCATCACCATAGCAGATTGTCTGGTGAAGAAGTACTGTTTCAGTAATGGGTAGCAAATTGCTATGATAACTAAAGCAAATTAAGGGTTTTAGCACAAGGCCTATCCATTGCTGAATAAATGTAATTTCACATTAAAAAAAAGTGAGTTCTGTGCGGGCTGGGAGCGGTCCAAGGCCCTCGGGGATGCGCGGCGGGCTGTGGCCAGCAGCCCTGGCACGCGGGTCGGGGAATGCAGGCCGGCAGACTAGAATTAGGCACGGACGCGTAGCGGTTGATTAAAGATTATTTTACTTACACCGTAGATGGTCGCGGTGCAGGCAGGAAAACTTGCTTGAGTTGCGGTTACAGACAGAAAAGAAGAAAAGCGGACAAGAGTTCCTTCCACGCGAACTCTAGCCCAATCCGGTTGAAGGCTCTAAACACGCGAGCCCGTTGTGTCAACCAAAGAAAACAACTCGGAGTAGAGCTCTGGATACACTCACACGAAGTTTGCTAGGCTCCGTGGAACTTGTGTGCAGGGAAGGGGTTCGTCGAGGGATCGTTCAGCGACGGGGAGAGGCCAGAGGCTGATCAGATCCCTATAGCCTTCTCAAGGTATACACTGGGTCCGATAGGCTTCGCAGCGCTTAGAGATCTTCACGAGACGTGAAGTTCTCCTCCTCCTGATAGTCGTGGAGTCCTCCAACTTGGGCGGAAACTGCTCAAGCCTCTTATACGGCTAGCAAGCCAATCACTAGCCGCCACGTGGGAATAATTTAGAACTGGCCAATAGTGGGACACAAATTTGCATGCGGGTGGCGGGAACTCCTTTGCACCGTGCACCTCTCTTTGCAACTGAGAAATGCACCCTGCAAAGAAAGCTCCTCGTGGTGGGAAATAATTTAGCAGTGCCGAAGCGCGCACACACAAAATCACACCCTTGGGTTGTGACAAGTTCATTGATTATTGAAATCATATAATGTATATTGAAATGAATCTACAGGCATAGTGCTGTCTCTCCATGGAGACAACTGCTAGCTGTTCTAGGCACCTGCATGGCTCCCATTTTACATTTGCTCTCACTCATCACTAAGGTATGGCTTTCTAATGGCTATTCCATCCTATAACTAGGCCTAGAAACAGAAACCCCTAGAACCTATCCGTACTGCTCCTAGGAAGGCAAGAGGTTACATGAAATAGATAAAAAGCACTCCTTCTGCCCTGAGATGTCTGCTTCACAACAAACTTTTATATTTAATTTAATTAACAAGATAAACTTTTTCCAGTAAACTTGGAGACGAGTCTGATCTTGAGGTTAAAGCATTGGACAATCTCTGGAGATAAAGGGTGCAATTTTCTGTAGCATGAATGGCTCACATCTGAAAATCCCACCAGTGGGTTCATGTTTCCCCCCTTTCATAGACTTCTCATGGTTCCTTGGGTATCATCTTGTTGGGCCTCAGCTTCCTGTCTGAATTGGGAATATTGCTTCCCTGCCTCGGTTAGGCATGAAACTAGATTTGGGTTGTGAATCACAACCCAGATATCCATTAAGAAAAAACTAAACAGTTTCTAGAGAGCCCTTGGGCCTCCTGCTTTTGTGGCTCCTGAGATATATGGCTCCTGAAGCTTATTTTCCTTCACTCCATGCCTCTCAAGTAAAGTGTTGTAACATAACTCTCCAGAGGGACCCCAGTGAGATGAGCAGGGAAAGCCCAACCCTCTCTCACAACTACTGACTCTTTGGACACAGCAGATTTAGCACCCTGTATTTGGACAAAGCAAACAGACTGTGACTTTTCAAGAGGAGGAAAGTAGCTTTTCCATTTTGAAGTCAGCATTTGTTTTATCTCTCTACTTTCTTATTAGACCCTGGAATCAACACGAAGAGGTTACCAAAGTATATGCCTAACTTCAAGCACATGAGTAGCACAGTTGACTTTACAGTGCTCAAAACTGACCATGTGCTTATGTGTCAAAAGATAATGCAACAAGCTGACCAGAAAAGGTGTGGTATCTCCACTGCTGGAGATTTTCATGAAAAAGCTAGACAGTCATTTGTCTGGGATGGTCCAGAGAAGCAAATCTTGCATCTGTGCAGGGGATTTGGACTAGATGGGTGCATCCAGACAAGCACGTATGTGCAGTATGTGGTGCCTCAGACCCCTCTGTGGTGCCACATGCCACACATGCAGATGTTCCCCACACTGCTAATTTGCAGCATGGGGGTGTTTTTTGACACTGGGAGAAGCTGGTGTTAAAAAAATCCACAGCAGAAAAAAAGAGGGGTGGTGCATGTGGCAGCAGCATGTACCACCCAAAACCGGAGCCCACATGGCCAGAGCCATACTCTGGTTGCTGGGAGGCTCCCTACTGCTGGATCACCATTGCTGGAGCCCCGGGAGGCCCCCAGAACCCCAGGTAAGGCTGCTGGGCCAGCCCAGGTGCTGGCTCCACCCTCCCCTACCCCACACAGAGCCACCTGCCGTGCACCAGTGTTCCCCAGGGACAAGTAGCAGTGGCATATACTGTACTGCTGCTGTTTGTCCCCAGGGAAATGCACATGCTTGCATGTCTGGATAAAGCTGATGACTCTTAAGGACCCCTTCCAGCCCTAGGAACCCATGATTCATGCTGAGATAGGGTCTATGCTTTTCATTCCCTTCCTATTTCCCACTGATATCTTTAAAAGTTTGTGCCTTCAGTTAGCTGGGATTTGTTGTTTTATTTCTGCTTAGATCTAACACAACAATGGTATATTTTTTGTTTGGTCCCCATTCCATTTTTGGTGCAAGAACTGTGTATATAGTCTAGAAGAATGGGCATTAAAGGAGGAGTAAGAAATACCTGTCTCAGGCACTGCCACTCATTTAAATTCCACTTGTAGGTCATGGGTGGATGAAGCTTGGGTAGTGAGCAGGAGGTACTAGAATTTCAGAAAGCTCATAGGAGAAATTTAGCACATAGCACAAGCAAGCCCTAAAGAAATAAGCTGTTCTTACATTTACAGGCCTCGGCATGTGCTGTAATCCAGTTAAACTGAGAAGGATCTGTCAAGTCTGTAAGTATTTGTCCTTCATTCTTGTAGAACAAGCTTGCATAAACACCCATTGTTCAGACTTTGCAACCTGAAACAACATTTGTAAACCAGAGACAAGTTTCATTCCTGAGCCATAATTAATAACAAGAAAAACTGTATTTATGTAAAAACTGAAAACCTTCAGTGGGTAGCAAGGATTCTAAAAAAACCCAATATTTGATGTGAAGTAACATTGTGTAACAATATTGTTACAGTTGAGAAAAATAATAAAAAACAACTTGTATTTTGTTTTCATAGCTTCAAAAGGGATAAAATCCAGCACAGCCCACTTGTTTGATTCATCCACCTGCTTTGTCTCATCTTTTAACTGTTTAAAACTGTAAGGTCTTTGGGACACGAACTGACATTTACTCTTGTCTCCAGTACAGATCACAATGGAGCACTGAGCAATATGAGCCCTGTAGATGTTACTGCAGTCTGAATAAGCAATACAGGAAATACCTACTGGTATTTTTATTGTTAAGGTGCTGCATAATGATAAGAAGTTTCAAGGAAATGTGTCAAAGGCAATCACTACACTTAAAAAGATGACAAATGCAATTATTTCAAATCCAGATCAGATGAAAGAATTTGTAATTTGGGAAGCAAAAAGTCAAAGGCATCTTTCCTTCTATAAAAACTGTGGAATTTTTATTTCAAATATTGCTTAAATTATATTAACTGACTCATTGTTATTTGGAATATAGTTAGTGCGATCTGTTTTAGAACTTCAGCTAATTCTATAACAATGATACACCAATTTATTTGTTACCACTAAGTTTTTATTTTGTTTTGGTTTTTTTACTTTTGCTGCAACATTTTAAACTGGCCAGAACAAACAATAGCTTTTCCCCTCCTCTTTACCTTTTGTAACTCTCAAAAGTATTCTGACTCAAAAGTAAAAAAAGCTGCTTCTCAAATTAACAAAACTGGTAAAAACAAGACTTTCAAAAATGGTTGCCCAAAATTAGGTGCTGTAGTACAGATTTAGGAGATTAAGTAAATGCCTTGATTTTCAGAAATACTAAATACCAAGTAGTTACCACTGAAGTCAATGCAATTACTTGGGATTCCGAACAGCTGAGACCTGGCTTATATGTCAAAATTGTACCAATTTAACTAAATCAATTTCTAAAATTATTTAGTTAAATCAGTGCAACCCCCTTGTGTGGATGGACTCTCTTTAACTCAGTTTGGTACTAAGTGAAATCAAGATCAGTCACTCTGAAACTGATTTATGAGGCCCTACACAAGGGGAATGCACCAATTTAAGTAAATTGATTTAACAACTTATTTAGCAAATGGATGCAATTTATGTGTGTAGACAGACCCTCAGGTGTGATACAAACCCACTAGAGTTTCAGTTAACATCCCTGTCAAGAAAACACCCCTGTATATTAATAGACTAAGCAAATCTTGAAGAACATTTAGGAAGAAAAGAAGTGGCATAGAGTAAAGAAACTACCAGGTCCAAAATCAAAACTGTTGGATAAGACAAATAAAAAGTTTTAAGGTTAAAGCTGTAAGGTCCTTACGTTCTGCTCACAGTGTCTCTCTTGAGCCTGAGTCTGACAGACACAGTGTGCGGTATCCAGGAAAAACATATCCCTGTTTCTCCATTGGACTGGAGTTGCTAAGATTCAGCTCTGTTCAGATCTGTGCTGTGGGACAGGAGCAGGGTAGAGAAGACACAGGCCAGTGGGAGCTATCAGAGCTGCTCAATGTTTTCCTTGAACAAGTCACCAGCACATGTGCATGCTGGTGTATGCTTGTCATGTACTATGTAACAGCACACAAAGGGGCACTGGATATCTCATGGAATGGGGATGGACAGCAAATGCCCCTTCCCTGCTTGTCATATAAGGGCTAGATTTGCAGAAGTCGTTTACAGGCACAATGGCCCAGGGTTGCAGGCAGCACTGAAACTCAGGAGTTCACAACCATGCAAACCCCTGCTGTGAATAAGGGTGATATTGGATGAAACCACTGGCCAAACACTTCAGAGATCTGGGTTCTAGCCCTGATCCTGCTTGTATGGCCTTGGTTCAGTCACTCAGTCAAACTGTGCCTTAGTTTAAAAATAAGGATAAAAGATCCTCCCTTGCCTGACAGTGGTGTGTGAGGCTGCATTAACTGATATTTGTGAAGTGCCCAGCTTCACTGCTGATGGGGCCTGCTAGGGTGGCCATCATAGAGGACAGTCAGGCTGTCCTCTATTGATATGAAACCGGACGCCTTTATGAGAGAAAAATAGAGGACATAAAGGTGTTGGGTTTCGTATCAATAGAGGGCAAAGTAGCAGAAAACTGGAATGTCCCCTATGATGGCCACCCTAGTCAACATCAAGACAGACCATGTTTCTCAGGAAAGGGGGGGGGGAAGACAGCTGCCTACCCTGAAAGGCAATGTGAACGTTAAGGAAATCCCTGCTAAATACATGAAAACAGAAGAAGATAAATATTTGGCCCTCTGTTTGCAACAGCTACCTGAAGATGAAATAGACTGAGGTAATTATGTCTTATGACTGAAGCTGCCAGGCCTAAGCATCTTTGCTAGAAAGAGTCACTCATAACAGCACCCAAGTATCACTTGTAACTGTAGGTGCCAGTGCTTGCAAGTGTTGCTTTTCTAATGCCACGCAGAATTGCGTGATTGGTTTCAACTGGGTATGGCCAGCAGCTGCATCATGTACTGCTTTAAAGTTGACACTCATTTAAATTAACCAGTCATTATAAGAAATCCCTGCATTCGAAGATGATTTCTGCCGCAGCTCATTGATGAGTCTTGAGATAACTTAAGAGTTCAGACTCAGAGCCACAGATCTGTTGACAGAACTGTCAGGTATTGCCGCAGGGGGGAGTAGGCTGCAGGCTGGGATTCCTTTCCTTTTCCTTCCTCCACTCTCTCTTCTCTATTAACCAATTAAATTAATTAGCTGACACAAAACAGCTTTGAGCTGTATGCAGTTATTGTCTTGACCAGATGAGGTCTTCCTTTTATTATGCTGTGATTCATAGAGCAAGTAGGAATGTTGTGCTACAAGCACACTATACATGGTAAATAGCTCTGGTTTTGATGCTATCGTTTTATCCATTTATGATTTTTTTTTTTTAGACATCTTTTAATGTAAACCAGGTGCTAGAAGTGTGTTTTCTTACAAAGGAGCAGTGAATGATGGAGACTGAATTTTCAAAGGATCTTAACAAAGCTAGATGCTTATAACCCATTGACTTTCAATAAGAATTAGGCACCTAACATCAGATCTTCAGCTGGTGTAAGTTACACAGCACCAGTTCACATCAGCTGTGGCTTTGTTCTTGGACTCCAGTTCCACTTCTATTGAAGACTGAACAGTCCAGAAGGTCTTGGCCCTGACTGCATTTTGAATGTACATTGCGTATCCTTGATTGTGGCTATGTAGCACCATGTTACATCACTAGCTATTGCTCTGTCCTTTTCTGATTGGGTTTCACTTTTTTTCTTTCTTTCTTTTGGACCCACCTGGGTTCTTCTTAGGGTGGCCATCATAGAGGACATTCTGATTTTTTCTTCAAGAGAAAAATAGAGGCCATAAAGGCATTGGGTTTCATATCAATAGAGGACAGAGGACAACCGGACTGTCTTCTATGATGGCCACCCTATTCTTCATCCAAGACAGCTTCACAATCTATGAAAAGTCAATTAGACACTGGGATTCAATGTAAAATGTTTACTTCTTTTCTATTTCCTTGTACCAAGAAGCAAGTGAGAGATAATAAGCTGATGGGTAATAAAGTACTGTCTCATAATCACCCCTTGATTCTGACAAGTATAATAAATTATCCAAATGACATCACTCCTGCAGATGATACTTAGGCTCCCACTCAAAAGATTACTATGTCTGTGTGTGTATGTGCCAAAGGATACCAGCAAGAATTTCTGCCTGGTGACTCCTCTTTAGGGATGAAGTCATTGTGAGTTATGGCAATGAGCCATAACTAATAGCCAGAATCTGATGCAGCCTTTGTAACAAGAAATATTTTTGAATCTTGGCATGGCTGGACTGTCTCAAGAATTTCTTTCAAGGGTATTTGTGTTTGATCTTTTCAGATGGAGATTGGTATCCGCACCATCACTGGTTGCCCCACAACAACCAGGATCCCAAATAGACTGCATACTTCTCAGGAGATGCATGGGTGTTAGGCTTTACAAGCACTCAGCTTGTCTATGATCACAGGCTTGAAAGGAATCTAAAGGGTCATTTAGTCCAACCCCCTGCACAGATATAGGATTTTCTCTTCTTAAACCATCTCAGACAGATGCCTTTCCACCCTCTTCTTAAAGTCATCTAAAAAGGAGATTCTACAGTCTGCTAAAAGCCTGATATGCCTCCTATCACAAGCAGATCTGTTAAGGCTTAGAAGTTCATTTCTACTGAGAATTATTTCTTTCTAAATGATATAATGGTAACTCATACCACTTAATTCACCCACCCACTGGCCTAGAGGTAACAAGATCTACCGCATGGAGATTCAGCCCCAAAGGGAAAGAGGTAGCATTTGCAGGACTGTACTCCTTCATGCTTCTGTCAAGGTAAGGCAGTTTTACTGCTCCCCTGGAAACATGTCAACAGGTGGCTGTCCCTTCAAGCGGAGTCTATCCTAGCCCCACCCATGACTAATTACTTTGCCTCCCAGCTGATGCTGTGAAGCCAAGTCTCAGGGAATTGCTTGAAGACCACCTGCTCCTCCTAACAGCCAGCCAGGGCTCAGTATCTGTGAGGTACAGGAGTCTCTGGATGAAAGGAAAAAAGCTTAGTTCAGATACACGTCTTAGAAATACAGTTCAGGCACAGCTCCTAGGTAAGTGACATCTGGAATGTAATCCATCCAGGAGCAGAGTAGGAAGAAATAGGTCAAAGATCTATCCGGTATTAGGGGTGCAGGAAGGAGCCTCTTGAACTTCTTGGGATAAGGGAAAAGTATATGGCTCATAAATTGAATTGTTCTTAAATAGGGTCTTTCTATGCCTACCGCTCCCCAAAGTAAAAGTGGATCCCTAAAGCCAGGGGCTTGAGCCCTGTGGCTGAAGAGCATTCCAGTACATGGGCTAACAAGAAAGCCTATTTGCTTTCAGAGACATCATGAAGCACCAAATGGAACAGAACAAAGTACATAAGACAAAACACTTGGCAAATCATGTGACAGATGCTAGATGCCACATCAAAAACAAAGACAAAAGCCACAGGATCGCTCTCTAACCATCATGGCAAGTTTTGCTGTCCTGCCTCCACCTCTACCTGGCAGCTGTCTCCAAGAGGCAAGACAGGAGGTGGTGGTTCTACAGTAGACAATAATAAAGTCTCCTGGAAGTTCATATATTGCCTTTCATAGTTGCTGGTACTCAGAGCTGGCATTAGGGAAAATGGGGCCCTAGGTGAATTTGTATTTTGGCATCACATCCAGGCAGTGGTGTTGCTGCAGGCAGGAGCATGGTGGGCAGACTGGAGTGGGTGCCATCCCACCCACACGTGCCTGGCCCCACTCCGCCTGAGCAGCAGCTGGAGACAGAGGTGGCAGGCTGGGTTGGGCAGCAGTCCTGCCTGGGGTGTACGTCACTTGGGGCAGGGCAGGGGGAGAGTGCTGTTGTGAGCACGGTCTACTTCACATGTGTGTGTGGGTGTGTTTGTGCATTTGGCACCCCCTCACCATGTCACCCTGGGCAGGCGCCCACATCACCTACCCCTAAGGCTGACTCTGATGTACTAACATGGGCAACAGAAATAGATCCCGGTGAGCAGATGTGCAACCCACATTGGGACCAATGACAGCACTTAAACTAATACATGGTTTTAAGACAAGGCATTCACACCCATAGTATTGATTTGGCCCTAGAGGTGACAATAGAGACAATGACTTTATACCCCTTTTATACAATCTGAACATGGATCTGCAGGGCCTGTCTGGTAACCAAAGCACATCATAACATCTGTACAAACAACTGTGACCCCATCAGACAGGCTGTTTTGACAGTGGGAATTTACCCAGCAGCCCTCCAACCACCCCTTTCCCTAGACATGGCATAGACTGGGGCTGCAACCAGTATGAGATTAAACCAGTCCTAGAAGTTTTGCCCGAGCGCAACTCACATATTACTGTTTAAGCTTGTATTGTGGTTCTCCTGTATTAGTCCCGCAACCTGTTTCATAACCCTCTTAACCAGCATCATGACCTCCACACTTTCCTCAGCCTTGCCTCCAGTCACCAGCCTTAATGTGTCTGAAGGCAGCCTTCTGGCTACTGTTTTACCATTAAAAATTCTCTTCAAGCCACCCCAGCACGCTCTTCTTTGCACCTTTCCTTCCTTCACTGTCATGCAGTCCACTTTCTGTCAACCCAGTTACAGATTGAATGGTTCAGGGGGTAGAAGGGAATATCAACTGCCACTCAAACTCCATTTGCCCTCCCAGTCCCACCTCTCTTAGCTTTAAAGGGACAGCAAGACGAATTGACTCCTAACCTCCACAGCTTCATTTACAATCGGTTGCAGCATCTTAATGGGCTTGAGCATCTCCAAAATTCAGTCTTCATTGCAAATGCATGTACCATAAATAAATCTATTGTACTCTGAGTATTAAGGGTAGAAGTCACCCAAATTACAGAAGAATGAAATGATCTTTCTCTCTCAGGACTATTTTGCATTTTTTGTTGCTAGGAGCATAACAAATAGCAGCAGCGCTCAGATTTATTTGTTCATATACTTGACTGAAGTGCTACAAGGTCAGTAATATGAGCAGAATGGAGAATATGCATGTGATTTTTAACTGTTTGCCCTGAGGATGGTTTTGCCTTTCTCGCTACTGGATTTATATCTTTTCTCTGCTAGGTACAAATTAGCAAGGAGGTGCTAAAGGGGGCTCTGGGGAGCCCCTTGTTAAAAAACTGTCACAACATGGAGGTCAGGGTTGGGGTTATTTTCTTGTTTCTGTTAGTCTTCTCCTACTGTCTGGAGACATAATAAATCATCCATCACAGACATTTTAGCTCTTGGGCTCATAAAAATACTGAGGCAAAAGATTTTTTATCTTTGTACCAGGTGTCAGGAATTTTCAAAATTATTTCTCAGAGGAAGGTAATCTCAGGAGAAGAACTGTGACTGGACCAAAACAATTAGGCAAACAAAAATCATAGAATCATAGAAAATTAGGGTTTCAAGGGACCCCCAGAGGACATCTAGTCCAACCACCTCCTCAAAGTAGAACCAGCCTCAACTAGATCATCTCAGGCTTTGTCTACCTGGGGCTTAAAAACCTACAAGGATGGAGATTTTACAACCTCTGGGGAGCCTGTTCCAGTGCTTCACCACCCTCCTAGTGAGAAGTTTTCTTCATATCTAACCTAAACTTCCCTTGCTGCAACTTGAGACCATTACTCCTTGTTCCAAGAAGATTCTATATCCATCCACTTTGTAACCACACTTTGGGTAGTTGAAGGCCAATATTAAATCCCGCCCCAGTCTTCTCTTCTCTAGACTAAATAAGCCCAGTGTGGTGGAGGAAGCTTCAGGGATCCTGGGCTTGACCTACAACTGCACCCTGCCAGGATAGGGAGGCCTGGTGGACCTGCCTGTGGCAGGACAGGCGCACTCAAATACCAGGACCGAGAATCTCCCTGGTGTAAGGCAGATCACGGCACCTAAACCCCTGCTCCCACTGCCCAGTGGGTTACAACATCAGAGGGAGACAAAGCCAGGCACGCCCATATGGGGCACCTGAGCTTGTTGGGGTACAAGACCCCGTAGAGTAGTAGTGGGGCCAGGCACGTCCATATGGGGCACCTGAGCCTGTTGGTTGTAAGACCCTGGAGCCTCAAAGAGGGGCAAGAAGAGAGTTGAGGTCCTGAGAGTGGGGTGAGTGAGTTGCAGCCTTGTAGAGAGGGCAGAGTGGAGGTCAGGCATGCTTAGGTGAAGAAGCACTTGAACCTGTCTGAGTAGAAGACCCTAGGCCCCAGCATAGGGGTGGAGTTGGCGAAGTAGGCCCATGGTTGAGTAATCGCTCAGTCCTGTTCAGGTGAGGGTCACAGGAGCGCCCCAAAAGACTGCTCCAGGGCTGACCGAAGGGTGGAGCGCAAAGCTTGATGGCACTCCGGGGTCGCTCATGGGAGCAGGGCAGTATGAGTGCGGCCCTGGATAGGGTGGTGTGAAAGAGACTGGGTGAGAGCCAGGGGAGTGCAAGGGGGCCTCAATGAGAGGGGCGGCAGTGTGTGTGTGTGTGTGTGGCCCACATGAGCAGTGTGTGAAAGACCCAACTGTGTGCCCAGTTTGACCTGGCCTTGAGCTGGAGAGTCATCACACAGTGTGATGTATGGATCACGTGTAAGGTGAGGTTGGAGTGTGTACGTACCGCTCGTGTCAGCTGGGCATTCGAAGGGCAGCCTCCCGCCTAATTGACAACTTAATTGTCAACTTGCATGGCAGGTGGGTGGCATGCCCAAAGACAAGTGGTTGGCCAGTATTGTGACTGGTCGGAGGAGTCCCACTTGTCACATCAGTTCCCATGAATGACTCATGCCTTCTGAGGCTGGCGGGGCACGGCGACTGCCTGCAGGTGTTAGCAGTGAGCGGGGACTGCCCACAGGTGGCTGTGGTGATGTCTGCGGTGAGGGTGGGCTGAGTGTCAGCTGGGGTGGGGGGGCAAGCAGCACTTGGTGACCACCCACAGACACCACCAGCAGCATGGGTGGTGGCCAATTTCAGGGGGTGCATGTGCACCCCCTATGTGTCGCCAATGCCAGTTCCTTCAGCCTCTCCTCACAAGTCATGTGCCTCAGCCCTCTAACCATTTTGGTTGCCCTCCTCTGTAGTCTCTCCAATTTGTCTACATCCTTTCTATAGTGGAGGGCCCAAAACTGGACACAGGACTCCAGATGTGGCCTCACCAGTGCCGAATAGAAGAGAACAGTCACTTCCCTTGATCTTCTGGCAACACTTGTACTAATGCAGTCCAATAAGCCATTATCCTTCTTGACAACAAGGGCACGCTGTTGGTTCATTCAGCTTGTTGTCCACTGTAATCCCCAGGTCCTCTTCTGCAGAGCTGCTGCTTAGCCAGTCAGTCCTCAGCCTGTACTGGTGCAGGGTGCATGCATGGGTGAACCAAAATGGAAATGTTTTGGAGTTTTCATCAAAATGAAAAGAACTTGATTAATTTTGTTTAACCTGAATCAAAGGTTCCTTGCAGACATTAATTTTAAAAAACAAACAAACCAAAAATGGGGCCTTATTTAAACTTGGTGCACTCCCATGCCAAGCCCACCACATCCTCAGAAGAGGCAGCGCCTTAGTTGGACTCAGCTTTGCAGCATCATTATAGATGGGGTGCTTTAGTCGGACTTTTTTGGAACTTTTATCTAATTGCTGATTCAGTCAGCTTTAGCTAAAAGCACCAAAAAGCCCTGCTGAAGTGCCCAATCTATACAGACTTTGCAAAGCCAGGCTGAAGTAACATGCTGCTGCTTCCAGTAAAGCACAGGTGTTTTTTAACATCTGCAACCAACCAACCTGTTTTAGTTTCATTTTCAGGTTATAATATCTAACATCTTAAACTTTCTTTTGCAATCTAATTCAATTCTTAAGCAAAACTGGACATGTGACAGAAAAAGCTGAAAAGTGTAACTTTAAAAATGTCAGTATTAAATATCTGGGGATTTCTAAGATAAACATTTCACTTAGAAAATGTTGTTGAAATAAAATCCTTCCACATTTTTTAATGCCCTTTCAGGTTTTTTTATAATTAAAAGTGTTTGCTAAATACCTAAGTTCATGAACAGTTCTTGGCCTCCCCAACCTCCACTGTTTGGAAAATTTACTACCACAAAAAAAAAATCTACCCAGCTATACTCTGGGCAAACATGCAGGGGAAGTGCAGTTACAGCATCTTACATTTGAACATGGCAGAGTACAGAAGGCACAGTAGATTTGCACCTTATAGACTAACTAAATCAGAGATGCATAAGTTTTCACACCCCATCTGCCAGATGTAGACCATAGAGGGGCACTATAAACCAGTGATGGTTCCCCAACCTCAGATGTTATCTCCCCAGTAACAGACTACCTAACTCCTATTCTCATAAATGCATCAGCCCTTGCTCTGGACTGAGATACCAGCTCTTCCTCCTCATCAACAAAGACCACATCATCAAAGGACTAAATAACGCGGATTATAACATCCAAGGTTCATTCACCCGCTCCTCTCCCAACACCATATACATCATCACCTGCTTTCAGTGCCCCTGTCCTGTGTACACTGGATGGACAGGGTGATCCTTATGTGAGAGATGAATAGACACCAATTTGACCTCACTTCCAGAAAGAGACACAAGCCTGTGGCAGAATCCTTTAATTTCTCTGGACATCAATTGTTGTCCTCAGTGTAACTGCTCTTAGACAGCAAAACTTTAAAACAACTTGAACAGGAAAGCGCAAAACAAAAAAATAATCCGTGGACTGATTTAAGTTAAGTATGGTCTAAACCAAGATTGTGGATTTTTAGCCCATTAACTGGATTCACATTTATAACCCCTATGCCCCTCAGTGGTTTAACTGCTTTGTTTCCCTGTCTTTTACCTACCTTGCTTCTCCCAGCAGTGCCTTCTCCTTTTTCCTCCCCCTTCTTTATCTTTTGTATTCTAATCACTGCTTTCTGTTCAGTCCCTTTGTAGCATCTGATGAAGCAAGCTGCTGCTTATGTAAGCTTATGCATCTAATTTAGTTAGTTTATAAGGTACAAATCTCTCCTGCCTTCAATAATGCTACAGAAATTTACACTAGCTATCAGTCTGGCCCAGGCTCTTGACCTCCATCACCTATTTAAATACATGCGTTGAGCAGGTGTATTGAATACATTATCACTGTATTCAGTAACATAGAGATTTTCCATGTTGCACAAGTGATCTGGACACCCAGTCCTCATGAGTGAAAACAGAGCATCCAAATCCCTTACAAAACTGCTTTATAAGGTATAAACAGTTCTAGTGAGATACAAGCAATATAATATTGTTCACCAACCAATGCTACTTCTGCCCTGGTTATGGTTCTAGGAAAACACTCTCATTTCAAGGGGAAGACAAATGAGTGGATTTCTCAAATTCCTTCCCTCATTTCTGCAATATGTATGTCCCTATTATAAGGATTTTCACAGCTTAAGAAGGGATTTTATGTGGGACATCAGCAGCATATAAAACAACCCAATATGAAGGCAAGGACTTCTTTGTGCCAAGCATATTAATGTTGTTATCCCACTTCTATGACAAATTACTGCTATGTTGTCATAATGCCTTTTCTGAAATGGATGCTGCTAGCTTTTTCCCCTAGGCTTGACTGGCTGTTTCTTATGATGACCTATCCTATCAAATGGAAGGAATTTAATAGCTTGAAGACTGCACACATACAGGGAAATAACTCTATTTGCTTTAACAAGGAGGTGTAGAACAGTAACTGATGCAAGAACCAGGTTGTAATCTAGATTGTTCCCTATCTGCATATGATGCAAAGGAAGAACACCAACATCTAGCAATGAGGCAGCATGTGCATTTATAACCTGCTGAACAGCATGTTTCCAGACTGATGGTAAAAAGTAGTAGGATCTCTTGCAATAGGATCTCTTGCAATTGCAACACTTCTTCACCCAATGCAGGTTTTGAGCTATCAGATCTGTAATGATGCCAAGACCAAAATGCCCTGGAATGAAGGGAAGATGGTAATGCTGTGGCACCATTTGTCCCTATTTTTCATCCAGAGGCTGATCCTCAACACACTATGAGCTGTCAGAAGAATCCCTTCCACACAACAAAGAAAATCCCCAAAGGAGAACTCAAATCAGCAGTTATAATTAGTGAGACACAGGGTCCATCTACACAGACATCTTACTGTGGAGCTGACTTCTTAGCTTCACAGTAAAGCATCACCATTTACACGTGCACCCCTATTAGGGTGCAGTGAAATAATTAACTCAGCTGTAGGATAGTACTGTCTCTAGGACTAGTACTGTCCAACAGCAGAGTAGTTACATGCGCTGAAAAGTATGTGTAGCTGGTGAACGGGGCAGGCCGGAGCATGAGGGTGTTACAGTGCAGGGGCTGCCTGACAGCTAGCCCCACCTAGCACCCTCATGCCCCAGCCAGCCCCTCTGCAGCATGTTGTGCAGGGGTTTGGGGTGGTGTGGGGTTTGTGGGTGGAGGGTTTGTCGGGATGGCTTGTGGGTGGATTGTGGGGGAGTTTGTGGGTATGGGGGGACTGCATGGGGGTAGGAGGGACTGTGCGAGTAGGGAGGACTGCTCAGGAGGGATTGGTCTTCTGCCCGCCCCTCCCACATGGCTCACAGCCTCCCTGCATGGGCCACAGCCCTCCCTCAGCAGTAGCAGCCATCTGGGTGCTGATGTTTGCTTCTGGCAGAGACCCCCAGTGGCGTGGTGGCCACCTTAGACTGGCAGCTGCATGTGGCAACAGCCTGGCTCAGCCCATGTGCCCTTGGACAGAACCAGGCCAGCTCCTGTTGTCACCTGGGGCTTCCAGCACCGCAGGCAGAAACTGCACGCCTCCAGGCTGGGCCGGGTCAGCTCCTGCCTGCATGTGCCCCACTGCTGCTGCAGGGGGAGCTATGGGCTGTTCAGGGCGGGCGGGGGATCCACCCCTCCCAAGCAGTCCTTCCCACCCCGACACAGTCCCCCCACCCTCACAGACCCCCAACCCCCACGTCCCTCCTTACCTGGGACAGCGCCCAGGTCCAATCCACTGCTGCAGCCTTGCCCCACTCCTATGTGCCCCAGTATGCTGAGGCAGCAGGCTGAAGCAGCGGGGCATAGGGCAGCCATAGAGACTCTCTTGAGGACCCAGCCTCTGGTTGCTTTAGGGCATGCTCCAGCAGCGTGCCCTGTGCTGCTTTTTTCAGGCATGTGTTTTTTTGATACCGGGGTTTCTGGTATTAAATTTAGAGTGGGTATAAAACATGCAGCCTGGTATCAAATATGCAGCACGGGGAACATTTTTTTGCACGGGGAACATTTTTTTGTTCCTAGCATGCCTCTTGCAGCATCTTAATCTGCTTTGAGACACCACAACTGGCACGTGCACGCTTGTCTAGACACAGCCATAGAGTACATGCCTGATAGAAAACAGTTAATGCAAAAGGTGGGTGGGTTCTCCTCCTCCTCCTCCTCCTTGCTATTTTTTTAGACCAATATTAAGGATGAATATTAAAGGTCAGGTGCTGGCATATTGAAAAAGCAGTTTCATTAATGTATTTTCAGGAACTTGAACAAGGTGGAATAGTCACACACACACACCCTAGGCACTTGGTCCTTCATGCTTAGAGAGAATCATTTTCTATGTTCACTTCCTGTCTCTCTTAGTACAGAGTTATAGGTGAGCTATACCCGATCTTGAAAAGGTACTAGGGAATTAATGGAGTATAGCAGAGGTGTCAGACAATGGGCCACCAGGCCAGATCCAGCCCATAGAGCCCTATGATTGGCTGTCCATAGGTCTTGAATCAACCCCATGTGCCACATGCAGTTTGAGGAGCTGGTGTGGTGCTCAGGCTGAACCTGGTGCCACAGGTGCTACATGGGGTGCGGTCCAGGGCACACACTATGTGTGTCATCCGGCCAAATCGACTGTGTATGCTGGCTCTGGGGCTGGATAGGGCCTCAGGCTGTCCATGTGTGCCAGAGTCAGTGTACAGAGCCGGTCCAGCGGTGCACTGTATGCAGAACACACCCCGGGTCAGCCCCCTGTGCCATCTGTGCAGCCAGTCTAGCCAGATAAGGCCTGGGGCTTATGAGTTGGACACCCCTAGACTATTGCAGTTTCCAGGGTCTGGCCTCTTAGCTTGCTAATATGAAGCATGTGAGTTCAATGGAAATTCTCACATGGTTAAATCATCTGGCTGAACTGGGGGTCTCGGTCCTTATAGCAAGATTCTTCCATCATGCCATGATAACACATGCACATGCACATGCACACACTCTGGCAATGGATCAGATGTTTTAGAACTAGTTTTTATAACTAAATAAAAGTTATTTCAAGGATTGCCTTTTGCCCCATAATTGCAGTTCATCTTTTTGTCAAATTATTTTTTTCTGTTGATCCTCACAAAGGGACATTTTCTTAACTTTTAGTTCTGTGAGGGCCCCAATAGACAAACAAAGATAAAGTCCCAAGGAAAAATAATGTTTAACTGAGGTATTGAAATACTCCTCACTGTGGTCATAAGAGAATTTCTTGATTATTCTATTTTTAAGACAAGAAGAGGACTTACAGTGATCCAGATGAGTCTATATGTAATGACTTCATGTAGCTCAGTAATACTTTAAAGCTACATACTTTAAATATTCATTTTCTTCTGTTATAAGGAGAAAAGTCCTGTCTTTGATTAAAAACATGTTCAGAAAAAATTATTAGCATAAGAGCATGTTCAATAACTGCATTGTAAATATTCAGCAGTATTTAAATACAGCAGTGCAGCTATACTATAGTCACCTAAATTCTCAAATTTCTCAGTCACTTTTTCATTCCTGGTAACTTTTTGTTTGTATTTACTTGTGTAGAACAGGGAAGAAATAACATCTCTTTGGCCATTTTAACTTATTTAAGATTGTTTATCTCCAAATTGGTTATGTGAAAAGGAAAATTATTTATAGAATCTCATTAAATATTGAAAGGCCAGAGTGTATCAACATTTTTTTCCTCCTGAACTGATTATTTTTCTGAGCTACTGTTTTAAGGCTGGGAGATTAAATATCTTCTTAGACAAAAGGCAAAATAATGAAACATCAGTATTTAAAGAGAAGCACGAAAGATTAGGATTCATTTATAAATCCTTTAATACAAGTCTTCTCTTTCTCAAATCAAACATCTGTTGGGGATACTGCAGATATATTGGGTACAAAGGGGACTACATGACCTTTTCTGGTCTCTTCCAGCCCTATGTTTCTATTTTCCCTGTGATTTTCTACAGGTGTTGAATCCTAGGAGGATTCAACACCTAGCCTAGGAGGGTGTCTGCTATGCAATACATTCTTACTCGGAATCCAAAGCTTCATCAAATGAAGTGGAACCCAGCTCTTAAAATATGTGGTTAAACAGAGTTAATCTTAGGAACTGAATCTAATCAGATATAACATAAAACTATCCTGTTGTCACCTGGGGCATATATATAAAGCCTATTAAAATAAACTATACTTTCAGTGTTTCCATAGAATTCTCTCATTGTCTCTCTCTCAGTGGACATCTACATATGCATTTACTCCAGCTTACTTTTACTGTGCAGTAAGCAACTCCAGATTAAGGCTTTTTGGGTAGGTGCCTACACATGCAGGAATTAGGGAGCAGATTTGCACCTAGTTCCCTGCAGCCCTGCAGTGGGCTGCTGCTGCCACTGGGCGAAGCTCCAGGCTCCCCCTGGGTACTAGCCCAGGGGCTGGCGGGGAGCATTGGGCCAGGAGACAGATCGGGGCAGGGGGCTAGGACCTACCCAACCCCTGCAACTCCTTCCAAGCCCCATGCTTTGATCACCCAATCGAGGCTTGGGATTGGGACCTGCCCCTGACTGGGACAGTTCCCATTTGGGCTGCACAGGGAAGTCTGCATATGCAGCCTGGAGCTGGCTGCAGACTGCTCACAACAGTACAGTCCCTAGCCACCTTCAGGCTGTAAGTGCTTCCTCATGTAGCCTGTCAGGGGCAGGTCCCAGCCAGCTCCACGCTAGGAGGGGAACTGTCCCCATGCAAGGAGCTCCCAGGCCCTGCTCCACAATCACAATTGCAATCACGGAGTGAGGGCTGGGGAGCTTGTTTCCAGCCCCAGCTCCCAGCCTGTTCCCAGCCCCAGCTCCCTGATTGCAGAGTGGGGGCTGGGAACAAGCTCCCAGCCCCCACTCTGCAATCACAGTTGTGATCACAAGGGGACTGGAAGCTGCCTCCTGTCAGGGCAGGGGGACATTGTCCCCACCCAGGCACATGGAGCTGGAAGGAGAATAAGCTTTCCAGCCCCTCCCAGCAGAGAACTCCCAGCGCTGGCTCCATGACCGTGGGGCTGCTGCTGGGAGATGCTTATGTCCTAGCCTAAGCTCCATGGTCATGGGGCTTGGGCTGGGAGACCCTTATCTCCCAGCCTGAGCTCTGGCCCTGCCCCCATCTCTCCCTGCCTGGCCTGGCTGCACTCCCTTGGCCCCAGGTTCCTCCCCACCACACAGCAGGCAGGGAGGTGGGAAGCGGTTCAAGACTTTTAAGAAGCAGCCTGTGCCCCTGCAGCTAGGTAGGCAGGGGCCTCTCACATGCGGAGAAATGTAGTGATACCAGTGGCAATGTTGTCCTTGGCTGTGGGGGGCAGGGACATGTAATGCAGTCACAGGTAGCCCTCCAGGCAGTGGCAAAGGTTTCGGGGCAGGATGGGCTTGCTTTCTGAACCATCAAAGCTCAGAGTCCTACACCAGGTTTGCAGGTGCACCTGGAGCACCATGGTGATCAACAGCAGGAAGGCACAGTGGGCACCCCACAGTCTGTGCAAACAGTTCCTCATGGCATGCCCTGGACACTCTCAGCAGAGGCATGCTCAGGGTGCAGAGCTGGCATGGGGGTGAGTGAGGGAGGGGCTGGCCCTAGGGTGCTTCCCCAGAGAGGTCCCCTGGGGGGAGGGTGGGGGTGCCAGCAGCTCCGCATCCCAGTTAGCTGGGAGTCCTTCACCCCCAATCCCAGGTGCTGTGGGCTTGGAGGCAGCACAGGACACAGGCTAGCCTACAGGAGAAGTGAGGGGAATGGCTCTGGAGCCAGGGCAGCAGGCACTGCCAGGAGCCAGGCCTGCCCCGGCCTTGGAAGGGGGTAGGCAAGGCAGGCTACCTGAGGACAGCACCCGGTGTCCCACCTGCCAATGTGGAGTGAGTGGAGACAGGGGGCAACTTTCCATGGTCTCTGGGCACCCAAGCATATAGGATCCCTAATCTGAGGCCGGGCAGTGCACAGCCTCCTGGTATGGAGCACTGTATCTCAGAAATGTTGCAAACTCTCACAGACAGCCTCATTCTCCTGGCTCTGAGGGTCATGCAGCTGCACACAGAGGAGAGGTACCAGTTGGCAGCTTGGATGCACCTTCAGGGTCACCACCAGTCTTGGCTGGCACCCTGTGTGTGTGTCAGCTCCAGCAATGCAGGACCCAGGATCAAACTCACCTGCTGGACCAGGTAGTCACGGTGGCTGAGGAGCACCTAGCAGACTCACAGGGTTGGCGGGTGGAAGACATCACCTGCAATCAGAAGCGCAATGCACACAAGGAGGAGAGGGCCCAGCAGAGGGGCCAGGCAAACCAGTAGTTCTGGGACAGGCTTCTGGCCCTGGAGGAGAGATACCTGGAGGCCCAGGAGCAGCAAGCTGCCCTGGTGGTCAGGGCAGTGAACCCCATGGAGGAGGACCCCGGGTACTGGATACCCTCCTGGCCCTGGTAGTTGCCTTCTTGCCACCCACTGCCGAGCCACTGACCATAACCCTGCTCCCCCCGGCAACCTCCTGTGGCCCAGGTACAAGCCCCCATGTGGGCCTGGGCTGAGGTGCAACAACAACTTCACCAGCCAGGAGCCCCTGCCCTGGCCCCCACTACTGTTCTGGGGCCCCCACCACCCAGCCACCCCCTTGCCCCTGGGTCCAGCTCTGCCGCTCACCCCAGCTTCATGCAGGCCCAGAGCAGGAACTGCCTGTGGAAGGGCCAGGATGGTGCACGGCCCCTGCAGGCCCAACCTGCTGGCTGCAGGATGGGAAGCCCCCCACACAAGCATAGCAGTGGCTGCCATTGCCCCTGGGCAAACACCCTGCCTGCCAGCCTCACCATGGCATGCATATCCACAGGGGTGCATCCAGAGGCTGGGGTGCTGAGCACCTGTCTCCAGGTTCCACCCCTTAGGTGCCCAATGACCCCCACCCCAGGAGGGCACAAACAGCACACACTGGACAGGGTCTGCAAGGGGAAGAGGTGGTGGGTGGGGTGAGTGGTGGAGGGGCTCTGTAGGGAGGAGGGAGGGGAGGACAGGATCTGGTGTGGTGAAGGGAGGGGGGAAGGACTCTCTTGTGGTGGAGGGAAGGGGGGTGAGGGTCTGTATTTGTGGAGGGGAATAAAGTGCTATCCTGAGAATTGTCCACAGGGAACATGGTGCTGGGATGCATGATGGGGAGGGGATCCAGAGCCAGCTGTCCAGGTAGCCTACCTGCAGCCTCCATTTCAGGATGGCTGGGCGGGCCCGCAGGCAGTGGGGCTGGAGCCTGAGGAGGTAGTGGATGGTCCTGGTGATGGTGTCCAGGTGCCAGGTGGCAGCACAGGAAGTGGGAGGAAGCAGTGCAGTGGTAGGAGGCCTAAGACAGCATTGTGAGCCTGGGCAGGCAGCCATGCCACAAGGTGGGGAGGTGGGGGAAGCTCCCAGGGCTGAAACTGGCCTGGACCAGGGAGCAGTCACCATGGCGGGGCAACAGGGCAATCAGGGTGGTTAGCAGAAGCTTGGGGTGCTGGGCATCACTCCTGGGACCTAGGAGTAGAGCAGCCATAGCATGGTGGGCACAGGCTTTGACAACAGAGCCGCAGCATACTCACAGTGCTCTGCAGGCTGCTCCAGGCCAGGAAAGCAGGTGGCCAGGGAGCAGTGTGTGGGGCTACCTTTTAAAGATGGCCCCCAGTCACAGGCAGGTTTGGCCAGAGCCTCCAGCTCCTTCTGGTTGCTGCAGGGGGCTAGTGCAAGACCTGAGGGGGCAAGAGCAGACTGCTGCCATGAGCAGCAAATCTGCTCCCAAATGGGTGCACATGTAGATGCCTGCCCAGAGTGGGTTTACTCTAGAGTAAATTACTCTGGAGTAAACCCACCCATGAGCATTTGCACATGTAGATGAACCCACTCAGCACTATCTCATTTCCAAAGAACAACTCCCTTGATAAGTGGAGATGCCTACATGTCACAGTACACAAATAATGTTTTTTTTTCTTTTCAAAAAACATAGCTTTAACTACCATGTCTCTACTGATGGCCCACAGACCTATCTCTTTATTCCAGACATGCCTCCTTCCACCCAAACCAAACTCTCAGCCTCTCTTTGCAGTATCTTCTAGGCATCCAACCTTCAATCAACACAGAATTAAGCCCTTGACCATTATTCTCACAAAAGTCCCCTCTCTCCCTTCTTAGATACTCTTGACAACACTGTTATTCATCCCCTACTGTGGTTCAGGCCCTTTTGAATTCCATAATCCCTCCAGACCCACATATATCATGGAGATCTACATTTTGTTTCTTCTTTCTTCATGTCTAAGGTTTGGACTATTCTCAGTCTGTGGAGCTAAAACTTGTGCAGGCTCTCACCATCTCATGTCTATAGCAACGTGCTCCTCTCTGACCTTGAGAAATTCCAATATAATAGCCCTCCTTAAGTCCACTTAGAATAATGCTGCACCAGCCACTTGTTTCTACTTTCAAAACTTTTCATAACGTATCCCCATTTTAAATAGCAATTATATACCAACAAGCTGACAAACTACTGGCTGCACTCTGTCTGCAATACTAGCCATCGTTCATCAGTCAAAAGAAAAAAATGGTAGTTTCTTCTGCTGTCATGAAGATCAAGTCCTCATAAGCCAACAGGAGAAAGTGAACATTATTTCGCAGAAAACCGAACTGGTGATGAAGGTCTCAGGGACCCTTCAACTATGCAAATGCTCCCTGTTGTAGCACTAGGAATGCATAAAAGCTATGTCTTTCAAATAATACTTCAGTGGAAGTGGACATTTTGCCTATGTAAGTAGTACAAAAGTAGGCTGAACAGTTGTATGGTACAGCAATTACAATTCAATGGAGAATGCAGACTGACAAAGCAAAAAGTTACTAAACCAACATTACAAATGCCTAAGTTGAAGGACAGGAACCTCCTCAAAATTTAGGTTTCAACAAAGCAAAGCTCTGATGAAAGCATGTTTATGTATTTGCTTGAGGAGGCCTTCATCAATTAATTTCCAAAACAGCTGTATGGAGTTTTAATCACTCCTTTTACCAGGCACTGTCAAATTAATGGTCTCTCTTAGCTGCAGCTGTCTTTAGAAAAGGCCATGCAGTAATCTTTGCCATTCCCCTCAGATTCTATTGCTTGTACCCGGTAGCAAAACTTGGGTTGCATAGCCACAAAACTGCTGCTGTAGCAGCAACAACTGGGGCTAACAGACCACTAAGTATAGACAATCAAAAATCGCAAGGCTGAATTGATTCAATCTTCTCAAGTTAGTCTAAGCTGCATAGACTGAACAGATAAGCAAGTGAACAGACATTCACTTTTTATTTCAGAAATGCAGCCACATCCTGCAGTGGCCCAGGCCAGTAGTCAAGGGACACTAGAGCATGCCTCCCTGCTTTGCTGGAGCAGACAGCATGGGCCAAGGCTAGCCTGCCCACCCTGTGAGGGGGTGGGAGAGGTGCAAAGCATCCTGGGATTCTGGAGGACTGTGAGTTAACTTGAGTACTGCATCCAGTTCTGGGCACTGTACTTCAAGAAGGATGTGGCTAACCTTGAGAGGGTCCAGAGGAGGGCCACTCGTATGGTTAAGGGGCAGCAAGCCAGGCCCTATGAAGATAGACTAAAGGGCCTGAATCTATTCAGCCTCCACAAGAGAAGACTGAGAGGGGATCTGGTGGCCATCTATAAACTCACCAGGGGGACCAGCAGAAAATAGGTGAGGCTCTGTTTCCCCGGGCACCACCTGGGATAACAAGGAATAATGGCCACAAATTGATTGAGAGCAGGTTCAGGCTTGATATCAGGAGGCATTACTTTATGGTTAGGGCTGCCAGGCTATGGAATGGGCTCCCAAGGGAGGTGGTGCTCACCCCTACCTTGGGGGTCTTCAAGAGAAGGTTGGATAGATATTTGGCTGGGGTATTATGATCCCAGCACTCGCTCCTGCCCAGGGCAGGGGGTTGCACTTGACGATCTGTTCAGGTCCCTTCCGACCCTAGAAACTATGAAACTATGAATCCAGAAGGGAGCTGGGATGCAAGTTCAATAAACTGATTTAACCTAAATCAGTCAAGTCTGATACTACATCCCTCCAGGTCTATCTTAAACCAGTTTTAGCCATTTTGGAAGTGGTTTATGTGCACTGAACTTCTGTTATGTTACAGCTTTGAACCAGTTTCTAATCACTTATACCAGTTTACGTCTAATTTCTATCCCTAGCCTTTGTGGCAGTAGCAGTCCCCAAAGCTGGAAAGTCTCCTCTCGCTCCTAGCCCTTGGCACCCCCTTCCCTCCTGTGCTCAGCAACAGCTTCCTGCGTGCTTTCCCTTCCCCAACGCAAGCCTTGCTAGTTACGCCTCTGCTTGTGCCTTATAAGAACTCCGATAATGTAGCTAAGATCTCTTTCTATTTTTTAAGTGTGTCTACACTGCATGTTAAGGAAATAGCTGTTTGCTAGAGGAATGGTCCTGCTTATATCATAACAACCATGTATGATTGATCAGAGCAGAACAGTCATCTAAACATTATGGACATAGAGAACACTTCTTGCAATGACCAGGACTCCAAAACAAACCTTGGGAAGGGTCAGATTTTGTCTAAACAGAAGGGGTTTCAACTCAGATAAATATATAGAGCTGCAAGGATCCACCTAATGCAAATATTTAAATGGGCTTGTTTATAACTTGCTTTCAAGCAAGATGCGAAATAGCAACTAAAAAAACACCTCTTTTTCCCTTAAAATCAGGGACTTAACAATGAGATGCATTAAAAAATAGTATGATCATATATTCTTTGTCTCCTTTACGAAAACAAATTACTCTGGCCAGGGAGTTTTTTAAGCTTAGTTCTTGATGTGTCCAAGTTTAGCTACTTCTGTGATGTGCTGACACCCAGGATTTTTGGCCTCACAAATCACTGGCAGAGCAGCAGCAAACCATTTGACATATCACGCAGCTAACCTTAAACAAATGCAACCAGCTTCAGTAATGAGGGAACTCCTGGAGGTATCCGCAGGCTGAGCAAGTGATGAGCCACAGGGCATGTGACAAGCTACCTAGCCCATGGAGATGAACATTTTTATTTCAAATTAAAATGAAAACCTTTTGCAAACCCATTCTGACGTGATTCAGGCTTGAATCCATTGCCCAAAGAGGTCAGCTGAGACACAGCATGATATATTCATACCTCTGAAAATGAACAATCATTTCTAGGAAAATAATGTATGCTTATTTGGAGGACACCAAGTTGGGTGGAGTAGCAGACACTTCAGAGGACAGGACTAGGATTTCAAATGACCTTGATAAACTGGAAAAAACAGTCTGAAATAAATTGGATGAAATTCAATTGGAATAAATATAGTAGTTTGCACTTAGACACAAGCAACTACAACAATGCAAAATAAGGAAAGACTGGCTAGGCTGCAGTACTGCAGAAATGACTGGGAGTCATAGCAGGGTGTAGCTGGCATAAGTAAACAGTGTCCTATTGTTGCAAAAAAAGGCTAATAGCATGTTGAGGGATGTATGTAGTAGCCGTGTTGGTCTGAGACAAAAAGAAATGCAAAAATCTACAATTCTTGGTTCCAAAATAATACCTTTTATTAGACCAACTGAGAAATTGCAAAAAATATATATTTTTTTTGCAATTTCTGTTGGTCTAATAAAAGCTATCCTTCTGGAATCAAGAGTTCTAGATTTTGCAATAGCATATTGAGTGTCATGTGCATGCCACAGGAAGCTGCTCTTCTATTTTGTTCAGCATTGGGGAAGCCTCACTTTGAGTTATGTGTTCAGTTTTTGGGTACTGCACTGCAAGAAAAATGTGGACCAGTTGGAAAGAGTCCAGAGTCCAGAGAAGAGTAACCAGAATGACTGCAGGTCTATAAAACATGATCTGTGAGAAGAGGCTGGAGGAACTGGGAGTATTTAAGTCTGGAAAAAAGAACATTTGGAAGGTATTTGATAACAGCCTTCCAGTACAAAAAAGAGGTGCTCTAGAGATGATGGTGATCAACTGTACTGTGTCCACAGGGAAGAGAACCAAAAGTAATAGGCTGAAATTGCACTAAGGAAAGTTTAGGTTACATTTTAGGAAGGCCTTTATAAAGGTGAGGGTTGTGAAACACTGACCCGACTATCTAGAGGGGCTGTGGAAGCTCTATGACTGTAAATTCCTAAGTACAGATTAGACAAACATTTATCTGGGATGGTTTAGAGAGGGATGTTCCTGCCCTGAGCCCTCAGTTAGACTGTATGACCGCCTGAAATTCCAATGTCAGGTCCTTCAAGCACTGTTCTATAATCCTACAAATTGGGTGTGTCTACATGTGCCAATTTAAGGCTCATTATCCATTTTTAAGGCACATTAAGGGTACAGATCTACACCCTTAATGCACCTTAAAAATGGCTATTTTAGGCTATTCACACCTAAATTTGATACCTGAGAAAGCAGGTATCAAATTTATGCATGAAGTGCTAGAGCTCCTTAATTCAAATGTAGACGTGCTAAGGCACAATAATGCTATGTATGTCAATGGACTTGGAACTAACTGTGGTCCCAAGTTGGGCCACATACCACATTAATGTGCCTTAGCATGTGCACATGTAGACAATCATCTTAATGTGGATTAGGCAAATGTGCATTAAGTTTAGGTGCACATAAGAGCACGTATAGACACACCCATTCTGTAGTAAAAGGGATGAAATCCCCTCTGAAGGCCAAGTGTGGGAGCTGTACTGCAATCTAGCCCCAAGGAACTACAGTGATATTGAGATGTTTGGAGTTGGGATTAAGAGGAAGGCATCTCTCACCATGGGCAGTGACTATAGGCATTCTGCCTAAATACAAACGTCTGTGGAAGTGCTGCAGAATGTATTGTTATGAGCCCCTCCAGCCCTCCTTGTCAAATGTGCAACAAGCAAACTTCCACCAACATATGGCACACACCAGAAATAAGATACATTTGAATGGGCTTTTCTTGGGAAGCAAGTGCTTCCCTTTGCAGCAAAAGTTCTTTCAATGCTGTTTTCTTTATGGTGTTACAGATTTGCCAAACATATAAAACACAGTTGGAAATTTCCTGTCTACCTGGCCTGACAGTATTCAGACTGCAGACACCTTGCTGTAGCACTTTAAACATTGCAAGTAACATTGTATAGGTCTACACTGCACACCGTGATACAATGTAGCATAATCCAAAATAATTTGAAATAAACTCAAGACTGCCAAGGCTAGACTGCTTCTGGATCTTGAGTTAGTTTACTTGGAGCTACTTCAACTATCTGTACACGGCCTTTCAAACATACAGGCATTTGGCTGTAGCTGCGGTGAGGCAAAGAGTTAATGTTGCTGCTGCTCAGTCCCCACTGCCATGGCTCCTGGAGGTCCAGTGTCAGTGTAGCCAGCCCCCCAGGAGGTGAACACAGGGTGCATCTACACAAGACATTTTACTGTGCAGTAGAGCAATTTATTGCACAGTAAGTGTGTACTTCTACATATGCACATTCTTATAGCTCAATAAACTACACTACTCGCAAGTAAATTTGCTACCTGAATATGTAAGTAGTAAATTTACTCACAAGTAGTTATTGTGCAATAATACATGTGTAGACACCAACTGGGAGCAAATTTACTCCTAGTCAGGTCTGCCAAAAGGGGGCAACCTCAGGCTAGCCCCAGGGTCCCAGGGCTGGAAGCCTCTCCTGCCCCAGGGCTGGGCCAGCTCCATGGCAGCCCCAGTTAAAAGCCTGCAGGCAGTCTGGAGCCCTGGGGTGACTTCTGGCCATTGGCTCCCCCAGCACAACCTGCCTACACCCCAGTGCTACTCCCTGGCACCACAGTGTTGCATAGCTGCCAGGGCCACAATGTCCAGCCCTGCAGGGTACTGCCAGGCCTACTAGCACCCAGGCCCAGCTGCAGCCTGGTCACTGGGACCAGCTGGCCACAGGCAACCCTAGCAGCCTGCTTGGACCCTGCAGGTGCTGTGAGGCATTGCTTCACTGCATGGCTGCCAGTCCCATGCTGTGCCCCTGTGCTGGGCACTGCAGGCAGCCATCACAGGATCCACATGCTGCCTCCCAGGGCCTGAGCTTATTGATGGAGGAGATTGGGGACCTTATAGTACTGTGGGGCAAAGTGGAGGTGCAGAAGCAGTTCACATAGGGTGGGTGCTCCAATGCACAGGTGTATGAGGGGCTGTCAAGCCAAATGTGGGAGTGTGGGCATGGCCAGTCAGCATGGAAGTACTGCATAAAGTTCAAGGCCTTGCACGCACATTGGGTCACCATCACTGACAGTAACCACTGGTTGGGGAGTGCCTGCAAGTCCATGCCCTTTATGTAGCAATTGGATGTCATCCTCATGTCCCAGGACCCAGGCTGCAGCTGTGCTGTGTACTGCAGCACAGGTGGGCTGCCTGAGCTCCCACTATGATCTGGCACCCATGATGACATGTCACCAAGGTTCCCTCTAAAGGTGCGTGTGTGCGCGGCCGCACACAACTAAAAGTGTGGCGGCGCACAGCCTTTTCAAGGCTGTGCACCAGAAGAGGTGGGGGCAGGAGCCTGGCGCGGACTCCACCAGCTCTGGGGAAGTGCTCCACTCCCCCGCATCAGGGCTGGGGTGTGGAGCACTTCCCCAGAGCCGATGGAGCCCGCACCAGCCTCCCACCCCAGCCTCCATTCCTGCCTTGCCTCACATTGGGGAGGAGCCGCTGCCTGCCCCGAGTGAGGGCCCGCCGGCTCTGGGACACTGCTCCACTCCCCCACATGGCCTCAGGAGGTGTTTCCCTGAGCTGGTGGAGCCTCACTTGGGGCAGGCAGCAGCTCCTCCCCAAGGTGAGGCAAGGCAGGGATGGAGGCTGGCACGCGGGGCTGGCGCGGGCTCCACCGGCTCTGGGGAAGTGCTTCACTCCCTGGCCCTGATGCGGGGGAGTGGAGCACTTCCCTGGAGCTGGCAGAGCCCACGCCAGCACCCGGCTCCAGCCCCTGGCCCCCGGCTCCGGCCCTGGCCCCTGCCCTCCAGCCCCCAGCCCCAGCCTCCAGCCCCCAGCTCCAGCCTCTGGCCCCCAGACCCAGCCTCCAGCCCCCAGCCTCTGGCCCCCAGCCCCCAGCCTCCAGGCCCTAGGCCCCAGCCCCCTTTGATAAGTGTCCCACGCCGGACTGAGGTGGTGCACTCATGGACCAAGGGGGCGTGCTCACGGACTGAGGTGGTGTGCTTCTGGACCGCTACTCCTTAGAGGAAACATTGCATGTCACTGGGGGAGGGCCCCTCAGTCCACCAGCAGCCTGTCTCACCAAGCTCCCAACCCAGGGGATATTGGCCTTCACAACCTTGAGGTCGGCATGAGGGTGTGCCAGCATCCCTTCAGCCAGCTGAAAACACACTCCACAAGGGCACAGGTCTGATCCAGGCACCTGTTGAAGTGAGCCTGGTGAGGGTCCAGGTGGCCAGTGTAGGGCCACATGAGCCAGAGCAGAAGTGGATAGGTGGGGTCCCTGATGAGGAGGGGCAGGACCACTATGGTGCCCAGCGGGAGGTCCAGTACCCCCAGCATGATATACCCACTCTGCACCAGGGCTGGCAGGGCAGAGTTCTGGAAGACACAGGTTTCGTGGGCACTGACTGCCCAACCAGCACTCACATTCGTGAAGGTGCCGCGGTGGTCAACAATGGCCTGAAGCACAACGGAATGTAAGATTTGCCAGCTGTAGTAGGGGTGGTCGCCATGGGGTGGGCAGGTGATGGGGATATGGGTCCCGATGCACTGGGGGAATTCCTGAGCACGGAATCCTGCCACCACCACCGGGGGGTCGTGCACATGTAGTACCGTGTGCCCCAGCATGTTCTGGAGAGAGCCACACACCTCCAAGACAGCCTCCCCAGCAGTGGCCTTGCCTGTGGTGGCCAACATAGCACAGGTTAGTGGGTGTGGCCAACTTCAGCAGGGTGATGGCTAGCCGGATGTCCGCGGAGAGAGGCTGTTGCATGGTGGTGTCCTGCCACTTTAGGTATGGGCAGAGCTACTTCAGAAGCTCCAGATGGCTTGGGTAATGCAGACTGCCCCCAGCCACTGCTTGTTATCCCAGGAGGTCTGGATGGTGTACAGCCACCAGTCCTGGCTGGCTGACCACACCCAGAAGCAGTGGGGCTGGAGGCCCAGGAGGGCATGGACAGCACCAGAGGTGCATCCAGAAGCATGGCCTTAGTGCCCCTGCTGGGGTCTGGCCAGAAGGACAGGGTCCACGTGGCAGATGCTCAGCAGTGGGGGCCCTGGGGACAGTGTGGTGAGGCTGGGCAGGTAGTCACTGTGCATGGGGGAGCTGGTGGGGCCAAAGCAGCCATGGGCCAGATGGCAGTCACTGCAGTGGGCTAGCAAGGCCAGCACAGTGGCCAGCAGGAACCCGGGCTGCGGGGTGTCACTGCCAGGGCAGTGGCTGTGGTGAGAGAGGCAGAGGCTGTGGTGAGAGAGCTGCTATGTGTTGCCCCTACGCTCTGCACACTGCTCCTGGCCAGAGAAGTTGCTGACCAGGGAGCAGGGCTGCCTTTTAAAGCAGGGAGCAGGGCAGCAGGCAGCTGTGAAAACTGGGCTGTAGGCAGCTCTGCCTGGTGGTGGCAGGGGCCTGTTGCAGGGCCCTATGAAGGGGGAGCAGTTTGCTGCTAGGAGCAGCAAATCTGTTCCCACTTCCCTGCACATGTAGATGTTTGCCTAGAAGCATTTACTTGCGAGTAGTTTACTTGCAAGTAAACCCCCTGGTTCTGGCCTCACTGACAGTGAGGCTCTGGCAGCCATAGTAACAAGGACTGAGAAATGGCAGCATGAACTCCTTGGTGCTGGCACTGACACAGTGGGCATTTTCACACATTCTCCAGGATACAGTGACACGAGGCACTTTAATTAGTGAGCCATGCTAATTAAAAGTGCCCATGTGTTATGTATATCAGTGTCCCTGCATGTTCCCATGCTGAAAAATGGTGGCAATGCACTTTAAACTAAAGCTCATTGAATATGTTGTATTTGAAAGCGCCCCATCACCATTTTTCAGCAGAGAGATGTGCAGGGACTCTGATACAAGTGATGCGGAAGACTGCCGGAGAATGTCAATTTCTATGCTCAATTTTTCTGTGCTGGATGCCGAGAGCCACTCTGAGAGCTGCTTTAATAAAAGTGCTGCAGCATCTCATGTATCAGCATCTCAAGGGCAACCAGCATGGTTTTATTAGGGGCAGGTCATGTCAGACCAACCTGATTGCCTTTTAAGATCAGGTCACAAAAGCATTGGATGCAGGTGTTGCTGTGGATGTAGTCTTTCTGGACTTCAGCAAGGCCTTTGACACTATCGACCACCCCTTCCTCATTAAAAAACTAGGTGACTGTGGCATTGATGCCTACACAGTCAGATGGATTGCGAATTGGCTGAAGGGTCATTCTCAGAGGGTGGTTGTGGATGGGTCATATTCGAACTGGGGGGAAGTGGGCAGTGGAGTCCCCCAGGGATTGGTCCTTGGGCCTGCATTGTTCAATTTCTTTATCAGCGATTTGGACGATGGGGTGAAAAGCAACCTGTTCAAATTTGCTGATGATACCAAAATTTGGGGGGAGGTGGGCACATTAGCAGGGAGGGAAAGACTGCAGCAAGACCTGGATAGGTTGCAGGGGTGGGCTAACAAAAACAGGATGTGTTTCAATACCGACAAGTGCAGGGTGCTGCACTTGGGCAGTAGTAACCAGCAACACACTTATAAGATGGGAAACTCCCTTCTTGAAAGCACGGAGGCAGAAAGGGATCTTGGAGTTATCACTGACTCCAAGATGAACGTGGGCCGACAATGCGAGGTCACGGTCAGCAGGGCTAACTGGACCGTATCGTGCATCCACAGGTGCATCTCAAATAGGTCCAAGGAGGTGATCCTCCCCCTCCATGCGACACTGGTCAGGCCACAGCTGGAGTACTGTGTCCAGTTCTGGTCACCCCACTTCAAGAGGGATGTGGACAGCATTGAGAGGGTCCAGAGGAGGGCCATCCACATGATCCGGGGACAGCAGGGCAGACCCTACAATGAGAGGCTACAGGACCTGAACCTGTTCAGCCTTCACAAGAGAAGGCTGAGGGGGAACCTGGTGACTGTCTATAAACTCACTAGGGGGGACCAGAAGGGTTTGAGGGAGACCTTGTTTCCCTTAGTGCCCCCCGGGATAACAAGGAATAACTGCCACAAGTTGTTGGAGAGTAGGTTTAGATTAGACATCCATAGGAACTACTTCACAGTTAGGGCAGCTAGGATCTGGAACCAACTTCCAAGGGAAGTGGTGCTGGCTCCTACCCTGGGGGTCTTTAAGAAGCTGCTTGATGCTTACCTGGCTGGGGTCATTTGAGCCGAGTTTTCTTCCTGCCCAGGCAGGGGGTCGGACCTGAAGATCTACAAGGTACTTACCATGCTCCAGCAGACTCAATTAATTGAGTCTGCTCCAACAGTCCTGTATGGTCACCCTGTAATAACATGTACTAACTTAATGTGCCATAATCTGTGCTACTACACATTAGCATAGATGAATGCTTTTTAGGTGATGCTTAATGCCCATTGGGCTAATCTACTGCACATTAGCACATTAGCATGGTTTTTACCAGCTGCACTAACATGAACTACAATTAGTCCAATAGACATTTAGCATTTTGGGTAGACATGCCCAATGTGAACAAAATATTGAACAGTCTAATGAATCCAGATGCTGTCTGCAGCACTGACCCATGATCAGGTGGTAGCTGGACATTTTTAAGATGCTCAAGTGATTTAGGATCTTATATTCCATTTTAAAAAGTAACTTAGGAGCCTACATGCCACTAAAAGTCACACATGTTGATCTCCTGAGCTACTTTAGGCGCTGATTTCATGGGTTTTAAGTACCCAACTCCTAAAGAAATCTCCTATGGATAACTCCAATAGGACTTTAAAATACTTTTAAAAATCTGGCCATAAGAAATTCTGAAAATGATCCAGTATTTTGCTGCAGATAAAGATGTCACAGCTTGTTAGATGCCAACAATCTCAAACAAAAGGCAAATTTAAGAGGATGATTCCCTCCAAAATGCACCTTCATTTGTCCAAAAATGATCAGCAATGCCTCATCAACGTAACTTTTACTGCTGATCCTTCTCACACCACCTTCTCACACCAAAATAAATCATTGTGTCAGACTGTTTCTCTAAATTATTTCCCTACGTCTTTCTCCCCTTGTTAGATTTTAGAAATTCAATAGTCTTGTTGTTTTACATTTCTTAAAGTACAAAAGGTACTGATATATTCACACAGCCTGCATTTTCACTCACTGCAGGGTGAGAGCAGACACATGACAGTTACCCCAGAACAGGTGCTCTGTGGTAATTCTTTCCTACTTCTTGCTGTACTTTGTTTATTCATATCCTCGGTCAGAACTTAGTCTACTGCATGTACATTTTTTGATGGAGAAGCTTCCAACTTTCTTAGATACAGGAAAACCTTAGCAACCCTATATTCCAGGAGACAAAATACAAGCCAGGATCAATAAAAAGTATCTATTCCAAAGTCTGCCTTACTGAGGCTTAACTCCCCTCCCGGCCTATTCTCTATTATTAATGGGAAAGTCTTATTACCAAGATTACAGTGGAGATCAAATGATGCCATTCCTGCATTGCTCCCCAAGAAGTCAAAACTTCTGAAGCCAATAAGTTATCCTGCATCTCATGAAACTGTATCTTTTGTTGCCAAAAACCAATTGATCCATCTCCTTTTTGACTTCTTGTGCAGACTGTGAAGCTGACTCTCTTAGGATGCATCATATCTGCCTTGTGTTATATAATTACAGATGGAAAATTCCCACGAGAATGATAGAACATTCAAGGTATGAGAAAGAGATGCAAAAAGAATTCAGTTGGTCAGCTACAGTTTGACACAAATGTCACCCAAACCTGTCATTGCCTTTCTGTACTCTTCTGTACATTGGTACTTGGGGAAAGGTTTCGATTGCCATCTCTAATGGCATGAATACAACATAACTTCATTAAGTGGAATGCAGTTATTTTGGTCTCAGCATGATATTTTATTGGGTGAATTTCCTTTTTAAATAGTTTTTGGTATATTTATGCTACTAACAGCTGTCTCCAAGGTCCTAATTACTGTAATTAAGAACACAGGACTTTCCAGGATGGGCCTAGTGCACAGAGTGATTATATCCAGCTCAGTATCTTGCCTCTAACAGTGACCACTACCAGCTGTTTTGGGGGAAGGTTCAAAATCTCTAGGGGACATAAATTGCCCAGAGATGAAGTTGCTTCCCAGTTCCCTTAATTAAAAGTTTGGTTCCTGACCTGAAGCATGAGCATAATGTCTCTTCTAATCTACTATTTTCCTGATCCAAGCAACTCTTAATATTTGACTTGTTTTGGTAAATATCTAATGGCTTCTTGAATCCCAATAAATTCTTGCTATCATTGATCTCCCTTGGCAGTAAGTCCCATGGGTTAATTATAGAGTATGTGAGAAGCCAATTCCTTGTACCAGTTTTAAATTTGCTCCCTTTCAATTTCAAAGGTCTCCTGTTCTCGTATGAGGAGAAAGGGCAAATAGAAATGATGGCTTTGCCTTCTCTATATCATTATTATTTTATATATCTCTATTCTATCCCTTGTTTCTCATTTCTCCCAGCTAAAACACTACAATTCCTTTTTATATGGAAGCCTCTAACCACTTAGAGGGGAGTGGAGTCGGGTGTCCAAGAAGAGTGGTCGTTCCTTAAGGAGACAATTCTCCAAGCCCAAAGGGAGGTAATCCCAACAAGGATCAAAGGGGGCAAGAGGGTGCAAAAATCCCCATGGCTCACCAAAAGCATACGGGAACATCTCCTAGCTAAAAGGGAGGCGTACACCCAATGGAAGGGAGGAGCCATCACCAGGAAAGACTATACCTCAGTAGCTCGGGGCTGCAGGGGGGTGGTCAGGAAGGCCAAGGCGGAGCTGGAACTGGGACTAGCTACCCAGATCAAGGACAACAAGAAGTCCTTTTTTAAATACACAGGGGGCAAAAAGAAGGTACTGGGTAATGTGGGGTCTCTGCAAGACACGCTAGGAAATCTGGTTGTTGCGCCAGATGACAAGGCTAACCCATTTAACAGTTTCTTTGCCTTCATTTTCCTGAGCAGGGACCAGATCATCCTGTCCGCTGGGACCCCCTCAGGCCCCGGGGGAGGCACACCCAGGCCTAGGGTTAGTGAGGATCTAGTCAGGGAACTTCTGGAGGGACTGGACATATGTAAATCAGCTGGTCCTGATGACCTCCACCCCAGAGTGCTGAGGGAATTAGCAGAGGTCATTGAGGGACCCCTGGCACAGCTTTACGAGCATTCATGGTGCTCTGGTGTGGTGTCAACGGACTGGAAAAGGGCCAATGTAGTTCCCATTTTCAAAAAAGGGAGGAAGGAGGACCCAGGGAACTATAGGCCAGTTAGTCTGACCTCGATCCTGGGTAAGGTTTTTGAGAGAATTATCCTGGCGCATGTCCACGAGGGGCCAGCAGGGGAGGTTATGCTTAGGGGCAACCAACATGGGTTCATTAGAGGCAGGTCCTGTCAGACCAACCTGGTGGCCTTCTATGGCCAGGTCACAAAATCCTTAGATGCAGGGGTAGCAGTGGACGTCATCTTTCTGGACTTCAGGAAGGCCTTCGACACTGTCTCTCACCGCATTCTCATTAAAAAACATGGGGACTGTGGTGTCGACACCTACACAGTCAAATGGGTCACTAACTGGCTGGAGGGCCGCACCCAGAGAGTGGTGGTGGACAGGTCATTTTCGACCTGGAGGGATGTGGGCAGTGGGGTTCCCCAGGTCTCGGTCCTCGGACCTGCGCTGTTCAACATCTTCATCAGTGACTTGGACGAGGGGGTAAAAAGCACCCTATTCAAATTTGCTGATGATACTAAGATGTGGGGGGATGTGAGCACACTAGAAGGGAGGAATAGGCTGCAATTGGACCTAGACAGCTTACAGGGGTGGGCAGATGAGAACAGGATGGGTTTCAACACTGAGAAGTGCAAGGTGCTGCACCTGGGGAGGAAGAACCAGCAGCATACCTACAGGCTGGGGAACTCCCTTCTTGTCAGTGCAGGGGCAGAAAAGGATCTTGGAGTCATTATTGATGCCAAAATGAACATGGGCCAACAGTGTGGGGACGCAGTCAGGAAGGCCAACCACACCTTGTCATGCATCCACAGATGCATCTCAAACAGGTCCAAGGAGGTGATCCTCCCCCTCTATGTGGCACTGGTCAGGCCGCAGTTGGAGTACTGCGTCCAGTTCTGGGCGCCACACTTCAGGAGGGATGTGGACAGCATTGAGAGGGCCCAGAGGAGGGCCACCCGCATGATCGGGGGCAGCAGGGCAGGCCCTACAAGGAGAGGCTAAGGGACCTGAATCTGTTCAGCCTCCACAAGAGCAGGCTGAGGGGGGATCTAGTGGCCTGTTACAAACTAGTCAGAGGGGACCAGCAGGCAGTGGGGGAGTCCCTGTTCCCCTGAGCACTACCAGGAGTAACTAGAAATAACAGTCACAAGCTGGCAGAGGGTAGATTCAGACTAGACATCAGGAGGCGCTACTTCAGTCAGGGTGGCTAGGATCTGGAGCCAACTTCCAAGCAAAGTGGTGCTGACTCCTACCTTGGGGGTCTTTAAGAGGAGGTTAGATGAGCACCTCGCTGGGGTCATTTGACCCCAGTACTTTTTCCTGCAATGGCAGGGGGTCGGACTTGATGATCTGCTCAGGTCCCTTCCAACCCTACCCTACCAACTATGAAACACTTACACTGTCCTCTGTATCTCTCTCCCTCTCATACAAGGTAGCCAGAAAACAGCATTCCAGGTCAGGGTGTACTGCTAATCTGTATCACAGCATTCAGGATTTTCAGGATTTTTCTTTTTGTCTCTTATTGCTTTTGAATCCTATTTGAAAGTTTATGTTTTTAGTAATCTGCAGGTGTTTCTACACAAGCTACTGCACCATAGCATCTCATGTAGATGCACCCTATATTAATCAATGGGTTTCCTTTACTTTGTTCCCCTAACAAAGCAATAGTCTTTTTTGGATGAAGGTGTAAGCCACAAAGGCCCTTTATATCATGCCTTGGGTGTGTCTGCACAAGACGCTAAATCCACAGTAGACTAATTCTACTGCACATTAGCGCAGAAGACAAAAACAGTACTAATGCACAATAGAATTAGTCTACTGGGTGTTAGCGTAAAAAAAAGAAGCGTGCACCGGTGCTACTTTGAAGTAGCACTGATCACGGCACATTAAGTTAGTACCTGTTATTACAGGTACTAAACTTAATGCGCCAATTAATGGACATGTAGGCATGCCCACTGGAGAGCAATGAGGATTGGTGTTGTGTCAAGTAAATCTGAGTGGAGCTGATAATGTTTTATGACAGAGGATCTTACAACTATCTTAGATGCATCATTTCATTGTCAATGTTTTACCTCAGGTCAGGCCTTTCTTGTCTTCTGGATCTTGTGCATCTGTGCACCCAGCAGGTATCGTATGACTTACACCAGCTTTGAGGTTCCAATGTATTTGCCATTCAAGGTTCTTCCAATAGACAAGAAAGTTTCCCTAGTGTTCTGTATCAAACTGCTGAGCTCCAAGTTTGTGTCATTTCTGACACATTATTTGGCAGATAAAGAGGCTGGTTCTGCTCTGTGCTATTGTCACCCTTTTTAGCAGTGTCAGGATTCTTATTAGTATCTTAGTTCAGAGATTCCTGTCTCCTGGGACCTTTCTTGTGATGCTGGCTGCTTGGTTGCCGCAATAATATGAAAGGAAACTGTTCTCATGAGTCGTCTCAGCTGGCAGAACCAGTATGCATTTGCAGCCTTGAAAACAGAAACAATGCAGGGTTGGTAGGGATGGCTTCAGAACTACTCCACCAATCCTGTCACTTGCTGACTTTTCTTCTGAAGGTTTACAGTGCTCAATCACATAGAAGTCTCTGTGTAACTACAAGGAAGGAAAAGATATGAGAATGGGATTTTCTACAGAGATCCCCTCACAGCTATTTTCATGACGTATAACAGAGCAGTCAAACAGGTGGTTGTCAGTGCTTAACACTAGGGCTGGGCGAAGCTTTGGTCCCTGATTTGAGTCAGCGGAGATTTGGCCCAAGTTGGTGGCTGAATCTCTGAATCTGAATTGAATCGGGAGACCCTTTCATCTCTCTGAATCGAATCGGAACCCTCTGAATCGATTTGGAGAGATTTGGAAAGATTCAAAGATTCAGATATAGAGACAGCTTTAAATGTTTATCTACATACCTCTAGGTAGCAGGTGATTCATGAATACTGTGATGCTGGGGCTCATGGAGTGTCCCACAAGAGCATGGGGGACTCCCCAGCGCGCTCAGCAGCAGACCCAGAAGTGGACCAGAAGGACTTCTGGTCCACTTCTGGGTTTGCTGGGGAGCGCGCTGGTCCCCCCGGCTTGGTGACTGGTGCCTCCTGGGTCTGGGGGGCACCCGGGGTCCCCCCACGGCTGATCATCGAGCCAGAAAGGTACGGGGGGGGAGGGGGCAGTGCGCTCCCTGGCGAACCTGGAAGTGGACCGTAAGTACTTATGGTCCAATTCCAGGTTCGTTGCTGAGCATGCAAGGGGTCCCCCCCATGCTCCTGTGGGATGCTCCATCCACCCCAGCATCACAGCATTCATGAGCCAAGCCTGGTACCTCAACGTATGTAGAAAAAACATTTAGAGCTGTGTCTATGTCCGAATTGCTGATCTGCTGAATCAGCATCAAATCTTCAGATTTGGATTTGGCCGAATCAAATCCAGGACAGTGATCTGAATCAACAAATCGAATCCCTGTCCCCAATTCAGGCCAAATCTGAATCAGAATCTAATACAGCCCGTTTTATACACCCCTAGTTAACACCTGGCTCAGGGCCTTCTGCCTGACTGCCACTCCTGCTGCTGCCTAGGGTTTCTAGATCTTCCTCTCTCCTCCAGCTTCCACTTCCTGCCCCTGCCCATGCCCCTGGGAGTGTGGTGACACAGCCTATGGGGGGCTGGGGAGCCTGTGGCCTGTACAGAGGAGGTTGGACTGCCCACATGGTATGGAGACCTACGTGGTTGGAGGGGGTCTGTAACAGTGGGCCTGCTCGGGGCCATTCTCAGAGTGACCCGCCCACTTGTTCCTGGGCCAGCTGCCTGCATTCTTGCCCACCATGCCTTGATGTTAATTGATTAATTAGTAGATGTCAATTAAGTGGGAGGCTGCCCATTTACTGCCCCGATGCCAGGGGGCACTATCTGCGGCTCCATTCCTCCCCTAGACCACAGCCCAAGCCTCGCAGGTGGCATCTAGGTGTTCTTATCATCACCGGCCCCACACTGGGCCCTAGAATCCTTCTATCAGGACCCCTCCAAGATCCCTCCATTCAGGCAGCCTACCCCACCTTCATTCGGCTATCTAGCTCCCTGAAGCTATTTTCCCCTCTTGGGTGTGACTCCTCCCGGGACCTTTGGCTCACTGGCCCTGGCCCACCTCCAGGCCAGTCGGGACCCCAAGTCCCCGGCTCTTGGGCAACCCTCACGGTAGGCCCCTGGCTCTTTTGACCGTCCTGGTCCTGGCCCCAGTATGGGCCAGTCAAGGGTACTCTCTCAATCAGGTCTGAGTCTGTAGCCCCTCTCTTTCTTGGGGTCTGCCCTCTGGGCCCTACACACAACAGGGTTACCCACCCAGTGGTGGGGGCTAGGGGTTAAGGCACCCCAACCCATTTTTCACCAGGGTGGTAACTGGCCTGGCATTTCCTGTGGGCTCCCACACCACTGAGAGCCCCACCAGGCCACCCACTACCAGCAGGGTGCAGTTTTAGGTCACACCCAGGACCAGGCACCTACTTTCCATCCCTTACAGCTCCTCCCTTATCTCCAGATATAGATCTACAGCCCTCTGGCCAGGCAATATTGTTGCCTGCCTCCTGCCTCCAAACTGCCCTGTTTATATAGACAGCCCCTGATTCAAAATAGCTGCCCAGATCAGGCGCCTGGTGGCTGCCAGCTCCAGGCCCTTAAAGTGGCAGGCACACACAGTGCCCTGCCACAGAGTCCATGAGGTCCCATGTCATATGCAGCTCAGAGGTCACCCAGCTGCTCAGAAGTTGGGCAGCCCTGACTTATAACAGTGATAGTATAGTGTATAGGTATAAGGGACATAGGCAGTGGAAGGCCAGGGAAAACAGGGCTTAGCCCCACAAAACATAGCTCCATTGCTCCACCACCACTGCCACGCCCCACTGTGCAACACTGTGCCCAGCATGCCCACCATGCACTGGCCCCTGCAGGAAGAAGAGGTGGCCCTGCATGACCCTGCTCCACCCTCCGCAGTCTGCCCTGCACTGCTCCCTGCACTCCCAGACCTCCCAAATAATATTTTCTCCTTCCGCTGCTGATAAGGTAATATCCTTTGAAATATTTTGTGAGCCTTTCGGTAGTGCTGACTGTATCTGTACTGTGGAAGGCACCTGCAACCAGTTAGAAAAGCAGCCTGGATGTAGTTATGCCTTTATATGTTTGTCTTTTTTAGCAAAGATAGATATTTGGGACCCATCTGTGCCAGGATGGTGTCTTCATATATTTTTTTCAGTTGTGTAAAAAGAGAGAGATACAGCCATTCACTCCATCTCTCAAACCTCTGCAGGTCACTGCATCATTCTTTCTTCACGGTATGTCTACACTGAGCTCTGCTGTGCACTATGGAGGTACCTCAGGTAGCTTTAATTAGGGTAGCTAAGCTATAGTAAGCAGGCTAGTGGTAGAAGCACAGATCATTGCATAGGCTGGATTCATCCTGCCATATTGTCAGTGTTTGCATATGCCTGTGGTATATGCAGTATAATGCAGGGCCAGTAAAGGCGCTGATTCAGCCTGGAGAACTTTAAGATGCTTTGGAGTTCAGCACCAGGACAGAAGAGGGAAAGGCTGGGAATCAATTCAGACAGCATTATCTTCTTTGCTTTATAACAGTTTCCAAAACAGGTTGCCTTTTGTTTGCAATTAAAGGTTCAATTAAGTTTGGGTTCCTTGGTCAAAAGCCTCTAATTTTTTACTCCATTCTCACTGATCCCTCAGCCAGTCACAAAACATACCATGTGGCACTAATTTACTGCTCCCTTTACTTAGAGCTCAGCCTGAAAACGCACAGCTAAGGGGAAAAGGGAGGCAAAAACAGCTTTCTATCCCCCCACTCCCAAATTTCAGGCTCTTAAAGAGGCCCCAAGAAAGACTTAGGGTGCCAGGAGTAGGGTGGCCATTGTAGAGAACAGTCCGGTTTTCTGCTACTCTGTCCTCTGTCCTCTATTGATACAAAACCAGATGCCTTTATCATAAAGGTGGACATAAAGGTGCTAGATTTCATATCAATAGAGGACAGAGGACAGAGTAGCACAAAACCAGAATGTCCTCTATGATGGCCACCCTAGCCAGGAGACTGCCTTACCCCATGTTAACTACTCCTAGCTACCTACAGATGGGTGTTGCTCTGATGAATCTCTGTCATGATAAATGCTTTGTCCTCAGCATAGGCTTATTCTGTGATGTACAAATCAGATTGCATAGGGCAGTCTATAA
This sequence comes from Alligator mississippiensis, assembly GCF_030867095.1. Lineage (NCBI taxonomy): Eukaryota > Metazoa > Chordata > Crocodylia > Alligatoridae > Alligator > Alligator mississippiensis. The sequence continues at coordinate 157,179,926 of NC_081826.1, read as the reverse complement.
CTGTCAAAAGAAATGCCTATCCCAGAGGAATTTCTTCTCCTGTACAGCCTGTTTGGCTCCAGGGCCCCAACAACCATATACTGAGGCTGTAGCAAAGGGGAGAGTGTCTCCCTCTGAATATATAGAAGAGTCTAGAAAAGGCAGAAGCAAAGAAGGAAGAAGACAGCAAGAAATATAGATGTTCAGGGTCCTCTGCTATGCAAGCCCGCCTTCATCTGGAGCCTGTAAACCCTCCAGATTGCAGAGAAGGAAAGGCCACAGGAAAAAGAAATAAGCAGAAAGATGATCTTTGAGAGAGGCTGTAATCAAGACAACATAAGTAACAAACCAGGAGGGGATCCCAGCCTGTAGATGAGGATTAAAGCCATAAATCCTCTGGCTAAATATGTTCTGTGTTCAGATAATTTTCTCAGCTTGTTTATGTATTCCCCAGCTCAGACAAGCATCAAGCCCCTCCTCTGCTTCTCCCTTCCCCTCCCTTTCAGCCCCAGTTGGAAAATCTTGTTAAAGACATTAAAAAAAATATTCTGGAAACAAGGGCTGACTTTGAAAACACCATCAGGAACAAGACAGACAGTGGAAGCTGATGCTATGAAAGCTCACAAAGGCAATATTGAGCAGCTGAAAAATCCTGTCAGAAATAGCACAAAGTGTTAATAAGACACCACTACACATGGATCCAAGCTAGGTCATTTAATACAAAGATGAGAAAAATTTAAAACAGTACCAATGACTGTGGGGTATGACAAAAATCTGCAAAGATCCAGAAGCGTCAGAAAAACAATACATGCAAGTACAGGGCCACTCTCCACAGTTCTTTGAAGCAGTCCATTCAAACTGACTAGGCTAAGTATGAAGTTTAAACCCAACCATTTGTTAGAGATGAGATGAAGGCATGAATCCCCAAATGATAACCATATTAAGGTAGGGGATGGTGGACAATTCAGCCCCCATAGCCATTAGGGTGGCCACCATAGAGGACATTCGAGTTTTCTGCTACTCTGCCCTCTGTCCTCTATTGATACCAAACCCAACACCTTTATGTCCTCTATTTTTTTCTTCAGGAGAAAAATAGAGGACATAAAGGCGCCTGGTTTCATATCAATAGAGGACAGAGGACAACAGGGCTGTCATCTATGATGGCCACCCTAATAGTCATTATGCAGCATGGGACAAATTTCTAAAAGATCTGAGCTCCCATGTTGGTACCTAATTCAAAGATCCAAGCTTCCAAGCTCCCAACATGCTATGCTGGTTTGAAAAACTTGGCCTGTGTGATCAACACATCATAGAGTTTCAATAAAAAAAATCCATATACACTTTGTTGCAAGGTTTTCCCTTGACAGACTCTCATCAATGAAGACTGAGTAACCTACTGTGGCTGCCAAAGCCTGGCCTGTTTATCTACGAGCAGCTTCTCTTTGATTGTGAGGGATCCTGGGTTCAAATTTTACATAAATCCTACTTTTTGGAATAGAGGTAAATTGGATGAACTGCCAGAATTCTCCTCCAAAGGCTCAAGAGTCTCAAGGCTCTGTAATTGTGATGATCTAGAAATTTAATTGCTAAATGAGCTGCACCAACTTGCAGGGAGCTCCCCTTTCAACAAAGGTGCTAAAAATCTACAACCAATCTTGTGGAAGTGCTAAGTAACAAAAACTAGAAACATAGGAGCAGAAGGGATCTTGTGGGTTATTGAGTCCAGTCCACTGCTGTTAGAGGCAACAACACCATATAAATTAATGTAGGTCACATTACACTAAATCCTCAACTGAAAATGGCCAAAGGTCCACTGACTTCAATAAATCTGCTGTTATTGGATGAAGATCTGGCCAATTTAAATACATTACATTTTATATATGGTACCTGACAGACATTTGCATTGTAGACAACAACTTCCATATTCAAATCCATATAAGCTCAGTGATAAATCAAAGGAAACCAGCAATTTTGGTTTTCTTAAGCAGCAAGAGAGAAGTGCCTGCAATCTGGGAGCACAAAGGGCTAATAGACATTGGCTTCCTTGGGATCTAGAAGAAAGACCCACTTTAAATCAGCTATTTCCTAGAGCTGTCACTTTGCAATGTCAGAATAATACTAGGAAGCTTGATATGAGCCCTTGTTTAATCAAGCCTGGGTACATCTACATGAGATGCTTTACTGCACATTAGACTAATCTAACGCACAGTAAAGTGTCAGCATCTATATGTGCACAGCAACTAAGGTGCAGTAGATTAGTCTAATGTGCCATTTTGTAGTACCTGTAGATACCCATCCTGATTTTCACATGGCTGGGAGAGCTATTCTGGCTCGGCAGGATGCTGCCTCCCAGCCAGGTAAAGATCCAGTTGGGTCCTGATCTCCACATGACTGGGAGACAGCATCTTGCTGAGCCAGAACAGCTCTCCCAGCCAAATGGAGATCGGAATGGGTAAATTCAAAGAAAATTCAGGCGCATTCCTCTCACGTGTAGACGCGCCCCTTGAGTGCTATGTAGATTTGGGTTAATTGTGATGTAAAATTTCAAATAATGTAGAATAACATGACTTTATAGTCAAGATGAAGTCTCATAAGCCACACCATACCCAATGAGACAGCAATAATTAACCTGCATGACTCCAGTGCCTGGGGCCAAAGGAGACTCCTGTCATCTTGTCACAGGTACACACTGCTAAATCAGAATGGATTTATTAGGCAAATTCCTTTCCTGGGATGTCTGCAAAAAGCCAATTTAGAGCAATGATAATTAATGGCTGCTGTTAACTCGGACCAGATTAACAAATATTCCACTCAGCACAAAGGGAAAAGCACCGCAGAATGAGCCATAAATAGCACCAGTAGAAGCAAAATGCCTCCTGAGGTCTATTGCAGGGTATTAAGAACCACATTGTTTTAGGACAGGGCTGGGCAATTATTTCAGCTGAAAGGCCACTTCAGGAGTTCTGGTGAACTGTCCAAGGCTGCAAGGGTAGCCCCATCCCTTGACAGTTGCCCTGCCCCCTGGTCACCATCTTGGGACTGGAAATCCCACCACTAACCCCTGACCTTTGCCACCAGAAGTCCCTCCCCTTACCTTGGAAGTACTTGGGGGCGGGGGGGGATTCTATCTTGAAACCGGAAAAAAAAATCATATTCTAAAGAAAAAAAATCAAACATCTACTATAACTTATTTTAATTTTTTTTAAATATATTTTTATATATATTTTATATATTTTATATATATATTTCCTGATTTATGTGCATTTGTACAGCATATCTAGAGGCGATTGCATAATAGCTCAAAATATACTCTTGTAAATTGTGTGTGGGGGGATAAGGAGGTGCATGTGGAGACTGTGTGGGTGTACTGGTGTCATGGGGTGTGGGCAGTGTGTGGGTAGGATGTGGGGAATGTGGTTGGGGTGGGAGTATGAGCGAGGATGTGGGTATGGTAGAGGTGGTGGGGTGGAAGTGTGTATGGGAGCTATGAGAGGGTGTGGGTATGTTTGGGGTCTGCTGGGGAGTGAGGTGTGTGGGAGGGTGTCATTGTGTGTGTGGATATGGTGGGGGTGTGGGAGTATGTGTGGGTGTGTGGGGGTTATGATGGGAGTGATGGTAGGGTGTGGGGGGAGAAAAGTATGGGTGTATGTTGGGGGTATGGTGGGAGGTGGGGAGTCAGCCCCACCCATTCCTTCCCGAGTGCAGTGCACAGTTCCCAGCTGGAAGTCCAGGACCCATATGGTGTGGCACAGGGGCAGCCTGGCCCACCCCAGCACAACACAAAGTCCTGCACTTAGGATGGAGCAATTTCATGCACAAGTACAGGCTAAGGGCTGGCTGGCTAGGCAGCAGCTCTGTAGAAAAGGACCTGGGGTTACAGTGGACAATAAACTGAATATGAGCCAACAGTGTGCCCTTGTTGCAAAGAAGATTAATGGCATACTGAGTTGCATTGGTAGGAATGTTGTCAGTAGGTCAAGGGAAGTTATTATTTCCCTCTATTCAGCACTGGTGGGGTCATACCTTGAGTCCTGTGTTCAGTTTTGGGGCCCCCACTACAGAAAGGATGTTGACAAATTGAAGAGAGTCCAGCAGAAGGCAACAAAAATGGTTTGGGGGCTGGGGCACATGATTTATGAGGACAGGCTGAGGGAACTGGGCTTATTTAGTTTGGAGAACAGAAGACTGAGAGCGGATTTAATATCAGCCTTCAACTACCTGAAGGGTGGTTCAAAACAGGATGGAGCTAGACTGTACTCAGTGGTGGCAAATGACAGAACAAGGAACAGTGGTGTCAAGTTGAAGCAAGGGAAGTTTAGGTTAAATATTAGGAAGAATTTTCTCACTAGGAGGCTAGTAAAACACTGGAACAAGTTACCCACAGAGGTGGTGGAAGCTCCATCCTAGGAGGTTTTCAAGACCTGGATAGACAAAGCTTTGGCTGCAATGATATAGTTGGGGATGGTCCTGCTTTGAGCAGGGGGTTGGACTAGATGACCTCCAGTGATGCCTTCCAACCCTAATTTTCTATGATTCTAACGCGGTTCTGGCTGAAGGCCAGGGACCACACAGTGCATGATGGAGCCAGCATGGCTTGGCCTGTCCCCTCCATGCTACACCATGTAGGTCCCAGCCATGCAGTGGAGAACTGCATGCTCCCAGGAAGGGATGGGACAGGACAGGCTGGCTCCATGCTGCACCATGCAGTTCCCAGCTGCAAGGCTGGGACCTGCATCATGAGGCACGGATCAAGTCTGGCCCATCCCATCCCAGCTGCAGCATGTAGTTCCTGGCTGCAAGGCTGAAACCTGCATGGTGTGGTATGGAGCCAGCCCAGCCAGGCCCATCCCTTCCCACGAGCATGTGATTCCCCACTGCATGGCCAGGAACCATGCAGTGCAGTATGGAGCTGGCCTGGCTCATCCTGTGTCTGCAGCTTGCAGTTTCTGGCTGCATGGCCAGGACCCACGTGGCATGGCATGGAACCGGCCTAGTCCAGTGGTGTGCTAGAGTGCCAAGAGCTGCTGGAAATCCTGCACCATCATGATTGTCCATGCTTTGGGCTGGGCAAGATTCTGGTCAGGAATGTCCAGAGGAGTCTTCCAGTGGCACACAGGCATAATGTCAGGTGGCCCAGAAAGGATCTCAATCTGTAACTCAGCCTGGCAAGGCCTAACCACACTTTGGGTTAGGCAAGACCATGGTCAGAGATGTCCAGAAGTGTCCCCTGGTGCCGTAGAGGCATGGTTTGGGTGGCCTAAACAGGATTTCCAAACATAATCCAAGCCCCAAACCCAGTTCCTTACTTGAGCTCATGTATTTAGTTCAGCAGGCATGGGGGGCTGTCAGTTGGCAGCCTGGCATGGCCAAGCTGCATTTTGGGCCCAGCAAGACTCAGGAGAGTTGCTTGGTGCCACAGAGTCATGGTGTGGGGTGGCCGAAGAAGCATTTCCATCTCTAATCCAAACCCAACAACCAGTTCCTAATTCAAACTCATATACTTAGAACAGTGGCTGCGGGGGATGTCAGTTGGCAGCCTGGCATGGCCAAGCCTCACTTTAGGCTGGTCAAGACCATTGTCAGGGATGTCCAGGAGAGTCCCCAGGTGGTACAGATGCATGGTGTGGGGTGGTCCACAAAAGATTTCCAGCCATAATCCCAGACCAAAAGCCAATTCCTTATTCGAGCCTGTATACTTAGTTCAGAGTCTGGGGGGCTGTCAGATGGATGCCTGGCACAAACAAACTGTGTCTTGGTCTGTGAAAGACCATGGTCAGAGATGTTTGGGAGTGTCCTCTGGTGCCCTGGAGGCACGGTATGAGGTGGCCCAAGAAAGATTTCCAGGCATAATCCTATGGTTTCTTTGTCCCAGCCCAAGCCCAAATCCTTCCCTCCCCCAACCCCAACAGACTTACCAGCTGGAGGCAGCTGTGTCAGCTGCCTGTTTAGTCTATGGCCAAATCGCCAAATCTTTTCTGAATCGATTTAGATGCTTCAAATTGATTCAGAGCTTTTAATTGGTCTTCCGATTCGATTTGGATTCAGAGATTTGATCCTTGAATTGGGCTGAATCTCCTCCGAATTGAATCAGCTACTGAAGCTTCGCAGAGCCCTATTATGCATTTACTAGCAAAAGGGAAAATGGCCATTGTGGAGCCTTATGTTACAGAATGCTCTCTGGTGCTAAAAAGCAGTGTTCTGCGTCTTAGCATCCCTTGAGTGCTGCAAAAGAGACTGCAAATGGCTCTGTGTTCTTGCTTTCATAACAGACAGCAACCAGAGAACACAGCTAAACAAAGAGCTGGGTTCTCAGATTGAGAGTGGAGCTCAGCTGCAGCCTTGAGCAGAGGGCTTGGAACAGAGATCACTAAATTCTTGCCAATTGCTTATTTTAGCCTTTGGTGGGGATAGATTCAACCTCTCTCCCAGCCCTAGCAGAAACAGCCCAATGAATGGAACAAGACTTAGAACAAACACCCAAGTTAGAAAAAGCTAGATTGGAACTCCAGGCTGAGCCACAGCCTCAAGAAGTGGAGCATTAAACCCAGAGGCCAAGATCCAAAATTCATAATTAAGGCAAAGCCAGAAATCAGGAGCAATGTAATTCAAAATGCTGGGTAAAGTAAAGCAGGAGCTAGGAGGGGGGAGACAAGACAACAAGCTCATTAAATATATTAAGCAGCCAGCATTCCTTTATTGGCAATTAGCTTTTATGTGGACCTGTTGATCCTGGCATCCAATCTGGTTGCTGGCTGGAATAAGTCACACAAGCTACTGCTCAAACTAGCCCCTGCTATATCTAAAGACCAGGCTCTTTGCATGGTACTGCTTACAGCAACCACAGGCTCGCCAATGTGAATAACTTTAGTGCCAATCACAGGTTGTTAGAAAACGGTACTGCTCCAGTCTCGTTACTTTTTTCCCAGCCTGACATGCCTTCTCCCTCCTATGCTGTGAATGAGGAGGGTTGAATCCCCTGAAGGATTCCTTCCTGCTAGGGTAAGGTCATTTGGCTTGTTGATCTGGCTTAACGTCCCTTTTGCACTGCTGAGATATCTAAAAGTGTGTAAAGGGGTTAATTTATAAACAGCAAGGAGAAATGTCTTGCCATACCTGTAAGATTCCTCCCCAAAGCCACAGTATTCCACAAAGATCCCAGAGACTGCAAAACCCTTCCCCACCAAAAAAACAAATCAATACACTATGCAAAAGCAAAACTGTCTTCTTAAACGTGTAATTTCATTCACACACAAGAGGAGCATGATACAGGAATACCTGGATGAAGTTCTCTAGCTCATGTGTCACTGGAGATCTGATTCAATGATCAAACCAATGAAAACTGTAGGAGCTGCCTGTGATTACAAGCCTTGTAGGCTGCTCTAGTACCAAAAATCAGGGACTGAGAAGAAGGGATGCATGAAGAAATTTTTTTGTTCTCATTAGATTCGAGAAGTTTACTACATATTGTACAGCAACTAAAGGGGAGTCAGGCGTTTTGTTCAATCTTTCCTGTTGCAACCCAGAAGGCAGTGAACTTTCTGTCTCAAGGCACTTCCATTCAATATAACCTCCATCTAGCTAGCCCTCACTTTCCCTCCTAGGTTGCAGCTCAGGGTGTGATAACTGCAATTTATTCGAATCTAATGTGGATGGAATTTTAACACTGTTTGTTCATGAATATATTTATATGTTCCCTCATTGCTTTTATGCTTTATGAATGGCTGCAGGGAAAAGATATTTTTTTAGAGCCTGCGTAAGGGAAGAGAAAAAATAGGCAATGATAATGCTCTTAGAAAACAATTATGTTTCAGTTAGTTTAAAGAAGGGTTAACAAATAAAGTTGATGTATGCTGCAGGGCTTTGGCAGGATTATACTTCAGCAGGGTTGAAAAGTGGTGGAGCATCCCTGAAGTCTGGTAAGCGACAGCCTACTGCGGGGGTATTCTGAAGTTAGGGGCTTGATTCATATAAACATTTCAGCCATTTCAAGCCACCCTGTCAAGGTAAAGATGTCTCTGAATTGATCTTAAAGTCATGTAAGCCAGTCTTCTAGTGGTGGCTGGGCTACAGGCCATGATGGATGAGCCTGCAATAGCAGTGGTTTCACAGTTCTTTTTAGGGGGCAAAACCTGCTTTTGTTCAGCTTGCAACCACACTTCTGGTTTGAACCCAACTGTCCAGAGGTGAGCCCTGAGCAACAGTGTCTCGGGGGAGAACCCAGTGTCCTGAAGCCACTTCTCCCCCAAGACACTGTTGCTGCCTGAGCTCAGTGCTCACCTCTGGCCAGTCCCAACCATCCAGTCTTTCCAGGACCTGCAGTTAATCACCCTGTTTATCAGTCAGCCTCCTGCTCCAGCCCTCACAGGCATCAAGGGCCATCAAGGAACGACTAGGCAGGAAGTTCCCATAGCCTTTTTATTTCTGCCTGTACAAGTTGCTTTTCTGAAGCCTCCCAGCTGGCAAATGAGCAAGTGGTAACTTTTTTTGGCTTTTACTTCAATTTGCATAGGATTAAATGCAACAAAGAGGATGCTCTAGGGCTAGGGACAGACATTACACATAAACCAGTTTAAGTGATTAAAAACTAGTTTAACCCTGTAACAGAACAGATATTCAGTGCACATAAACCAGTTTGAAAATGGCTGAAACCAGTCTGAGATAAACCTGGTTGAATGTAGTATCAGACTTAACTTATTTGGGTCAAACAAGTTTATGCAATGTCTGTCCCAGACCCCTTCCTGGTTTAACTTAAATCAGAATCCCACAGCATCTCAGCATGCTTTCTGGGCTGGGTGGGGCTCTCTGCTCCAGAGAGGTGGGCTGCCCCCCCCGCTCCTTGGTTGGAACTCCAGCAGAGACTTGCAGGCACAGCAGCATCTGCCTGGCTTCCCCTTCCCCCCATTCTCCCCAGCCCTTGCTGCTTGCTGCCCAAGCAGGGATCCCTCCCTCCTGTCTCCCATAGCACAGACCATAGCCAGCATGTGGTATGCCAGCTAATTCTGAGAGGTGTCTGCGTAAGGCAGACAGGCAGTGTCTGCTTAGGTCTTTTTGGAGCTAATCAACAGGTAGCTGGTAATGTCCCTCTGTTCCTCCCTTGGAAAATATATTTTAAGAACAACTTGAACTAATGAGAGAGGCTTTGCTTTCTGATGGGGTGCTAAATGCTGATAACAGAGCTGATAAATGCTCTGTTATCAAGGCAGGGGACCCCTCCCTAATTTGAGCATCCTGCTGGGGCCTGGTGATGCTCCCTCAGCTCAGCACTATGAAATAGAAGGGAGGTCTGTGCTATGCCGCCCTCCCCCCGGGCTTCTAGCCTAAGCCACTGTGGGCATGTGCCGGTATTTCTTTAGTCCAGAGGGCATGTCTGAATGGTTACAAACTGGTTTAGCTTAGCCAGGCTAGACTAACCTGCCAAGATTGAATCAATTCAGGCTCAGGCTTTTTGAATGTCTGTCCCTAGCCCAGTTGTTTGGACCCAGCTGCTGAATGAAGGTCCACCACCTGCTAAAGGATGGGCTCTTCAGCCTAATAGGACCACCACAAGCTCCACTTACCAAGAAGCAGATTGAGAGGGAACTGGCTAAATGACATAACAGAGTAGTGCCATACCGCCCTGAAGACGCTCTACGGCAATGTGCGAGTTCCTTGCCCAGTGCTGGAGGAAAGTGACTCTCTCCAGGATCCTTTGCTATTGTCATAACATCAGATTAATTCTTCAAGTTCAGCATTGTGCCAGGTATGAATATCTCCTTGATTTATGTTTCTTTGCATGACGTTGTAGGGAAAATACTCTCCAACAACTTTATGGTTAATGAACTTTTTTCTGTGAGAATAGAAAGGGAAAACCCACTGGACCAATTTGTGTATTCACCCATCAGTTATACATTGCTTGTTCCTATTAATCTGCTGAGCTGAAATGTCAATCACCAAAAATAATTACTGCAAACAAAATGGGAACATTCATGCATTGTTACAGTGTTGTAAGGAGTGTTCACCTTTCCTAACATTTTGAATAAGGAGCTACATACCATTGAAGTGAATGGGAGGCAACCATTGCTGCTGTAGTTGAACTCTTGGTAGCTCCAAACTAGAATGTTGCATATTATTGTTTACAAAAACATTTTGGTACAAGAACAACGCAGCCATTACCGTTGTGTCTTCTGCCTGTGCACTAACAGTGCATTTGGTTTTACGGTTTTGTGATTATTTTTATTAGGCACAGGCTATTTTCTCATAAAGCTTTAGTAATGTTCAGTAATATTGTTATTACAATACTGCCTAGGGGCCCCAGCTGAGCCCAGAGTCCCATCATGCCATACATATACAGAGAAAAAGCCTCAGTTCCAAGGCGTTGACAGTTTAAAGACAGACTTGCTCAAGGTCACCAAGCCAGAAATAAGAACCCACATCTCCTGAGTCTTAGCCACCGCCTCCCAGCCACAGAACATTTTGTGGAATGCAATATTAATTAGGAAACAAAGCATGAACTTAATTTTTGTCTGGATTGTACCTGGGTGCAGGTGCACAAGGAAGGAAAGGGTGAAAAGTATGTTTATACCCCAACTCTTGTGCCCTCTTCAGGTTACAGGGAGCCTTGTGTTACTAGGATTAGGAGCCAGATGCAGGCTGTTGCTGTCTATACAGGGTCTTCAGAAAGTCCTTGTGCACAACCTAAGTTATGAAAGTTTAAAAGTGCACTTTATGAAAGACCCTGTATATGATCTGCTGTTCAGCTGACAGGCGAATGCTGTACAGCAAATGGGGGTTTCCTCAGCAACGGGAACATGAATGAGACCCTTACAGTTTAATCATGTTCATTTTTAGGGAATATGTCATGCTGGTTGTGGTGGAAAGAGCAAGTCATGGAAAATGGTTTAAATATTCAGCTAAAGGTCACAGGAATTCTTTATGCCCAATATAGTTTTTGTCTTTCCATTTTCACTCTGAACAGGACATGTCCTATGCTAAAGGCCACCTATGAGGGGTGCTACAGCAGTGCTGATCATTTAAATCTGTCCTATTTGTCCTGCTGTAATTGCCTTTTTTACCTGCTTGAGGCATTGGGGGATGCAGTTCTGACCAGGCTGAAGATTTGGTTGTTAGTGTTGCTGCTGTGTGCTCCCGGAGCTCCTGCTTGCTCTGAGATTTTCACACAGACTTGCTCACAGGGAGCCTCTCTCAAAATAGAAGATTTTTGAGCTGTTACTTGCCCTCAGACTCAAACTCTTGGTAGAGTGAAGTGAAAACCTGTTCCTCTTGCTACCAATGGAAGTTCTGCCACTGGTTTCAGTGGAACCATGGTTTCCCCCAGACAACAAACAAGCATGAGGAATATGGCAAAAAATCCCATGAGCCATAAGAAAAGTCCATTCTGAGGTACCAGTCTGACAAGCTGTTTGAGAACAAGCTTAATGATAACCATGCAGATAGTCCTTGGGCAGACAAAAAGCCTAGTTTCAGTTATGCTCTGACAAATAGTTCATAAAGAGAGACTGTTTCATGGGATAAGAACATGGAAGCTGAATGCATTCAGCCTGACCGCCTGAATGGAGCAGTTCCCCCATTGGATTTGCATTGTAAGTTCACCGGGTTCTAAAACTTCCAGCAAAGATAAGAAATGTAAAGTTAAATGTAATAATTTTTTTCTCCTCTCTACAGTTACTTTGTATCTATTATTATACAATATTTTTTAAAAAATCAGCAGGCTTTTAATTATTAATACCTTTCTGGATGCAAAATTACTTGTTTTAATATAATTACATTTTATGATAAAATATTAAAAGGCACACAGAAGCCACTCTTGCTGTTCCTATAAGCCTTTGACTAAAGATCTGGCTTGCCCTACAGTACTTCAGAAGCAGAATCCTATTAGTTCTTTTACATTAGATGGGATGTTTGCTTTCTGTCAAATAACTGTGGTATAAATCACATATTAAACTGGGGTATCTATTTTCTCAGTCATTGGTTAGGAAATTTACCGTGAATAAAAATGTTTTTCAGTAACGACTATAGAAATATAAGTGTGGGTCCCTTTATGCTTTGTACAAATGGAAATACTATATTTTATTATTGTCAGTCTGCAGTTTTAGACAATTGTAAGTATAATGAATCAAGTCACATGTCCTCTTTGCTACTATAAATAAATGGATGGATGGATTTGTTCACTCAACAATGAAATAATGACTCATGCCTAAAACAAACTACCTATAGAGCTTGAGAACCATGGACATTAAGGCTGTGCTAGAGCACTCAGGAAGTGTAATGGGAGTGTGAAGGAGGTACAAATGTACTTTACAATCAAACCCTAGTCCAAATTGGCAGGGAGTACTAAGCAAGCGAAGTAGAGTCCATTTTTTGGTAAAATGTAATCCATTTCCATTTGCACAGCATTAAAAAAAGGTCCTAAGTGTGCTCTTCCACCATTGCAAAATTGGCTGATGATCTTTTCTTCTACACACAGCTGCTCAGGTTATAAAGCATCCATGATTCAATCTTTGTGTCAACCAATAATGTTACCATCAACATTTAAAACTTTAGGAAGAGCCTCCAGTGGGCATTTACACCCTTCTCATTATGTAAAAATTGCACTTGACTGAGACTTTGCTCCAGGGAAATTCATTCAGAATGGAGCTGTGCAGGAAACAAGAGGAGCATGCACAACTATAATGCACTGCAAACATTTGCTTTTCATATGTATACAGATAGCAGCTGCAGATTCCTCATGGCACAGAAATATGCTATATATACATCAACCAACAATGCCAGCAAATTCCGGTGTTTGTCAGAACGTTGTAGTTATTGAAAACACAAACTTGTTTTAAATGTCTGCAGGAAACCATAAAAATGGGAGCTCTCACTGACTCATGCAGATCACAGGGGGATTATTACAATGCCAACTTGTTCTTCCAAACCACCATTTCCTTACAAACAACTCATTTGCAAATGTGAAGATCCAGTGACTTTACAGAAATAAACACTTGTGTCATTAAAGCTACCTAGTTCTTTTGCCACAAATTTCCTCTTCACAAAGTTGGTTGCATGGAGTAAAGTTATTTTGCTACTTTCTCATATGCCTGTTTTAAATGTGCTACCATTGTGTTCTCTCTCTCTTATACTTCCATTACTTTAGTATTTTTGTGTGCGTTACATTAGCACTTAATGGGCCAAACCGAGATCAGGGCCCTGTTATGCATAGCAAGTTTGGATTCTTCCTTTCGATTTTTTTTTTCTTTTTGTATTAAATTATCTACATTTCTTGAATGTGTAATTGCTTCTACTTGAGATAATTCCAGCAACCTGTAATATTTTTTATCCTGACTTACATGCAGAGACTGTCAACATTAATGTCTCTGTCTTGACACAACTTTTGTCTGGGAATTCCCTTGGATTTTTAAAGTGATTAATAGTTCCATGCAGAGGCATAGTGAGCTCATTGCACACCTGGGGCAAGGGGGTGTGCTGACTACTGTGAGAGGGAAGGGAAGGCTTACCTTTCTGGGCTCCTGCTGCAGCTGCTACTTACTTCTGTTTATAGCAGTGGCTGCTCCTTTAATGGAAGCATCTCCATGGCCTGGTTCCTTGAGAGCCGATCCTGGTGCCTTCCCATACTTATCTATTGGGCACAGGGCTGTGCCTGCACTTGCAAAGTCTCCCTGGGCAAGGAGAGAAGCACTATTTTGCTCACTTTCCTTATGCCACCATCCCCAGATACACTGCTTGGTGTAATGCTACCCTGCCTTACTCCTATGGCTGGACAGGGGACCACAGGGCTTCCCCTGCCTTGGCAAAGACACCTCCAGGCAATTCTGGTACCCCCTTATGGTAGGCACCCAGAGCTGGTGCCCCACTCAACGCTCCCTAGTTACTCTGCTGATTCCATGTGTTAAAAGCAGACAAGAAAGCCACAAAGAATGTTATATAATATTTTTCCTGATTTGTAGATATGAAATAAGATTATCTAGCCTAGCTCCCTGCTTGAAACAGGATCATCCCTGACTAAACCATCCCAGTCTAGTGACTATTGAACCTGCTTTCAAAAGTTTCCAAGGGTGGAGATTCCACAACTTCTCTAGGTAGCCTGCTTGAGCACCCAACCACCCTCATACTCAGGACATTCTCCCTAATCTTCAGCCTAAATTTTCCCTGGTGCATCTTGAGGCTGTTACTCCTAGTCCTGTTCCCTACAACCACAGAGAAAAGCCCATCTCTGTCCTCCCTGTAATTGTTCTTTCAGTATTTGAAAATGGTAGTTCCAGTATTGTCTGAGGATGCAAAATAGTATTGTGAGGAGCAAGTAAATGGTTAACTACTAAGGGCCTCATCCCCGAGGGAGCAAGATTGTTGGAAGATTCCAACAATTCTGAAAAAGGAGGTTAGCAACAAAATTCTCAGAAAGATATTGTTCATTAATCTGTGCTGAAAAGGAGTCTTTCAGTTAAGAGAAATAACATCAGAAGTGCCAACTAATTTTAAAATATATCCTTCAGCTTTAGCCTATGAATGATATTTCAATAAGATTTAAGGATGTAGAAAGTTTGAAGAGTCTGTTTTATTCCATTACTGAGATTAGTCAAAACAAAGCAGAATTTGGCACGTGAAAGGACCCATTTTTTAAATTAATTTAAATTCATAAATCAATTACTGGATTTACTTGTAAATTTTCAGAAGTTTGTTACATGCCTAAGGAATTGTTTTGTTTTTCTTTTTTATATAATAATGAAATTGAGTACTTACTTCAAGTGCAAAAGTAAAGTTATCCTCAACCAGCCACAACTGGCTCCCCTATAATACTAACCTGGTCCTATTATATCCTGCCTGGCTCCTTTTGTGTCAGCATTTCACAGAACAATTTCTAGAAGACTAGAGGAGTACAATTTTCCTTTACAGAAGCCGAGCTGATTTGTCTCCATTATATCCTGAGTTATGATACCAGTCAGTTTGCCTAGTGGCAGTGTGCTGTTCACAGGTCAGTAGTTACCCTATCACCCTTTTAAAAGATGCATACAGATTTTGCTAACCTCTGTTTTTTTAGGATAGAGAGTGATTGTGCCATCTTTATTAGCTTCCTAGCTGCACCATTTTTTAATAACTTCATACTATTGATAGGCTGCTGTTAGTGAGCAGAGTGGATTGGAGCAATAGCGCAAAAGGAATTGTGCCCTGGGACCAAGAGGATTTTATGGATTTTCAGTGCTACCAGCTTTCATGCCATCTATGGGCAGGAACTTTGGAAATCCTATTTTGGATAAACAGAGTGCTTAACAGGATGCAGGGAGGGAATCTTTCAACTATTGCACTGGTGTTTCCTAGACTAAGTCTTCAAATTACTAAATTAGATATGCTTTCAATATTCTCAGTCTATACTTTATTTATAGAGCACCAAACAGCAAACAGAGGCTCACAGAGAATAGATAATGATGTAAAGGAGAACAACATGTTTATTAGCACTGTCAAGGGCAAGACTGATAATATTCAAGCTGAACTTTTTGTGAACAAAGTGGCCTTACCCTCAAGTGCAATGGTGAGTGCATACCCAGGACACATCCTGATGATGATAATAGTTTGTACATCTACTGTACTTTGTATCTAAGTATTTTAGAGCACATTACAAATATTAATAAATTAATTACATTTCTCTGAGTATGATCCCCTCCAGAGGAGCGAGTTCAAGCCTCTCTCTAAATTCATGCCAAAGGCTGTGCCCATTTGACCCAGCTGTAAAGGGTCATTTGAGCAGGGCAGTCAAAAGCAGCTAGATGTGATGCTGTCCATATTTCTCTGTCATATTCCATTGGCTAAAGAAACTAACATGCCTTAACCTCACTAACTCTGTGTATTATCAGGCTTGGCTGGATCCTTGACCTCTGTTATATATCAGGACATTAAATCCCCAAGTTATCAAAAATGTGCTCAACTTGTTGAGATTCTCATTTTTTCCCTACCTAACTTTAAACACCTATTTAGACCCCTAAAAGTTGCAGCC
The DNA here is from genome assembly GCF_030867095.1 of Alligator mississippiensis. Lineage (NCBI taxonomy): Eukaryota > Metazoa > Chordata > Crocodylia > Alligatoridae > Alligator > Alligator mississippiensis. The sequence continues at coordinate 157,163,962 of NC_081826.1, read as the reverse complement.
CTCCCAAAGGGCCCTTTTGACAATATGATCATCAGGGAACAACCAGTTCACATGCAACAGATCTGTGACAGCTCAGGTTCCACAATTCTCAGCCTAACCCCTTCACCACAAAACTATCTTTCCACTGTAATGGGAAGCTAGGACTCAGACCAGGAGGAAAATGTTAACTTTGAATAATCTTGGTGTAAGTCAATGAAATAACCCAGATTTAATCTTTTTTTCTCTTGGAAAATTCAGAATGACCTATTTCTGAGGTGATATTTGTGTACATGTGGGTTTGTGTGGGCAAATGCTGGAACTTTGGAGAACTATGATTGAAGAACCATCAAACTGGGAGGAAAACTAGGACAGATTCAGAATGGGTTCATTTTATCTCTGTGTTCCACAAAAAATAGCAACATATTTTAACGGTATGATTCCATAACATGTCAGTTTTCCTTCTGCCAAGTTATTGTTCCACATTTTATGACCAAGCTTCTAAGCAATGCAAACCTCACCCCTCATTCATTTGCCATTCCTTCTTCCTCCTTCCATCCTCAGCATCTATATTTTGTAATAGTGGAAGCTCTCTTGTCAACTCAGGGTCCTTCCCGGTAGTCCCTGCTTCATACATTTGGCTCTCCAATAAGTTTGCAATGATAAATTGACCCTTCCTCTCAAAACCTAACAGCAGAGCTTGTTGGAAAAGAGAAGGAGTTTTGTGAGATTTTTTTTTTTAAATGATGGCTGTTTCATTTCAATATTTCAACTTTTTTTACAAGTTTAGAAAAGCAGTTGACCAGTTCTATATCTAATTTTAAAAAATAGCAGAAAAAATGTGAGCATTTTGTCAAAAATATTCCCAATTGCATATTCATTTCAAAATTTGGTCTTTCAAAATTTAAGCCGGCTCTGCACTATACCAACTGTTACTTCCTCCTCTAGCTGAACCCTTGCTCATATCTGTGTGCACCAGCAGGGCTGTTGGGGGGCCTTTTATTTTAATCATGGATTTGGGGGGTTTTAACAGAGAATTTGCAATTTTTTTATCAGGGAAAACCAGGATCCCTGCTGATGACAGCACTCTTCCCCTGCCCCTTAAGGCTGCAGGGCCAGCTGCCTGCCACCACTGCAGGGGCCTTTGCCTTGATTCCAGAGTGGAAATCAGTTTCCTTGGCTAAGACTTGCACGCTGGTTTTGGATGGCTAATTTTCAGGGGAAAGGTGCATGCATGTAGTATGGGAATAAATATGGTAATAAGTGGTACACACAAGGAGTAATGAATCACTTAGAATCTGGATGGGTATAATTTACATTGGTTTTGTGTACTGTCATATTGAATGAAATAGTTTGAATGTTTGTAAAGGTTGCCCATTAGCCAGTTTCAGGAAGAAGATAAGATTTATCTCCTTATCTAGTTCATTGTTTTGGGACTACGTGCAAAAGATCCTGACTTCGCTTAAAGTCTTAATTTAAATTTCATCTTTTAGAAATCTTTTACAAAGAGAGCAAATATCCTGAATTCCAAGAGATCAAACCCTGAGGCCTTTGACCAGGTTGGTAAGAAAAGGGCATTTGCAGTGATATGGAAGTTTCCCAAAGGTAATTTAAAATGCTCAACAAAGGTAAAAGAATCTGTTGAGTAAGATCCGAGCCCAAATTTGGGAGCAATGATATATTGAGTAGGAGGAGCCCGCTGATGGCAACTCGCTCAATAAAAACGGTAACTTGCTGTCCCAATTTGGAGGTGACTATACTTGTAGAACAACGAAGGAAAAATCGCAAGTATAGCCCGGTTCAGACTGATCACCTGAAACTACCCTCTCCGTGAACACGAATCTCTTAGTTCACGCTGAAGCCGCGGAGCACCTGAAAAGGACTGGAGGAAGGGGACTTAGTCCTATCACTGCTGAAGCCAGCCTATTGAATTGTATTGCTGAGCCCATTTCATTGAACCGTACTACTGAGGCCAACCCATTGAATCGTACTACTGAGGAATGAAACCATATTTTGGTATTTGGCTTCTTGGAATTCTAGGATTGTAAGTATAATATGAAAAATAATAGTATTGATTCAAATTTAACTTTTAGTTGTAATTGTAGTTGTTTTTGTAACACTAATTTTTATAGTATTGTTTGGGAAGGAAGTGCATTCGGAGCATTGTTTCTGATATATGTAATTATTGTGTTTTTAATGTTTGTGGTGTTTCTTAAAGCTAAGCAGTGTTATATACGTAGCAAAGAGTTTTAAAATAAAATTGTGTTGTATAAATTAAGTGTGTAATCATTGTGAAATCGTGCAATCAGTTAACTACTCCCCCAGCCAGTGCATCAAAACGAAGCAGTAAATTGTGTGGGATTTTCTCTATTCCATAACCCACTAGAGACATGTACTGATATAAATTATAGCAATTTTTTTAAGCAGCAAGATATGTAATGATAGGTACCTGCACACAGGAAGCAGCTAGTAATGTCCTCGTCCTTGGGACAGACAGCCTAGAAACCTGTGCTCAAAGATGACAAAGATTTTCCAGGGTGTTATGCACAAGTAGAAAATGTGCATTCTTGGATGATATCAACATGCTGGGCTTTGGGACTACGTGCTTTTATAGTCCAACCATTACAACAATGAAGCTTCCTTTTGTTTCAGTGGCAGCCTGGGCAAACATTGATTAGTGCCATTTAGCACAAGTGACACTGACTGACGGTGCCATTTGCTCCAATAGACACATTCCAAAATGTACCGAAACTGAGTATGTTTGAGCTATAAAGAATCTTTAATCTAAGAAAAAATGCCAACTCTGCAGTCTGCCCTATCTCTCCCTCTTCAAAAATGATCACATAACTAAAAACTGAGTCAAATCCAAATAGTATGGACATGCTCCCTTCTCCTAATGAAGAAAAAACAAAAATAAATCATCTGGCAGAAAAAGCCGCCCTCTGCTGCCAGCATACTGCTGACTGCAGCAGAATATTTGCCTTGTATTTTGACCATACTAGGGTTAAATTGCTCCTTTCACAGAAGGCATGCAGTGTTAATGCACCAGCTAATCCCACTTATAATGTAAGTGGATTTAACATAAAATGGGTCTGCCATGGTGTAGTCTGGCTCTTTAAGTGGGGTAGACAACTATGGGGTAGGGGCCTAGCTATGGTGATTAGCTGGCAGTTAAAAGCCAAAGGTGAGAGAAAGAGAAAGCAGCAATTTGTGGTCAGGAAGCAGACTGAAGCCCAGAGGAGCTTGCTTCAAAGAAGGGGCAAAGCTCAATGGCCCTCTCCTGTCACTTGGAGAAAAGGCCTAAGGTTTTGTTTTGCTTATTTGTTTGTTGGTTTGAGCAAGGATTATTGCTTGAGTTATGAGGACTGCCTAAGAGGTTCCCAAGGGAGCAAAGCCAAACAGTGAGGCCACAGGCACTCATGCCTATATATGGACTCTTCTTTAGACTGGCTGAGGGGACAAACCTGTCTACACAAGGGCACAGACACCAACCCGCTTACAGTGCCCAATGTCATTCATTTGCACAGGGGCCCTTAAAGGCCTGGATGTATCTTGCAAAACTGAACCATCATGGCTTTATGTCTGCATATTGTACAGCTAGCTGTTTTATCGTTGTATTATAAGAAACAAAATGCTTCTTGAAAAGATTCATCCTTACATTAGGTAACTTTGTGATTCCTGACACAGTTCCCAATGCAAAGAGCAACCTGCAAATATTCACTCACAGCAGTAGTCCTTCTTCAAGCAAACAGTTCAATGTAGTCGAGTTTCACCATTCATAGGGGTAAGGGTTATTTAACTAAGGATGTACAAGATCAGGCCCTAGATCATCTCTTATTCCCTATATTCGAGTAATTTCCCCTGGAAAAATGGAAATGTGAAAATCTGCCAGCTCTGGACCACATATTTCATCTTCCACCTGAAACTTGTATTTCAGTGAAAAGGATTAAAACTCAATTATGGAGGAAATGGACATTTTATTCTTTGCATGTGTTCCAATCAAGTAAATGAAATGTCAATTCAAAAGTCTTTTTGCTTCTAATCCGTAGGAGATGTATTGGATAATCACAAAAACTCATATTATGATGGCAAAGTTCTTTGAGTAGATGTGATATCTTTTATTAGACCAACTGAGCAGCTGGAAAAAGAATTCTCGGCAAGCTTTTGGGCGCAGTCGCCCTTCTTCAGGCATGGGGAGTTTCTGCTGTTCTGAGAGTCCAAGAAATGAAAATTCTTTCATTTCTTTTCATTTCCCTGTTCTCTTTCCCTTCCTCCTCCCTGCTCTGCTTCACCTCTCTGCCTCACCTTTTGTCTTTCTAATTCTACCTATTTACATTTTTACTAACATCCTGCCACACCTTTAGCTTCTTTCATTTCTTGGAGCCTCAGAACGACAGAGACTCCCGATTCCTGAAGAAGGGTGACTGTGCCCGAAAGCTTGCTAAAAATTTTTTTTCCAACTACTTAGTTGGTCTAATAAAATATATCACATCTGCTCAAAGAACTTTGCCTGCCTGTGTCCTTAGACCAATATGGCTACAACCAAAAACCCAGCAGCATATTAAGATGACAATTTAAACTTCTGGGAATGGGCATAAACAGCCAAGGTTTTCTGCGTGCCGTGTGAAAATCAATTGTTAAATAGCATATCAATTATAAAGAGTCATTTAAAGCATTATATAAATCTTGGCCCCACCTTACTCCACATGCATCCTCTGAGGAGCTCTAAGGGAATAAGGGCTTGGAGTATATCTTCTGTTAGGAAAGGGAAAACCCTCAGCGTGGGAAAGTCTACAGAGGGCAGAGAGTTAGTTAGCATTGTTGTGTCTTAAAGCACACTCCTTATCACTTCCAGAGAAAGAAGGCAGTGAAGAGACTATCAGGGTGGGGCAAGAGAAATGGGTGGAGTGGATTACCCTTCAGCTCTCCTGCATCTGTATGGACTGTCCACCACCTGGGGCAACTAACATCCCCCGACCCCCAGTGCTGCGCTAACACATACCAGGGACAGGGCTGGTACAGCATGAACACAAGAAGTGCCATACTGAGTCAGACAAATGCTCCATCTAGCCCAGTATTACATCTCTGACTGGCAGAAATGGATGCTATAAAGAGCATTGAACCAGATATCTTTAGAGTGATCTATCCCCTTTTCAATATCCTCTCTGGCATCCACCATTATTGGTTTAGAGATGCCAGAGGAAACATCTCCAACCATTCTGTTCAATAGCCATTAATAGATCTATCATCCATGAATTTATCAAGTCTCTTTTTGAACCCAGCTATGCTATCTGCCTCCACCCCTTCTCGTGGCAATGAATTCCAAAAGTCAACTATGCCTTGCTCAAAAAAGCACTTTTCTTGTTAGTTTTAAAGCTGTCTCCTCCTAACTTCAGCAGGTACCCCTTAGTTCTAGTATTGAGGGACTTGATGAACAACATTTTCCTGTTCATTTCGTTCATGCCCTTCATGATTTTATAGACATCTATCATATCCCCATCAGCCTTATCCTTTCCAAACTGAAGAGTCTTTGCCTTTTTAGTCTCTCCTGATTTAGCAACTGCTCCATGCCCCTAGTCATTTTGGATGCCCTTCTCTGTGCCATTCCTAATTCTACTACATCCTTTTTTTAGATGTAGGGACCAGAACTGCACACAATATTTAAGATATTGTAGTAGGAGAAGATGGGTCCTTGTTCAGTAGGGTTTTTTTCCTAGCCTCTGAAAGAAATCTAGGAAAGTAGCTTGGGAAAACTGCTCTTCTGCCCATGGAGTTTTCACTTGTGGGATCCCCAGGTCCCTTCCTTCCTTTTGATTCTCTAACTGAAAATGCATTAAAAGAGTTTCAGTAGCAGATAACCATTCCACAGTCTGTATTGAGCCATCTTTCTTCAGACTTACACCATGTCTGCAGCAGCATCCTGACCTTTTCCAGAGGTGATGGACACCCCAGTTGTAACTCACCTTGTGTAAAAATTGGCTAATCAGCTCCAGGGGTGAAAATGATAACAATCTCTGTAACCTTTGTAAAACAAATGTGTGTTTTAGCACACCTATAGACCTAAAAAATAGTTGGGCTCCAGGGACTCAGCCCTTTAGATTGGAATTCTCCCTTTTCCACCCCGAAGCAGAGCACGCTTGCATGCAGGTTTGCAATGAGCATGGTCCTATAAAAATGAAAACAATCATCTTCCACAAACTGGATTTCTGAAATCTTCAGAAGTTCTCCCTCGCCGTTACATCAATGGGTGGCTTAACCTCAAAATTCCACATTGTTCTGTGTCTATAATACACCTCCCCCGTTAAGGCCCAGAAGCCTATTTTGCAAAACAAATATTAGGCTGTGATAAATAGAACTAGAGCAAACTAGATCCTAGGCATGATTTCCCTCTCACATACATCACCATCCAGCAAGTGTGCATCCATATCAATTGATTTATACCAGTAAATTCACTGGCTTAAATTCAGCCTTTTCTGGAAGGTAAGAAAACAATTATGTTGAAAAGGAAAATAAAAGTAAATTCATCCAGGAAAAAATGTTGTATTTAATATAACTGTTTTCCTGGGAAAGTATTTCTCCTTTTTTGGAGAAAAAAAATTATTGTTAATGACATTAAATGGCAAGAATAAATACAAAAAATGCACTACACATAAAAGGCTCACATATATTTGAGCTATATGTCAACATGGTGCATGCAGCATTATATAATTAATGATAAAGACTGAATATCCAAGCATTGAATTTGTTACAATTGTTTCCCTCCACCACCTTGTTTCAATGGAAACAAAAGATATTTCCAGCAAAGGTAAATATGTTCTTATCTCACACCTTATCAATCTAGTTTTCCATATCAAGAAAAATACTAGTCAGACGCTCTATTTCTACAACATCTGTAGTTAATTTATTTTCAAATGTCAATGTGACACAGTAATGTTGTTATGAAAGCCTAATTTTCCAGTAAATGTTCTGTACAAAGCAAAGTAGTATCTAAACTACACGAGGCATGCACATTTTTCTGAACTAGTTCTGCTAAAATATCTCCATTTGCGTCATGCTGCTTAAGTTGTTCGGCTGTAACTGAGTTCATCTATCATGGTGAGGGGTTCTGAAGGAGTTGCTTCAGTTTTGGACTTGGCAGATACTTGTGTGGGGGGTGGGGGGGGCGCTGCTTAACTATTTTGACACATATGATTGAAGAAGCTAAATGGACCTTGGGCTGGTGTGCAACCATGGAGCTAAAGGCCATGAGCATCCCTTTTTTCCACCCAAGCTGGCTAGCTATATCTCAGGTTCTAGAATGAGGCAGGGAGGGAGGGAGTGGGGAGAAGAAGCTCTGAAATTCATTACACCCCATTTCTACACAGGTGAGCAGAGAATGGATGGGCTAGGGAGGGAAGAGCTTAGCCTGGCACTGGACAAGAGGGGAAGCAGGGAACAGACTGGACCTTAGTGGGTGGGTGCATCTACATGTGTACTTTACTGCAGTTGATTAACTAGCTCTGCAGAAAAGCATCATCATCTATACATGTGCCCCTATTAGGACACAGTAAATTAATGAACTCTGCTGTAGGATAGTGTTGTCCATGACAAGTACTGTCCTATGGCTGGCCTGACACTAAGAACCTCATGCCCCAGCCAGCCCTTCTGCAGCACACTGAGGCAGGGTGGAGCAGCTCTGGGTTGGTAGGCTGACTCCCCAGGCCCCCTGCCAGCTGGGGCTGCTCTGCCATGGCTCAACGTGCTACAGTCCTAAGTTCATGTGTAAATGCTGTGCCCAGGAGCAACAAACTCTGGTGCAAACTGTGCTGGAGTGTATTCAGGTGCATTAATAGCATGTGTAGATGTGCCCAGTGAGTGTGCTATGCCTGGTCTGTTGGAGGTTGCTTCAATGCACTTCACTTTGCTCAGGCCTGGCCCCTCATCGTGATCTCACCTGCCATGACTTGATGTTATAGGTTTGTAGGGAGGCTGCCCCAGGAGGCAGATGTGGGGTTTGGGTAGGTCTCTCTCTGAACTCAGGCCCTTCAAAGCCTCAACTCACTTTTAATAAATTTCATGGATTTCGTAGACATTATGGCTGGAAGGGACATTGGAAGATCACTGAGTCCAGCCCCCTGCCCCAGAGGCAGGAAGTCAGCTGGGGTCACAAGATCCCAGCAAGAGAAATGTCCAATTGACTCTTAAAGGAATCCAGAGTAGGTGCTTGCACCACCTCTGGTGGCAGTCTGTTCCAGGCTTTGGGGTCTCAGACAGTAAAGAAGTTTTTCCTTATGTCCAGCCTGAAATGGACAGGGAGGAGTTTGTGACTGTTTGACCTTGTTATCCCATGGGATGCTCTGGTGAACAGGCGTTCCCCCAGATCCTGATGTGCACCCCTTATATACTTATAGGCAGCCACCAGGTCCCCCCTGAGCCTGCGCTTTTCCAGGCTGAAGAGTCCTATGGCTCTCAGCTTCTCATCATAAAGCCTGTTTTCCTGCCCTCTGATCATGCGCATGGCTCTCCTCTGGACACTCTTAAGCTTCTCCACATCCTTTTCAAACTGTGGAGCCCAGAACTGGATGCAGTACTCCAGCTGCGGCCTCACCAAGGCCAAGTACAGTGGGAGGATGATATCCTGGGATTTGCTAGAGAAGCATCTATGAATGCAAGCCAGAGTTTTGTTTGCTTTGCTGGCTGCACCATCACATTGGTGGCTCATATTCATCTTGTGGTCAATCATGACCCCCAAGTCCCTTTCAGCCATGGTGCTAGCAAGCGTAGCACTGCCGAGCCTATAAGTATGCTCAGGTTTTTCTTCCCAAGGTGGAGTACCTTGCATTTTTTGGTGTTGAAGGCCATCAGGTTTTCATCCACCCATTTTCTGAGCCTGTCAAGGTCAGCCTGGATCACCATCCTGTGCTCAGGTGTGGATGCTTTACCTCAAAGTTTGGTGTCATCAGGGAACTTTCTATCAGTCCACTTCTGATACCAATGTGCACATGATTAATGGAGATGTTGAAAAGAATAGGCCCAAAGATGGAGCCTTGGGGAACCCCACTGGTTACGGCGCACCACAGTGATTGACTTCCATCAACTATCACTCTCTGGGTCTGACCTTGGAGCTAATTCCCCAGCCAGTGGACTGTGATGTAGCTGAGGCCACAGTTGGCCAGTTTTTCTATGAGATAATCATGGGATACCAGATCAAAAGCTTTTTTAAAATCAAGATATATGATGTCAATCTCTTCTCCCTTGTCCAGGTGATATTTCACCTGGTCATAGAAGGAAATAAGTTTGGTCAGGCAAGACCTACCCACAACAAACCCATGCTGGCTATTCCTCAGGATGTTGCCTTAGCCAGTTTGTCAAGAATGGTGTCTTTGATGATTTTTTCTAAGATCTTCCCTGGGATAGCGGTTAGGGTGATGGGCCTGTAGTTCCCCAGATCTACTTTCCTCCCTTTCTTGAAGATAGGCACCACATTGGCCTTCTTCCAATCTTCAGGCACTTCACCTGAGCGCCACGAGTTCTTGAAGATCCGTGCTGGTTGCAGAGCTATGATGCTTGCCAGCTCCTTAAGTACCCTGGTGTATAAGCTGTCTAGACCAGCTGACTTGAAGGTGTCCAGCCTCTCCAAGTGTTCCTTGACACGGTCAACATTGATGAAGGTACCATATTGAGCAGGGCCATCCCTTAGGGCTGATGAAAAACCGACGCAAAATACTTGTTAAGCATGTTCGCTTTTTCCTGGGTGTTGGTTGTCAGTTGACCTATATGGTTTAGCAGGGGTTCAACGTTACCCTTGCTTTTCCTCTGGCTCCCCACATATCTAAAAATGGACTTTTTATTGTCCTTGATACATGGAACCAGTTGGAGTTCAGTTCAAGCCTTGGCTTTCCTGGTTCACTCCCTACAGGTCCGGACCAGTGCAGAGTATTCCTTCTTTGGGGTGGATCCCATCCTCCATCCTTTGTAGGTCTTTCTTTTTAGACACAGGAGGTCCACTAGTTCCCTGCAGAGCCAAGGGGGCTGCTGTGCCCTTTTGCTGCCTTACCTCTGAGATGGGATAGACATTGTTTGAGCTTCCAGGATCACTCCCTTGAGGAGCAACCACTCTTCCTGAACTCTCCTCCCCTTTTGGTCATGGTCCCTTATAGCCTTGCCAACAAGCCTCCTGAGCTTGTCAAAGTCAGCTTTCCTGAAGTCGAGGACATCTGCTTTGCTGACAGAATTGCCAGCTTTACGGCAGATGGGGAAGGTGATAAGCTCATGGTTGCTGTCTCCCAGCTTCCCTTCAATCATTAGGTTGATGATTAATTCATCCTCTGTTGCCAGTCCCAGGTCAAGCAGTGCTTTGCCTCTCATTGGTCCATAGGCTTCTTGAGTCAGATAGAGCTCATCCATGCACATGAGGAAGCTTTGTGACTGTTCGGGTGTGGCCAAGTGCTCTTCCCATGAGATGTCAGGGGATATCAGGGTTTTATTCTGGCTGTATCCTGTACCCAGGGTCCACCAGCTCCAGCTCCAGCTTAGCCTTCTGTGGACCCTGGGGCACTCAGCCCCTAGGTACACCCCCTTTGCAGGCACAAGGTTTACACTCCCCGCCAGTCCTGCTGCCAGATACGCAGTCCTCTGACATGCCACAGTCCTCCCTGTTGCAATGTATTTGGTCATAACTCCATACAAAGCGAAGCTTTTGATACAATCTCCCACAGCATTCCTGCAAGCAAGCTAAGGAAGTATGGGTTGGATGAATGGACTGTAAGGTGGCTGGAGTGCCAGGTTTAACAGGTAGTAATCAATGGCTCAAGGTCTAGATGGCAGCTGGTATCAGGTGGAGTGCCCCAGGGGTCAGTCCTGGAGCCAGTTTTGTTTAATATCTTCATTAGTTATCTAGAAGATAGGATGGATTGTACCTTCAGCAAGTTTACCGGATGACACATGCTGGGGGTATAATAGATATGCTGGAGGGTAGGGCTAGGATTCAGAGTAACCTAGACAAATTGGAGGATTGGGTCAAAAAGAAATCTCATGAGGTTCAACAAGGACAAGTGCAAAGTACTGCACTTAGGGTGGAAGAATCCCATGCACTGCTACAGACTTGGGACCAACTGGCTAAGCAGCAACTCGGCAGCAAAGGACCTGGGGATTACAGTCAACAGTGTGCCCTTTTTGCCAAGAAGGTTAACAGTGGACTGGGCTGCATTAGTAGGAGTGTTGCCAGCAGATAGTGGGAAGTAATTATTCCCTTCTATTCTGTACATGTGAGGCCACATCTGGAGTACTGTGTCCAGTTTTGGGACCCCCACTATAGAAAGGATGTGGGCAAGTTGGAGAGAGTCCAGTGGAGAGCAACAAAAATGGCTTGGGGGCTGGGGCACATGTCTTCTGAGGAGAGGGTAAGGGAACTGGGCTTATTTAGTTGGCAGAAGAGAAGACTGAGGAGGGATTTGATAGCAGCCTTTAACTGTCTTTAACTGCCTGAAAGGAGGTTACAAAAGAAGTGGTGCTGGCTCCTACCCTGGGGGTCTTTAAAAAAAGGCCAGATGAACATCTGGCCCAGGTCATTTGACCCCAGTACTCTTTCCTGCCATGGCAGGGGGTCGGACTAGATGATCTCCTCAGGTCCCTTCTGACCCTACTAACTATGAAACTATAAGAGGATGGAGCTAGACTGTTCTCAGTGGTGGCAGATAACAAACAGGGAGCAGTGGTCTCAAGTTGCAGCAAGGGAAGTTTTGGTTGGATATTAGGAAAAACTCTCACTAGGAGGGTTGTGAAGCACTGGAATGGGTTACCCAGAGAGGTAGTGGACTTTCCATTCTTGGAGGTTTTTAAGGGCAGCTAGACAAAGCTTTGGCTGGAATAATCTAGTTGGGGATGGTTCTGCTTTGAGCAGGTGGTTGGACTAGATTAGTGATTCTCAACCATTTTCCTACCGGGACTCATTAGCCACGATCAGTGGCTTGTCTTGGCCCACACGCTGCTAGCCCTGCCAGTGCATGACCCACAGGCCCCTGCCCCACCCCGCAGCCTCAGCACCCAGCCACCTTCTCTCAGTGCCAGCATGCACCTACTCCCCTCCCCTCCCGCACACACACCCATCCCCTCCATGCACAGGTACACACACATGCACATACTGCCCCCACCCTGAAAGTCCCTTGGCCCTCCAAACCTTCTGCTCCCCATAAACTTACCTTCATCCGGCTCCTGGGACTGCTCCAACGACCCTGCCTGGCTGTGTGCTGACCACTCCCCCAATAGCTGCTTGCAGACTGGAATGCTGCAGAAGTGTGGGTTTCCTCTTGCAGGCTGGAACGCTGCCAGCCTGCAAGGGGAAACCTGCACTGTTGTGCATTTTTCTGGCACAGGCTCTTTACCCTTAGAAATATTCTAGAGACCCACTTTTGGGTAACAACTCATGGGTTGGGAAGTGCTGGTCTAGATGACCTCCTGAGGTCCCTTCCAACCCTAATTTTCTATGATTCTATAGCCCTCAGATGACTGCACACTGTTCTGGTAGGCCATCATCACGTAAGGAAATATGTCATCTGATTGTCTTTGATCAGGGAGGACAACATGCCAACCAGAGTGTGGTTGAACCATTTCACCAGCACATCAGATTGGGGGTGGTATGGTGTTGTGTGGGTTTTATTAATTTCCAAAAGGTCGCAAATGTGGTAAAATAGCTGAGATTCAAAATTTCTCCCCTGGTCCATGTGGAGGGATCATGGTAGCACATGAATTTAACAAAAAACTTTGCCAGGGAGTAGCCAGGGAGTGGCTACACTTCCACCCTCTTGGAAAAATAGTCAGCCACTACTAGGATGCACTTGTTTCCCCATGGTGTTACAGGTAAGGGACCCAGGACATCTATGGTTATCCTTTCATCTAGGTTGTGTGATGACCATGGGAGACTTGGGATTTCTTGTCATTCCTTTTCATGCACTATAGACCTCACACAAGCAACACCATTCTTTGATAGGTTTTCTCCAGCCCAAACAGAAATACCAGGACTGGACCTTATGCGAGATCTTTCTCCATGGACAAATATCCCTCAGTATTTGAATCAGGCAAAGCTTGCAAAATTGTTGGTATTTCCTTATTGGATACCACTGTTTAAATACATTTGGATCCTTGGGCTGATTCTGGAAGTTGTTTCACCAGTACTCCTTACTTCATGCTTATCTCATGCCACACTACCTAATACTGCTTTAGGCACGAATGACTCTGCCCTTTCTCAGGGAACTCTTCACTATTGGTTTCCTTCCATCTTATTAGTTTCTCAGGACCAGCATCTCCCCACTGTTTTGCACATTAATCTGCCAACCCTGTGGCCTCTCTTGTACCCGGGGTTGGTTCACTCCAGGCTGACTCTTTTGCTGGTTATGGCTACACTCCCACTGCCTCTGCTTTGGGTTCAGCTGCTTCCACTGTGGGAGGCCTACAGGACAAGTCATTGGCATTTTGGTCCTGTCATCCAGGGCAATGCACTATCTGATAGATGAAGTCATCTAGATGTTCCACCCACCTAGCCAACTGTCCTTCAGGTTGTTGAAAATAAAGTAGCCAGCCACCAGAGAAAAACATGATCTGTTCTTAATGTGAAGTGTCTCCCTAGGACATTGGTCTCTAACCTTTTAAAGTAGGAGATCACCTTTGGCATTTAAAAGCAACCCAAGATCTATCGTGCACTGCTGCCATCTCCTCCCCCCCTGCCCCACCCAGCAGGTAAGTCTGTGGGGAGGGGGGGCAGATTGAGGCAGAGGGAGAAAAAATTATTTGGGGGCACACATCCCCAGCAGGTAAGTCCCACCGGCTGGGACCCCACTCAATTTAGCCCTGCTCCTGCCTCTGCAGCACTGTCCCTCACTATGGGGGCCTCAATATCGCCCCTTCCCTTTCCCTCCCCCATGGACTGACCTGCTGGGCTGGGGCATGCATGTGCATGCATGTGGGCACTCAGCTCCCCACCCCTGCCTCGGATCGACTCCAAGAGACTCCAAGATCTCTGGTAACCATTGCCCAATGAGAAAAATGTCAGAAATGTTTGGTAAAAGTCACCACAGTGAGCAATTCCTTTCTTGTCATTGTATATTAGTGCTCAGCTTTGTTTAGGGTTCAGCTTGTGTAGGCTATTGCCTTTTCCTGGCCTCCTTCAACTTGTGACAGAACAGCTCCAATGCCAATGTCACTTGCATCAGTATCCAATAAGAAGAGTAACTGAGGGTCAGGATATGCTAAGATAGGGAATGACATCAATCACAGCTTTAGCTCTAGAAGGCATCTTTAACAGTGATATTATTCAGTCTGTGATAATCCACACAGACCTGCACACCTCTCCCCCATCTTCCCCACCAACACCACAGGGGCAGCTCATGGGCTGACAGAGGGCTTGATGATGCCCAGCTCTTTCATATCATGCAGCTGCTGGTCAAACTCCTGCTGGACCTGAATGGGTACCTTTATAGGCCCATTTGACAGGTCTGGTTCTGTCAGTGTCAACCTGGTGCTTCATAAAGCCTGTATGCCCTAGACCGGCCCTACACTGTGGTCTTTCAGGCTGAATACATCTGCATACACCAGTAGGATTTCTTGCAGTGCCCTCACTTGCTCAGGGTCCAGGCCACGGTGACTCAACTTGAACTTGCATTCCAATTTTCCTGTCCACAGGAGGTTATCACCCAGCCCTTCAAGATGATGGTTCTTGTTTGTACTCAGTGCCCATATAGCAACTGACCTCCCTGACCCAGCATTTGCCTTCAGAACAGTACTCTGGTCTCAAACATCCCAATTACAGTGTGACCTGAGGTTTTGTCAGTGTGCTGGCAACACTCACTGGGAGTTCACCCCTGTGGCTCTTACCCATTGCACTTCCTGCTTAGGTTCAAATAAGTCCTCCTCTTCCTCGTAACACCACCTCCTCAGTTTGCCAGTGATCGTCTTCTTTCTTCAAAGAGTTATTGTTAATTTGTTTCTACTATCACTGCACATATTCCTGTTTGGCTGTCTGTGGTATACAGGAGGAAACACCTTTCCAGAAAGAAGCGGAACAGTCTGTAAAGATCCTAGTGACCTGGAATTTCTTTAAAAAGTTGATGCCTAACAAGGCATCTTGATTGGCACCCTTTTCTATGAGGAATGTACATGGCAGCTGCACGCCTTGGAAGTCAGTAGCTGTACATCGCTGTCCCAGAATTGTGAACACTTCCCCATTGGCCACTTTGACCATGAATCCACAGGGTTGAAGTTTGCTTTCTGTCTCTGCTTACACTCTCATATCCAGCTATGGATGATGGATACCTGGGTGTCAGAATCTAGGAGGAACTGGCAAGGAACTTCTCTTAGCTTCCCCTCTAGGTAGCACCCTAATCCTGTGGCACCAACAATTACTACTTCATCCTTGGTTTACCGGCAGTAAATGGGCCCCTTTCCACTGCCTGCCTTAGTTTCCCTGCTTGGAACGCCATCTCCTCTCTGGGCACTCCCTCTGCAAGTGATTACAGCCACCACAATACCAGCATCCATCCTGATGAGACCTCAGCTGCCAGGGTCCAGGAGAGCTTCCCTTAACACATCTGCTTTGGGACTGCGTTTCCACACTCCTCTTGAATTGGTCGAGTTCAGCCCAGATCTTCTTCAGTGCCTCTATCATCAGTTGCAAGGCAGATAGTTCCAGGTTTGGGATGTGTATTGCAGACTTCTCTTCCCTGTATCCTTGCTTCAGTGTCCTGGGTGGCTAGAGCCCCCAGCTTTTTTACCAACTTTACCTCAGTGGCTAGCTTTATGGCCTCATCCAGATCCTGGGATTTTCCCAGCCAAACTTGAGCCTGTGCCTCCCCACAGAAAGCATTGCTGACAAAGTGGTCACAGGCCAGCATGCCCTGTACCTCTGTGCCAACTTGTGGAAGGCTTTTATAGGTTTTGTGGCCAGGCCAAACTTTTGTGCTGACTCTCTGCCATCTGCTTACAGTTAAGGAAAGCATCATGGTCTTAAAGAGGCTCTATACCTGGCTGCAATGCATCCCTGAGGGCCCTTATTAGGTGCTGGTAACCCTGCTTGGCTTCACTGCTGAGCCCATAATGGGGCCCTCTAGCCCTCCTTGTGAGTAACAGGATCAAGAATTTTAGCTTTGTGACCTCATCCCACCCATTTAACTCAGCTGCCATTTCAAACTGCTCGTGCTAGTCATCCCATTCTTGTTGTCCCCCACTAAAGGGTACTGGATTGAATATCAGCCTTGGGACACTTGTTGGAGGAGAGTGTTTCCCTCCCCTGTGATGCTCATCTTCCCAAATATCCACACAGCAACAGAATCAATACACTCCTGCAGTAGTTAGCTCTGCATCTTATGGCCTGTGACCACTGATCCACGCTTACCACCAGTTATACCAAACCCCACCACCCCAGGAAATGGCACAGGAAACCAGCAAGAGAAGCTCCCACTTTTATAAAGGGAATGCTGGGGATTATGGTTATAAGCCAATGGGCTAGAGAGAGAGGGACAGGCATAGGTGAAAAAACATAAAACATTAAGGTACATACACTTAGGATCCAGATAACAGGTAATAAACAGTGACACTGTGGTCAAATCACCCCAAAACAGGTAACATGTAGGGAATACTAATACCATAGTATATACATTTGAGAAGCCTTACACCCTCCCACAACTCCAGAGCAACTTCCAACCAGCCTCTGGCCCAAGAAATACTTAGTTGCCATGTGCCAGAGCTCCCACATCTGAGCCCTGCTGCTGCAACTCATATTCCTGACTCTGCTGCTCCTTCCAAGTCTCTGACCATGCATCATTCCCAGCTGCAGCGTCCCATGCCCATCACTGCTTTTCTGCTCCTTCACAGCCTTCTGGGAATTATAGTTCACACTGCAGTCCCTTCCTCCAGTCCTTTGGAGGCTTCTGGGAGATGTAATTCATGTTACAACATTACAGTACATGACAATCAACATTACAGTCCATTACAATATTCTTAAAACAATTCTAAGCAGTTAGAAAAGCAAGACCACATTTTCTGTAAAGCTGGGCAATTAAATATAGAAATATTAGTTGACATGCAGAAAAATCACAGGTGAGACAAGATTTATTAATTGTTCCATGTTTCACAGGTCTTCAGCCAATATACAGTATCCTATTGCCATAATGGCAAGAAACCGCCTCTACACAAAGAACCAACATAAACCCAATGTCCTAACAAAGTCTGAAGGGCCTGATCCAAAAGCCGCTTCAGCCAAGTGCTTTCAGCAAGGTTTACTGTCTCTCTGCTCAGTGCTGAATTTGATACGCATTCAATAACTATGTTCAGTCCTCTCAGGAGTATTGTTAGAACTGCAGTCAATGGGCCTGATTCTCATTTACATTAAACCCCTTTTGGAGTCTTGTGTTATTAGTGATAATCAGCCCTGCACTTTTTATATTCAGATAATTGTCTTTTTATGTTTAGTTTTGGGGGTTTTTTTGCTTAAGTTCAGAATTGCTCTGCTTTTAAGAACAGATTAAACTCTGGCAATCTGAAGACTAAATGCATAACTAGTTCTGCTTTGTGTATAAGCATACAAAGTCACAGTAAAGTAAAATATGTTTGCAGTCAGATGCCCACTGCTAATTGACAGGCAGCAAATACTGACATGTTTAAATACTGCAAAGAAATACTTATGTCTAGAGAAGAATAAATGGCATTTTAATTAATTGCAGAGAACATTTAGAAAAAAACAAACACAACAATGAGATTTCCAAAACTTTCAGGTGGGAAGTGTTGTGAATTTAACAAGTGGTTGACTGAGTTTTTCAAATATACCAGTTCTGACATGCTACCTTCTGGAGAAGAGATCTACCTTTTGTTTTTGTTGATCCTTGTTGTTGAGATGATGCTTCTGTAACCCTATTGCATTTCTTCCCCTTTCCCCATCCTTGAGTGCCCAGCAATGCTTATAGGTCTGCTACTGTGATAACTGGTAGCAAATACATTTTCCTTAAAATGTGTTTTTCTAGTGAAAACCAAATAATTTTGCTTCTGGGCTTTGTGTACATTTCAGTGTACACACTTTACATTTATATTCTCTTTTATAAGCCAGGCTCCATGGCTAGACTATATTTCCCATGATACGCTGTAATCTCCTTTCAATAGAAGAAAACAGTCCCTGGTAGGATCCCTGGCTGTGGAGGGAGAGGTAATCTGGGCCTTTGGAGAAAAATTGCAACCACACCAAACTGCAATGCTCATGAGGCATCACAAATCTATTAACCTATTTCTGGCTCATTACCCTTTGTGGTGTTGGGATATGCAGCTTGCCAATATTAAAAAGTTAACAAAGCTTTTTATTGAGGAATAGCCCAGCATTTCTGAGTCCCTGTCAGTATTGATATTTATCCATCTGGGGAGCAATTGGCACTGATACACACTATCCATCCACTGTGAAGAGCTTCTGACCTATACAAAAGTATGTGAGGCAGAAGGCACGGCAAGGGCCTTAGAGACTAACCAGTTAGTGTTTAAGTGCCACCCTGCCTTGCCTTCTTCCTGAATTCAAACTAACTTAAGATCTTAGTATCCTAGGAAAGTAGGGCTAGAAGGGACTTCGCAAGATCATCTAGTCTCACCTCCAGCTCCAGGCAGGATCATCCCCGACTAAATCATCCCAGCCTTTCTCTCAAGAGTATGTGAAACAGACTCCCTCCTGGATGGATTCTTTTTCTGTACTTGAAGAACTGAACAATACAGTCAGTGGAAAGGTGCTGGCCTCCTCCCAAACCTCTGCAGAATTCAGCAGCTAGACAAGGGGAATTTCTCACTTTGTCCTGTTGAGTTATATGTTTGGGAGGATAAATAGACATCTGTTTCCAGCAAAACTTGGTGGGATTGAAACAGTTTTTATTTCAGCTCTTCTTCATTATATTTGACACCTTGAACCCAACTTTTGGGATATCTGACTCCCATGATGACATCATCCAAAACACCCATAGTTGAGAGAGACCCAGCCCCCCCAGTGAGAACATTAATAGGGCTGATGACACCCCCACTGCATTTGCTCTCCGTTAAGTACTGTGTTTCACAGCCTTAGAGCACTTGATAGAACAAGAACAGGCCTGAAGGTACATCAGCTCTCTTGAGCACCTGGAGCCTTTACAGTACAATAAGAAGAGAGCAGATGCCTTAGAAACCATATTTTCTGTTCCTTATGGTGACATTACAGTGTGCCAGAAAGCTGGAAATAAATTTAGAAATGCTCACCACTGGGTATAGTTGTTTTGTAGCAGCTTTTGCTAGAGAGTGTAAGTGTGTTTCCCAGCTTGCAAGAATAAAAATTGCCACACATTGTTCCTATGAGCTCTACTACAAATAAATTATTATATCTGGAAATGTCCATTTCTTAAAATCACCTGCTCTGTGTTCAGTGAAATGAAACAAGCATGCAGAGTTAATGTACTACTCCCCTGCAAGGAGAAGTGCTCACCACAGTGATACCACTTTGAGTCAGAGAAGAATGTGTAGTAAACCAGTTGGCCTCTATCCTCTCCCATTGGCTCAACCCCATAAAGAGATGTGAGCTGTTAAACCAAGAAAGGATCTCATGACTGAAAATACAATGGCTCATGCTTTCAGATCCAGAGGAACTTGTGTTCCATCCCAAGATGACAAAAACACATGATGGATTAGCATGATGTACATGCTCTCCCTGCATAGGAAAGCTCATATTAATTACCAGAAGCCCACTTTTAGTGACCTTTGGGGTTTGAATCACAAACATTTGGTTCCCCGTCCATGAGCATCTGTTGCTTGACATGAAAGGCCTAACTCAGAGGCAATAGCAGACCCGTAAACTTCTATTTATCATCTAGCTACTAGAGGCAAAGAGCGACATACATTACAGTAGTATGTTCAGATGTCCTCTAGCATCTGTCATGGTAACTGTATGTCTGTTACAATGTGTTCTGCCAGTGTATTGACATAACTGTCACAGAAAAAAGTTGTAAAATGTTGCTATCATAACATATGACATCGGTAAACACTGTGTCATTGTAACTCTTATGCCAATGTCATAATTAATGCATCTAATGCTAACCTTCAAAACATTTTTAAGCCCTCTAAGAGTGGCCATAAGCCACTTCAGAAACTTTGGTGCAAACTACATGCACTACAAAGTTATGCACTCTCACTTTCTATGTAATATTGCTCTACTAAGATCTAAAATGAGAACCAAAGACACACTGAGGGAGACATTTTGGTTACGTGGTGCTTTTAGAAATATAGATTCACAGATTGTAAGTCCAGAACGGACCTTGTAAGATCATCAGGTCCACCCCTTCACCAAGCAAGGAAGATAACTGCGGGTCAGGTGATCCCAGCAAGATGATTGTCTAGCCTCCTTTTGAAGATTTCCAGGGGAGGTGATTGCACAACCTCTGGAGGGAGCTTATTCCACAGTCTGGACATCCTGACTGTGAAGAAGTTTTTCCTAACGTTAAGCCTGAATTGGTCTTCCAGGAGTTTGTGGCCATTACACCTAGTTTTCTCCTCAGGTGCCCTGGTGAACAGTTGCTCACTGAGCCCCTGATGTACTCCCCTAGCATAGTGGTAAATTGCTACTAGGAAAGATAACTGGGCTCAGGTGACCCCAGCAAGATAACTGTCTAGTCTTCTCTTGAAGATTTCCAGGGTAGGTGATTGCACCACCTCTGGAGGGAGCTTATTCCACGGTCTGGACACCCTGACTGTGGAGAAGTTTTTCCTAATGTTGAGCCTGAATCTCTTCCAGGAGTTTGTGGCCATTACTCCTGGTTTTCCCCTCAGGTGCCCTGGTGAACAGTTGCTCACTGAGCCCTTGATGTACTCCACTAGTTTATCAGCAAGCTGCTAGGTCCCCTCTCCGCCTTCTTTTCCTCAGGCTGAAGAGTCCCGGATCCCTCAGCCTTTCGTCGTATTGCTTGCTATGTAAGACTCTGATCATATGAGTGGCTCTTCTTTAGACTCGCTCAAGCTTTTCCATGTCCTTGCTAAAGTGCGGTGTCCAGAACTGGATGCAGTACTCCAGCTGTGGTCTCACCAGAGCTGAGTAGAGCAGTGTTCTACTCACCAGTACTCTCACCAGTGCTCACCAGTGCTGATATGATTGCTCAACTTTTATTATTGTTTGCTTTTCTAGGAAAGGGTCTTACAAAATTCAAGCAGTTCAAGAACTTAAAAAAAAGAACTTTATCACCTGAAATTAAGCTCCTGGCACAACCTCACTTAGATTGTAATCTCTTTGGAGTAGCAGCTATCTTTTTATTCTGCTTTTTACTAGCATCTGGCAATCATAGATCACAGCTCCAAGTGATTCTGCAGTAAAAATAAATAATACGGACAACTCAAACCAACTGGCAAATGGAATTTCTGCCCCATCAGACATTCCTGTATTTCAATTTTGATTTCCATCCCAAATTAGAATGAACGGACAAAATAGCAAAAACTGCTTGTGGGGGGGAAAAGAATTCCAAAAAATTCCAATTCATAAATATTGGAATATTTAGTTTTGACCTTTTTACATAGAAATGAAATATTTTAACATTGCTAGTTCAATGTCTTTCCCGTCAGGTTGAGTAGAGATTCTTCTGAGTCTCTCCTGAACCACCATGGTGCTTTGTTGGAATTGAAGTTCTGCATTCCCTCATGCCCCCTTTCTTTTCTTTACCCTCCCTCCTTTGGTGGACTACATATTCCACAATGCACTGTTCCCCACCCCTGTGGCTGAGCTGAGATTTGGAGCTGAGCCTTGTGAGGCATCACAGGCTGGGTGACCACGCATCCCTAATTGGGCAGGACAGTCCCAGAATGGAAACATCAAGTCCTGGTTCCAGGCTGCATGACTCCAGGACAGCATTTGTCGTGGATTCACAGTATAGTGCAGGGATCTGGGTTTTTCGTTCAGCATGGAAAGCTGTGGGAAATGGCAGGTTTCCCCCTGCAGGCTGGCATCATTCCAGCCTGCAAGGGGCTGCTTGGGGTTGCTAGGAGCAGGGATGCAGGGGGCTCCATGTGCATGTGCATGTCCACATGACTGGGAATACAGCCAGGCAGAATGGACAGCAGCTCCCTGCAGGTAAGTCTATGGGGGGAGGGTGTATAGGGGGCAGGGGGGAGGGGCGCAGATTGAGGGAAGAAGTGGGGCTGGGGCCACTGCCCAGCCAAGGCAGTGCATGCAGTCTGGGGCCAAGGCAGGAAGTAGGACAGAGCCATGGGCAGCTCGTCTTGGTGGGGGTGCAGCTCCCCACTGCTGCATACACCCCCAGGGGGAGCATGGGGAGGCACAGGCTCTCCCCCCCCCAGATCTGTATGCAGGACAGGGGCAGATGTGGGCTGCCCACTGTGGCTTCAGGGCTTCCCATGCTGCTACCCTGCCCCTGGAAGTCCTGTGCTGGCTGCATCACCATTGTGAAGTGCCCCCTCCCCACCTGGCAGCGGGGGTGGGGCAGGTAGGGTGGAGATGCACCCTTCTGTTGTTGCTGGGTAGGCAGAGGACGTGCAGTCAACACAGGGCTCCTCACAGAAAGGCAGCAGGGCAGGGAGTCCCAAGCCTGCAGCAGGCAGCCTGCATCTGCCCCTACTCTGCTCTGCTCAGCTCTGCTCTGGCCATGCCACCAGTGGAGGCAGGGGTAGCGGGGAGAGGTGGGCATGTGTCGCACCTTTCCATTTTGAAAAGGAGATCATCCTAATCACAGGTGATTGGGTGAACACAGGTCAATGTCAACCTGAAACAAAACATTTGGCTTAGTTTTTCCTAATGGAAAATTCTGCCCAACTATATCTTTTTCTGCAGAAAATCTCTGATTTTTTTAATTTCCATTTTTCCAGTGTTTTGCCCCAAATTTTCCAACCAATTTCAAGAATGGCCTTCCCTTTGTTGCCATTCTTGCTTCTCCTCAATAACTGTGCTATGATCAGTTATAAGCAGAATTTGTAGTGGGAAACCCTGTTTGACCTGTCCACTCAAACCTCAGAGTACCTGGTACTGGGTTGCCAAGGAAGGAAGATTTAACCATGCTTGGGGCCTGTCTGCATTGTCTCAGTGCCCTGGCAGGGAGCTCTGCTGTACCTGCTCCATGTGTACTAGTCCAGAGCAAAAGCAATGTAGTCACTTTAGCCTGACCTGAAAAATAGCACTTATTGGCATGTGCCCAGTACACCACTAAACAACTTTATTCTTACTATAGATTTTTCACATGGAGTGAGTATGACATGCCTCATCTCAATGCTCCCTAGTAAAATGTTGCTAAATGGATCCCATAAAATAAAAAAGAACAACCCACTTCCTGACGAAAAAACTGCTGTTTACCAGGGCTAGTATGACTTGCCATTTCCTTACTTATTTTATTTTCTCAGATGCTTTCCAAATTTCCCAGGCGTTTATATGCTTTTTTATTTTCTTTTATTATGGCCTTGCCTGAGATGATTACAGTATTACACATATACTCTAAGGGATACCATCTCCATGTTTTGTTTTGTTTTTAATTCCAGAGAAGCTGCCAGCTTGCATGCTACTTTTTAACCCTCATTCTCAGTGATGACCGATGGCATCAGTTTATTTTTATTGAGGGCAGCTTGCAAAAAACTGCCAATTTCTATGCCAGAGACTTTTTAACTTCAAGCACTGCCTGCCATTAATCATCCATTGTTGAAACTAGGCCTCAGCTTACTGTTTTTTTTTTTTCAAATGAGAGGAATTCCTGCTTCTGAATGTCACCAAATTAAAATGCCAAGGAGATCCAAATCAGCTTATGAAGATGCCACAAAATACAAAGATTTTATCATATGGGAAGCAAATAAGTAAGAGGCTCCAGAGGATTGGTTCTGTGCTACATTTCTTGAGACACAGGAAAAAAGACACAGAGCAAAAGGGGCAAACTTTATACCTTCCTGATCTTTTGCTTTTGTAGGGGCCAAACTGGACCCCAGGGGGTGTCTCTACACAAGCATTAATGCGCTTTAGTTAATGCAAATTAAATCTAGTACTATTGGGTGCCTGTACTAGAGTGTGGAAGCTGCTTCACAGTACATTGGAGTGCTGCTCTGGAGTACACTGGCTGCTTCACAGTACACTGGAGTCGATTAATCGAGTCTGCTGGAGCATGGTAATTACCAGGCTCTAGCAGCCTCCCACTTCTAATATATCAGTGCTCCCATGCTTCAAAATGGCAGCAGGGGTGCTTTAACTAAAATCTGTTGAACAAGCTTTAGTTCAAGCACCCTTGCTATCATTTTGAGGCACGGGGATGCTGCAGCACTTTAATTAAAACAGCTCTCGGAGCCACTGTAACTAAAGCACCATGCTTTGCCCCCTCCCCTCCACCCCCCCTTTGAGCACGTGTAAGAGATACTAGGAAAATGTGCATTAGCTTGTCTTATTGCACATTAATTAAATAGTGTGGTTTTTAATTGGAGCTTAATGAGCATTAGCCTATTTTATTGTGCATTAATTGAAACACTTGTTTTTTTTAGTGACACTTTAATGCACATTAAAATAGGCTAATGCTCATTAAAGCTCATGTGTAGATGCACCCAGTATAACTTACAGTAACCGTGAGGCAACTCTTATTTATGGTGGCTTCTGAACTGGACAGCCATTCAGAATTTCATCCTCCTTAGCTTTTACAGAACACATCTTGTTGCCAAGATGCCCTGCCACAGTGTGTCCCCTTTGCTAAGTCTTGCAAATCAGGAAAGGATTGCTAATGTTGATTCTGTGCTGCTCCTACAATTAGAAGGGCTTTCTCCTGACCCGTTGTGGCTCTTGTATGGCCCTGAGACACCATATAAAGGACAGACCAGGGAGCAGAAACAGTCCATAGCTTGCAAATGTTGTCATATAGCTACACAGGCTACTAGCAGGGAGACACTGCCCAAAACACTGGGTAGCCTTTAAGAGTGGTTTGCATTAGGGTTGCGAAGAATAACACTTTTTCATATCAGGTATTACTTTCTGGAGAGCATGTGGCATTCAGAAACATATGGAAACAAGAGAAGGGCATGATGCATGAGTTTGTTTGGAATTAACCTGATCCATGTTGGAAGGCATGCAGTTCAGACAGGCTTACACTGAAGGTCTTTAAGACCAGAACTGAGCATATAAGGAAGACAATGATCAAATCCATGCTAGAGACATCTTGACAGCTATTTATAAAATCCAAGGGGCTCTGGCAGCAGCAGTTTTTATTTATCTATTTACCTGCGCTGATCAAGCAAATGGCTTGCTGAGGTGTACCGTCATAGCTGACATGAAAGTTGTGCATTCTTGAAACAAACCATCAACCTGAAAGTGAAAGGTACATTTGCTGAAACCTTGGAAGATATATTGTGTATTCTCTCTGATTCTGCAAGCTACCTGAGGAAATGTGATGATTTGTCTCTTTCTGAATAGATTTGTCCCATGGAGTTGTCCCTTACTGAATGGGGGAGGCAACCTAGTGACAGATGATGAGGAAAAGGCTGAAGTACTCAATGCCATTTTTTACCTTAGTCTTCACAGGCAAGATCAGCTCCCAGACTGCTGCACCAGGCAGCACAGTTTTGGGAGACGGTGAGCAGCCCTTAGTGGTGAAAAAACAGGTGTTAGGGACTATATAGAAAAGCTGGACATGTACAAGTCCATAGGGCCAGATACAATGCATCCAAGAGTGCTGAGGGAGTTGGCTGATGTGATTGCAGAGCTGCTGGCTGTTATCTTTGAAAACTTGTGGCAACTGGGGGAGGTCCCGGATGATTGGAAAAGGGCAAATACAGTGCCCATCTTTAAGAAAGGAAAGAAAGAGAATGCAGGCAACTACAGACCAGTCAGCCTCACCTCAGCCCCCAGAAAAATCATAGAGGAGGTCCTCAAGAAATCCATTTCTAATCACTTGGAGGAGAAGAAAGTGATCAGGAACAGCCAGCATGGACTCACCAAGGGCAAGTCATGCCTGACCAACTGATTGACTTCTACTGTGAGATAACTGGCTCTGTGGTTGTGGGGAAAGCAGTGGATATGATATACCTTGATTTTAGCAAGATTTTTATATGGTCTCCCACAGCATTCTTGCAAGGAAGCTAAGGAAGTATGGGCTGGATGAATGTAAGGTGACCATAAAGCTGGCTGGAGTTTTGTGATCTATGCCCCTTACTACATGAATGTGTTGAAAGAGGCATTGAACCTAATTAAAGCCACAGTTTATATTCAGGTTACAAAGAGACTTGTTTCCATCATCCTTCCTAGGTAGGATGACCATAGGGGACAATGTGAAATCTGGGACCCTGCCCCTCCCACCCAAGTCAACAGCTGTGCTGCAGGCAGAGGTGAGGGCAGGGTGGCATGTTGCAGCTCTGGTATTACTATTCAGGCAACTAAGGGAGTCAGTGGCATGTTAATGACCCATTGTTTACTACACAGGTTTTAAGAATCATCTCCTATTTGATAGTCATTCTACTAACAAAGCTAACATATTTTAGGGAAATTTTTCTGTCTGTAGGGTTCCTATTTCACAGCTTCTGCCACTCTACCTCTCTACTCTGTGCCTGGGATGCTTGTTTTAATTTTCACCAGCCAGCTGGGACTGACCTTTAAAATTCAGGACTCTCCCAGCCAAATTAGGGTGTATGGTCACCCTATTTCTTAACATGAAATGCAAATGTTTTGTTTTCTGCTCCAGACTAAAGCCACAGATCATCTGATCACTCAGGCCTTTGCTTAACTTACGAAGTGCAGATTTAATATTAAGCATGTGCTTAAGTGCTTTTCTAAGTTAAGGATTCAAAATACCAACATACAAAACAGTAACTGCACTAAAAGGCTGGTGATACTCAATGCTGAATTAGTGAACATATGTTAGCAATATGGAGACATCTGTCATTTTTTAGTGCAGGCATAGCCAGAAAAAAGTGTGGAAAAGCTAAGAGCATATCTGTATCTGAAAACTTAATGCAGTGCTTCTTGATATTTTAAAACAACTACCTGAAAGCAGTTTTTAACAGTACAAAATGGAAGGCACGAGCGTCTTCAGCATTGTATTTATTCAAGCCAATTTTCAGTACAAAGCTAAAATCAGGGATAAACTGAATGAACTGAGGCCATTACACTGAGAGCAGTAATCTTGTTATGGAAAAGCCAATCTGACAAGACAGAAGTTTGAGTACCTTACTTCCCACAAAGTACAAAATAATGGGCAAGCTGTGCTGTCTCGAAATATACCATCCCCAGTCACAAATTTAGAGTGAATCAGATCTCATTGTGGTATGCAGCTCAAATTAATGAGTCATTTAAGAAACTGGAATTCTCAGCAGATTTTAAAAATTATTCATTTCTTGTTAATTGCTCAGGGCTCTGTCATGAGTCTAATTATGTTCCCCATGCTGAAGAAAGAGAAGGCCTACAAAGCTCCCTTGCTCTCCTATAGAAGCTACCCACACATCCAGACCCTGCATCCATGGGACAGCAGTCACTGCCAGCTGCTACGTCTCTTCCTGAACAAAGGGCAGGGAGTGAGTGAATGGAAGTGGAGCTCATCCATTTCCAAATGTATTCGTCAACACAGCTTAGGAAGTAATCTGCCTCAGGAAAAATGCCTGAAACAACCTATTTCCCCCCCATGGAGGGAAGAAGCAGGCAAAGAGCAATGAGTATGTGCTGCTATGTACTCAAGCTGGATTGCAAGATGCTAGCCCAGCTCCAAAGGATTATGTTCCCAGTCTTGAAGCCCTTCCTCAAGCAAAGCTTCCCCTAACATTATTGATAGGGCCTCCAAGCTCATATGTATCCAAATTTAAAAAAAAATCTTACCCTAGTCAACCAGCTAATATCAGAGCTTGAAAAATTTACTCACCCACAGTAGGTAGGGATTTTTCCCAGCTGAATGCCATTGCCCTTTGCAGAATTGTTACTTAAAAAAAGGAGAAGAGTTCTTAGTTTTTACAATTGCTTATGAAACAGATGTGAATGAAATAGATTCATCTTCTGTGTCCACAGGCAGACCACTACAGTGCTTCTGCTGTAGTTCAGAGTTTTTCTAGACCAGAAAGCAAGGAAAACCTTTACAGTCTTGTCAGTTTTCTCTCCTATCTAAGATTCTGCAGAAATCAGAGACATCTACAGCTTGGTATAGATAGATGTTAGGGTAAGAAGGGATCTCAATAGATCATCGAGCCCGACCCCCTGCATAGGCAGGAAAGAGTGCTGGGTTTAGATGACCCCAGCTAGATGGTTATCTAACCTCTTGAAGACCCCCAGGGTAGGGGAGAGCACCACCTCCCTTGGGAGCCCGTTCCAGACCTTGGCCACTCGAACTGTGAAGAAGTTCTTCCTAATGTCCAATCTAAATCTGCTCTCTGCTAGCTTGTGGCCATTATTTCTTGTAACCCTCGGGGGTGCCTTGGTGTATAAAACCTCACCAATTCCCTTCTGTGCCCCCGTGATGAACTTAAAGGCAGCCACAAGGTCGCCTCTCAACCTTCTCTTGCGGAGGCTGAAAAGGTCCAGGTTCTCTAGTCTCTCCTCGTAGGGCTTGGTCTGCAAGCCCTTAACCATACGAGTGGCCCTTCTCTGGACCCTCTCCAGGTTATCCGCATCCCTCTTGAAGTGTGGCACCCAGAATTGCACGCAGTACTCCAACTGCGGCCTGACCAGCGCCCGATAGAGGGGAAGTATCACCTCCTTGGACCTATTCGTCATGCATCTGCTGATGCATTATAAAGTGCCATTGGCTTTTCTGATGGCTTCGTCACACTGCCGACTCATGTTCATCTTGGAGTCCGCTAGGACTCCAAGATCCCTTTCCACTTCCATGCCACCCAGCAGGTCATTCCCTAGGCTGTAGGTGTGCTCGACATTTTTCCTCCCTAGGTGCAGCACTTTGCATTTCTCCTTGTTGAACTGCATTCTGTTGTTTTCTGCCCACTTGTCCAACCTGTCCAGGTCTGCTTGCAGCTGTTCCCTGCCCTCCAGCATGTCCACTTCTCCCCATAGCTTTGTGTCATCTGCAAACTTGGACAGAGTACACTTCACTCCCTCGTCCAAGTCGCTGATGAAGACATTAAAGAGTATCGGTCCAAGGACCGAGCCCTGTGGGACCCCACTGCCCACACCCTTCCAGGTTGAAACCGACCCATCCACCAAGACTCTCTGGGTGCGACCCTCCAGCCAATTCGCCACCCACCAGACTGTGTAGTCATCCAAGTCACAGCCTCTTAACTTGTTCACCAGTATGGGGTGGGATACCGTATCGAAGGCCTTCCTGAAGTCTAAGTACACGTGGTAGGTGTCAGGTATATGTTTCAAGTCCTATTTAGTAATGATGGACTTCAGTTGTTCTAGCTTTGGAAAGGAAAGAGAAGGGCCAGAATTGTCTGTGTGTTCTATATATATATATATATATATATATATGTTTTCTGTTTAGTAGGTGTAAACACTGAAGAGAAGACAAGGATGTTGAGATGTTCCTGGCAAGGTAAAGGGTGATCTAAGGGACAGAACCAGCATTTAGAAATCAGGACTCCCAGGTTCCCTCTTTGACTCTGACACTGCTTATGAGACTATGGGGAATCTCTTCTCCACTCTGTGTTTCTTTACACTTCTGTTTGTTTAGACTTAACATATTTTGATGGCAGGGCCCATCTCATAGTAAATATGTGTATAACGCTTCTCCAAGGCTGTGGGGGGTGTTTGGGCTGTTGGCTCTTCTGTTGAGGTCTGCATTTCCAAATACTTTACTCCCTCCTGTATCTGAGAAACCTTCTCGATGAAACTTTCATTACAACCCATATATTTTTGCAAGACACTGCAGTTGCAATGAAATGACATTTTTCTAATGGAAAAGAGACCATTTAGTGTAACTCTTTGCATAACGCTATACCATAGATTTTATCCAGTCCGTTAGGGGAAGCTGCTGTCTGGAGAAACTTTTCAGCTGTATTCAAAGATCAGCTCTGATTTGTTCTATGAATGATTTCTAAGTCATCTTCTTCTAATTGGATTCTACCTGTATAAAAGTAAATTACAACATGTTTAACTTGTGTAAATATTACTGCAAGAGTGTTCTTCCTGAACTCTCTTTTCTTGCATCAGGGGAATGAAGTCAAACAATATCTAATGTGCTCACACTTCAGACTGTTCAGCCTATTTGGATTTCTGTCTCAATGCATCATCAGTTCACTTCTGCTGCAGTAAATAAACAAATCTTGCTTGTAGAAGTTAAATTGTTGTTCAGTATAAATTGATTACTTTACCCAATGATAACAGTACACTTAAAATTTTGTAAAAGTGATGAAATGTACATTTTTATTTTTACTTCCCCTACTTCCTCCTAGAAGTCTAGCTCAGGCACTTTGCATATAAGTTATTTTATATTGCCACATTTCTAATTAATGGGTTATTTAACTGGCCAAGTAAAGAGACATTTTCCAATTAGCTGAGGGTCATTCTGCTTGTCTGTCTGTAATATGACCACTTTTGCTAAAACTAAGATTCACATATGAGGTTGTTCCTCTTTTCGAGACCACCCTTTTCCACCTCCAGAACAGTATTTCCCATCCTTGTATTATAAAAAGTGTGTGCCTCTATATGTTTCTGTGTTTATACATATGGCCATATCTACCTGTCTGAGTACCTATGAACATATCTGTGTCCCTTTATGCACTGGACTCTCCATACATCACACATCACAACTGCCTCTGTCTCTCTACCACAAAATACCATATCAGACTTCCACACTCACCCTGTCTCTGTGTTCAGTACATAGTTGTCAGGCTTTGTCTGACTGCAGTTCCACCTGGGACATTCCTGGGATGCTTCTGAGGTGTACAGACAAAGCTAACATGTGGAAGCAGATAAAAGCAAAGCCAATGAAACAGGAATCCTAAATGAGATAGGTACAGTACAGAGGGCAATACAATAGTCCCTGAAAAGAACTGAATGTGTAGGCTGTTGAAATAAAATTAAACATTTTAAGGGCCCTATGCATTTCAATAAGCTCCAGTTTTACTGATGAAATCATTAGTTTTATACCAGCTAACATTAAACTTATTTTACCATACTCATAGGGCACGTCTACACAGGCATTTAAGTGCGACTACATTTAATGCACATTAAGCCATTTTTGGCAGGTGTCTACACATGCAGGACTAGGCACTAAAGTTAGTGCCAAATCCCTGCAGCTCTGCCATATGCCCCTAATGGCTGGGCAGACCCAGAATTAAAGTTAGTCCCGGGTCGCCTCTACATGTGCGTTAATGCATTTTAACTAATCATGCATGAATTTGATATCTGCATTTGCAAGTATCAAATTTAGGCATAATTAGCTTAATTTTGCCATTTTTAATGTGCATGGAGGTTGTGCACATGTAGATGTGCACCCTCAATGTGCATTAAGTTAGGCTAATGCACATTCATGTGTCCTGTGTAGATGTGCCTAAATAGTCACAGAAAAAGTATGGCTGGAAGGAACCTCCAGAGGTCATCTAGTCCAATTTTCTGCTGAGGCAGGATCTCCCCTATCCAAACTACCTCATACAAATCCTTGTCTAACCTATTATTAAAACAACACAATCAGCCTTGTCACACA
This sequence comes from Alligator mississippiensis, assembly GCF_030867095.1. Lineage (NCBI taxonomy): Eukaryota > Metazoa > Chordata > Crocodylia > Alligatoridae > Alligator > Alligator mississippiensis. The sequence goes on along the minus strand of NC_081826.1, from coordinate 157,132,430 downwards.
ACTAGAAAGAGTATTATTCATAGACATATTACTCATTTTATTCTCATATACTCATATAATTATACTAAAAGGGAACAAACCCGATGAAGTATCACTCCATGGTAGCTAAAGGACTAGGAGCCATGTGCACATGCAGACTGTGTTCCCCTAGACAGGCATCTCTATATGTTGTTCTGAGGTTTGGCCCATGTTTGTAGAGGTTCTCAAAGAGAAAGTGCTGTACAAGTAGCCAAAGTCCATGTGTCCTACAGAAAGCTCTCCAGGATTCTAGACAGTGTATTAGAGATTTCTGTGATTTCGAATACAAAGACATTCACATCTCTGGAGTCAGAGAAGAGGTGAAGTTTTTGTTGTTCTTGTTCTGCAGGACAGGTACAGCCCAAGAACTATGTGAGGAGCATAGACTGTGCAGACTGTGTTGCCCTAGACAGACATCTCTGTAAGGGTGACCAAACAGTGAAGAAACACTCACCCAAACTAAGATTAAGGATTCCATTCCATTCTGCAGAATTATTGATTTTCTCATGGTTTTTTTTTATGGTGGTCACATTATGGTATCTTAGCTCTTTATAAATATTAATAAATAGATGTTCACAGTACCCCAGTGAGGCAAGGCAATGTTATTATCTGTTTTCCTCCAATTTAAGTGCAGAGATTAAAGGAAAAGCTACCAAATGTTAGTGAATTTTGGGTAGTGCCCTATTTGAGAATCCTAGGACTTGATTTTTGAGAGTGCTGCACACTTTATAGTTCTTCATAGGGTTAAAAACGCACTCCCAGTAACTCCATTGCATTTGTGAGCCTCAAGCTTTCTGCAAAACAGACTTAAGGTCCCTTAGGTTGGGTATCCAGAAAATTAACACAAAGTACAATTCTGGTTCAAGTGACTTGTCCAGTATCACACAGGAACTCTGTGGCAGAAGCAATAGGGCTTCATATAGGATTCCAGTTCTTTAGAGCAGCTTTCAGTGGCTTACTTCAGCCTCTTCTGCAATAAACAAAGCAAGAGACTTTCAGACAACAGCCTCCTTCACTACACAGCCCTGATTCCTGCAGCACTGCTGTATGGGATGAGACTGGGGTCCTGGGCAGGGAGGGGAGTACAAGACCATGAAGCAAAAGCTGTATCAAAATGCATATACATAACGGGTATGAATTAAGTTATTAAGCTTGCAAGAGCACCTAAGATTCTAGCATTTACAGTACTAATTTTTGAGCATGTGACTGTTACTTTAGTGTGTTTTCTTTCCTAAACCTAGGGGTTTTTAAAAAAAAAAAGCAATTTCTTAAGGTTTTCATTTTCTTTTTAAAAATGTAAATATAAAATGAACACAAATGTTATGCTGTGGAACTATTCTGAGTCCCAACACCAAGCAGGGGGACCTCTAGAGCCGCAATGCAACCATCTACCATAAGAGTTAATGCAGTTTAGAGTCATAGAATCATAGAAGATTAGGACTGGAAGGGGCTTCAGGAGGTCATCTAGTCCAACCCCCTGCTCAAAACAGGGCCATCCCCCAATTAGATCATCCCAGCCAAAGCTTTGTCCAGCCAGATCTTAAAAACCTCCAAGGATGGACATTTCACAACCTCTCTGGAGAGCCTGTTTCAGTGCTTTATTACCCTCCTAGTGAGAGAGATTTTCCTAATATCTAACCTCAGTTTCTCTCACTGCAACTTGAGACCATTGCTCCTTGTTCTGTCATCAGCCACCACTGAGTCTAGCTCCAGCCTCTTTGTAAGCCCCCTTCAGGTAGCTGAAGGCTGCTATTAAAGCCTCTCTCAGTCTTCTCTAGACTAAATAAGCCCAGTTCCTTCAGCCTCTCCTTGTAAGTCATGTGCCCCAAGCTCCGAACCATTTTCTTTGCCCTCTACTGGACTCTCATCAACTTGTCCACATCCTTTCTGTAGTGGGGGCCCCAAAACTGAACACAGTACTCCAGATATGGCCTCACCATTGCCAGTAGAGGGGAATAATCACTCCCCTTGATTTGCTGGCAACACTCCTACTAATGCAGCCCAGTAAGCTGTTAGCCTTCTTCATAAGGGCACACTGTTGGCTCATATTCAGCTCATTGTCCACTGTAATCCCCAGGTCCTTTTCTGCAGAGCTTCTGCCCAGTTGACCCCCCCTGCCTGTACTGGTGAATGGGGTTGTTCCATCCTAAGTGCAGGCCTTTGCACTTGTCCTTGTTGAAACTCATGCGATTTCTTTTGGCACAATCCTCCAATTTGTCTCATCTCTCCGAATACTGGCCTACCCTCCACTGGATCTACTACTCCACCCAGCTTGGAGTCATCTGCAGTGCAAGGTTGTTAGCTTCCACATGGACTTTAGGCTAGAAAAGGATGGAAAGGTACAGCATGTCAGTAGGTTTCACAGCTATTGGCTGGATGACTGAAGAATGCTGAGACTCAGGAACAGTGATCTCAGTCTTAGGTTCTGTATGGGAGAATTTGTAGATGGTGCAGATCCTTTGGCCCTCTTCCCAATTCTTTCCCTGTCTTTTTGTGCTCCATCCTCCTTCCCCAGTTCTAGCCCCAGCTACCATTTAAGGCTTTAGCTGCCAAGCTGTAGCAAAATCTCTGCTGCATGTGCGCAAACTAGGACTGACTCAGAGGCTGAAAGCTGACATAAAGACAAATGATTCTTTGTGGGGACATCCCCAAACCCAGGAGCCACCCCCTGTAACCCTGCCACCAAATCTCCAGGACCCTGCATGGAAGGGCTAGGAGCTTCTCCAAGATTCGTTTTTAATTATTTTTTGTATGGTGGGGGGAGCCTCCTCCCTCTGATCTAGGGGATGTAGAGGCCCTGAGGCTCACCCTGGTGAGTCCTAAGGGAGGAGGTCCCCTTTCCCAGGACCCCTAAGCAGATGCTGGAGCCACCCCAGGGCCTGGCAGGCCTTTTCCCTCCCCCTCCTAGAAAAACCTCACCTCCAGCCTGCCCCATTGCACATGCACCCCCTGAGATTGGCAGTGTACACCATGAGAGAAGCCACCGATGCTGGGTGATTACCGCTTGCCACCTGCCCCCCTCACTGCTGATACTGCTGGTGCTGTCTGAGGGCAGTCGCTGATTGCTACAGGTCACTGCTGATGCTGCCAGTGGCATCTGCGGGTAGTTGCCAACTACTGGTTGACGTTTGCCACCCCCTCTCTCTGCCACTGCCGTGGCCGCCTGCGGGAGCTCCCGGCTCGCTGCCACCATGGCCCCGCCGCTGCCACCTGCGAGCGGTTGCTGCAGCTCGCCAGCCTCCGGGGGCCACGCGGGGTTCATGCCCGCTGGTTTTTCAACTGGAGTTTCTCAGACACGTTATGAGGAAAGAGACTTTAAAAGTCTGGTCCTAACTGGAAAGAGGGAAAGAAGGGGAGATCACGGGAGGCAGAAGCTGGCTTATGTCACCAGTCTATCTAAAAGGAGGGCCCTGCCGACACTGGGAAGTCTTTCCAGAGATGTGTGGAAAACCAGTGGCCCCCAACGTCCCGTTTGGCTATGGTACCTAGAGAGAGAGGGGCGGGATGAGGGGTCTTTCAATCTGTGCCTTCTACCCGAAAACAGTAATTAAAAAAAAAAAGGCTGGCCCCATCATCGATCCCGAGGCACTGCTTCAGCCCCAGCGAAGTCCGCGCGCGGGGCTCAGGAGGGGCGCCGGGGGGTCCCCACAGCAGCGCCCGCCTCAGGGGGGCGATTCCCCGAGGCCGGCCCGGCCGGGGGCCGAGATAAGCAGCGCGGCCCGGCCCGGCCCGGCCCGACCCCGCCTCCCGGCCTCTCGCCGCCCGGCGCATCATCTGGCCGAGGTGCCGCCGAGCGCCCGGCCCGCGGCTCCGCACCGCCTCCTGCCGCCTCCCCGCCCGGTGCTTGACCCCCGCCCGCGGGGGGGTGTGCGGAGCGCGCCGGGCGCAGGCACCATGCGAGCGCGGTCCCCGCCGGCCCCCTGCTGCCCGCCGCCGCCGCCGCCGCTGGTGGTGCTGCTGGTGCTGGCTGTGGCGCTGGCGCTGGTGCGGGGCGGGCGGGCGGCTCCGCCGTGCTCCCCCGCGCCTCCCGGCGTGGCCTGGGTGCGGGAGCTGGCCCGCCGCGCCGCCGTGGTGATCGAGGGCAAGGTGGTGCCGGCGGAGGAGGGCGCCGAGGCGGGGCGGCGGCGGCTGCTGCTGCTGCTGCAGGGTAGGCGGGCGCCGGAGCAGCCCCCCGGCCCCGGCCCCGGCGCCGCCCGCGTGCGGGTGCGCCAGGTGTGGGCGGGCAAGGGCGGGGGGCTGCGCAAGGACGCGCTCATCTGGGTGCTGGGCGAGGCCGGCCCCGCCTGCGGCCGCCTCAAGGAGGGCAGCCGCTACATCTTCTTCATGGAGCCTGTGGCGGACAACAGCACCGCCGCGCTCTTCGCCGCCTCCGCCGCGCCCCTGGAGACCGGCGGTAGCCTCAGGAAGGAGGTGGGCCGGGCGCTGTGCCGGGGATGTGGTAAGTGCGGCGCCCGCGACTGGACGGGACGGGACGGGACGGGACGGCGAGGGGGAAACTTTTGCAGCCCGGGGCTGGGCGCGCGGGGCTCCCCTGGGCCAGGCCGGGCTGGCAGGTGGCGGTGCTTCAGGTCCTCAGGGCCGAGAGCAGGAAGGGACGAGGAGCGCAGGCAGCGAGCTGTGCCGTGCGGGGCTCGGGGCAGCCCAGGGGGCTCTGCCCGGCGCCCGCTTGCTGCTTCGGCCCTGCCCGCGGTGCTCAGCTCGGGAAGCAGCCCGCCGGTTAGCCTCGCCTCCCGCAGAGGAAGGAGGATTTGCTTCCCGGCCCCTGTATCACAATGGCTGCACATATCGCAGCACTCTACATCCCAGCCCGCTCCTCGAGAGCGCCCAGGCGCCAGCCGGCGGGAAAGGCTTGGGTGAAACCGGGTCCTTTTTCAACTTGCCACCTTGCCGTGTGTCACAGCACCTGCAATTTCCAGGCTGGCGCTCCTCTCTCGTTCCCAATGTTTCACGGGGATGAGATGGCATGGCTGGGGCACGGGATGTTGTCAGAGCCCCAGGCGCCGGGGTGAGGCACCTGTCAGCCCAGCTCGTGTTTTTCGTATCTTCTCTGCTTGGTGAACTGCTTTTACGGCCAAGCTGGCCTTTCTTTTCTTGCCTGCTGTCAAACTGCCCCAGTGGGCAGAGGGGACCTGGGGGGTTGGTGGTGGTAGCCGTGTCGGTCTAAGGACATAGGGCAGACAGCGTTCTCTGGGTAGATGTGATGTCTTTTATTAGACCAGCTAATTAGTTGTGGAAATTGTTCTTCGCAAGCTTTCGGGCATAAACACCCGTCTTCCCGCATAGGGAGAGGGGAGCTGTTCACACACACTGGTGCTGAGCAGGGGTGAATGATGCTGGGATTCCCCAACACTGGCTGGTAGATGTCACTCTGAAACAAGGGAACGGCTCGGCAGGGACCTGTCTTATTAGCTAACACAAAAGCTCAATACCACTATACAGCAGCTTGTGTCCTCCCGTTATAGAGTTTGAAGGCATGCCTGTTTAATCCTCTTGTAATAGCCGCTCTGATGTGGTTACAAATATACAGAAAAGGAATTTGCTTTAGCCACAGAATAGGCCTGACTAAGAAACTAAAGACCAGTTTGAAATGTGTGGGATAAGCATCACTGTATAAATATTCACTGTGAGGATTGCCTTGTTCCATACTCTTATCTGGTATATTTTATAGCAGTATAAATACCTAAAGAGTTTCAAATTCTCATGAACATTTCTATTAAGCATTCCATGGCTACTTGAAATATAAAAGCCATGTTTTTTGTGCGCGCATGGTTTTTATCATTGTACTCAACAAGGCAATATTTAGCTGAGCATTTTTCTATGCCTATGTTGTCCAAACAGAGAAATTTGGTCGTTGCGGCATGCTGCCAACAGTCAGACTATGAGCAATCAATGTGAGAAAAGGTGATACAAACATAAATTAATGTAGTAATTCGTAACAGTCACGCATGGTTTTTTTTTTTTTCCATTTCTAGACTATACCATACAATATTTGTAGGTATTTAGGGTGGTGGTAAAGTAATTTGTTTGAAGCCTGTAATTGGGTAAATATAAACTACTGGGTACTTTTTAGCTGCATTTGAACTTAGGAAAATGTGTTGTGATGGCTGTTAAAGTGTACATGTACTATTATTGATTTGATTAAAGCTTCAATCACAGAATGAATGAAGCTTCTGTCTGGGACAAATGTTGTTCACTTTACTTGAGTAATTCCATCCACTTCAGCAGAAGTACTCCTGTGAGTAAAAAGGTAGTGACTGTATCTTTGTTTCTGAAACCTTTCCCTCTCGCTCATTCTTACATGATGCTGTAGCCCACAGTTTCTAGGCACTGAAACACAGAGGAAAGAAGAGAGAGCATGCATTTCATAAAGAAAGGAGGTATAATTCAAGTAGAAATGAGCTCATCAGTGTCTTCCTAGGGTTCCAATATGTGTCCTTGCGTCTTTAAAAAAAAATCCCTTCCCTCAGCTTCTGTGCTTGTGAGGAGACTATAGGTACAGCCACACACTTTCCAGGGTCCCAGCACCTGCAACTTGCATTGACTTCAGTGGGAACTGAGCCCTCTGAATATTTTGCTGGAAATGCTCAGTGCTTTGAAAAATGAGGGGAAATATCCTCTGAAAACAGAAGGAAATAGTCTGTTAAAATGTCTTTGGCAAATAGTAATGCATAACACAGAAAACCACAGAGACTGGAGGTGGGAAATAAATTCTCTGGCTATGAAGTTACTGAATGATCAGCAAGGATAACAGTGAGTGGGAGGAACGGGCTTTGTACCTCATACAAGAAACCACAGAGGTAAATACATGGTAGTAATTTCAGGAAAGAAAAGAGGCACTGTACAAAATTAAAAACATGGCATTCCACCTTCACATTTTCTGAGTGTATTTTTCCTCCCCCCCCTGCAAAAAAAAAATCTTTATCTTGCTTTTCTGGAATAATAGAGGTTAATTCCTGGCTCAACTGAAATCAGTAGCAAAACTCCTGCTGAGTTCAGTTGGGCTACAGTTTCACCCCAGGGTGTTTAAGTCTCTGTGACACATCACCAGCTGATGCATAGTGAGCCTCTGCTTTGGGGGGGTGGGGGGGGGTGTTTGTTTGTTTTGCTTTTTGTTTTTTTTAATTTTTTGTCATCTTTAATTTTGGACAGTACACTCACTTCTCCAGATCTTCTTCCCATTGAAATCAGTAGTTTTTCCAGGTGTCAATGAGAGGACTGGACTCCAAATATTTTTGCTTATTGTAATTTATAGCTGGAGAGGGGAAGAGGGGTGCAGATTATGCACTTTCTCATACAAGTAGCTTTAGTTCCTGTAAACTTCCGCATTGACTTTCAGTAGAAGAGCTATCCACATGAATAAAGGTTACTTACATTAGAAGCTTGAAGACTAGGCCTCTAGTCAATAACAACCAGCTTCTGTATGTACTTTATTTATATGATGAATCCATACTCACACAGGTGGTCCATAATTTCCAAATAAAAGAAAGCGGGGGCGGGTGTGGTTATCCCTCATGATATAATTGCTAGGGGTCACTAAAGTGGGGGAGGAAAACTCTGCAAAGATGGTCTTCTTGCATTTCACTGGCTTCCCTCAATCCTGCAGAGGGGGATGAAGCGTAGCACTCAGAGCTGGGTGGCCTGTTTTTTTTGTTTTTTTTTTACCAGACCCTGTTCCTTCCTCCCAGAAAGTCTCAGGGTCATGGAATGCCTCCCCAGCTGGGGCTGGGGAAGGGCTGGGGCAGTGCCACATGTACCAGAGTATAATCTGGCACTAGGTTCAGAGGATTGGGCAGTTTCTGTTCTAAGGATTATCTGTATATGCTCTTTTCAAACACATGCAAAACTCTTTTCTATTCAGCTAAAATGTTGTAATTGAAATTAGCATTTCCTCTTTATGTTTTACTGTCTTCACATGCTATCTGTGGTATACAGAGGTTAATTTTCAGGACAATTTTAATATACATCAGTTACGTATATGAATATGTCAGTTGTGCATAGAACTGTTTCCTCATACTATTTGAGCTAGTGTATTCAGTATGAAGAAACATACAGACAGTGTGTTGACCGTAAGCACATATTCACATCAAAATATTACTGCAGGGATTTTCTCTTCAGCATTAAACAGATTCATTAAGGAGATTACCAAACTATATTAAGTGATTAGCAATAAGAATAGCAGTAGATTAATTACAAGTGTTATAGTTATGTTTCCATAAATGTAACTTACCAAGTTAATAGGGTTCACCTAAATTTATGTTTAAACACATAAATGGCAGTATCTAAATTGCATCACATGAGAAAACCCCCTCATTTAATAAGGGGTATAACTTGATTTGATTTTATGTCCTGATATTCAATGTACATTAAAACGGTTTCTTATTCACCAAATAAAAAAAAATATGTGGTTGCTTGGGAAAACACCTCTAAATACAAAACTGCAGATGAAGAGCTGGGTTAAAATCAGAGTTGACTTATTGTTTACCCACATCAGGGAGTATCTTTTCATCTTTATAACATAGGTTGTACATTCACAGTTTTAGTAGACTGTACACACATACTCTCTTATACACAGAGGTTATATCCATTCCCTAAGGGTGTTAAATCATTTCACTGTGGTTAACAGCCCTGTCTAAGAGTCGTATCTCTCGCTGACCTATAAATGTTTGTAATCAAATAAATGAGAATGGGATATGAATGTCTGTCCTGCACTTTACATACATTGTCAGTTCAGTTTTTAAATTGATTCCCATTATTTCAATGTCAGTTTAAACAAATAGGCTAAAGTTAAAATGAAAATCCAAATTTCAAATAGTTTAGAAATACTTGACTTTGCCAGGTACTTATTTCATGGTTTTAGTTGTTCCAAGAATTACTGAAATAAACTTAATTAAGAGTTAATTTAAATGATTATGTGGATAAATATCAATATGAGGCTGGCTAAGATTGATTCACATACCTGTTAAAAGAAAAAGACATATATCACTACCTGGAAATATTTGTTCAGCATTCATGTGGTTAAAGGCTTTGCTGAATTGAGGCCACATTAATTTTATATATATTAAGCTTCACTTTGATTTATGTATTGACACTATACCTCTAAGAATATTGTATTTTATAAAAGATATGTAGATATAGGTAGATTTATCTTCATCTTTGCAGTAGTTTGGACATGACCTCGGGGTCACTTCCAACCCTGTGTTTATGTGTATGTGCATGCACTGTAAAACTATATACCCATAACATATCTGTATGCATGACTAATACCTCCTCAGGAAATTGTATATTCATATGGCTCCAATTTTATATATATTTAAAAAAAATAATGAATGGTAGCTACATGAACAGTCTTTTAAAATAGATAATTTGACCTGAGTTATACGTTTCATACATAGGAAGTGGTGAAGGTCTGAAATGAAGGCTAGGTCCTACTCCACTGATATCAATGGGAACAAATTGGTTGTTGACTTCAGTAGGTGTAGAATCAACCTCTACATGTGTGCACTCCATAGGATTTCTTTATGCAGTGGCCTCAACAGCTGCACGAGTTGTTTTCTTCGTTTTTCCTCCCCAGCTCATTTGGATTTAGCTGCTTGTCTGTCACAAGGGCTGTCTGCTGTGTAAGTGAGTAGCTTTCCTCCCCATTTCCCTGCAAGCTGCATTTTGCTGCCTTCCAAACCCATCCTTCACATTATTCTGGGCAGCCCACCCTCATCTCATAAGAGTTACACCTGTCAGGAACTAATGCTGTGAGTCACTGAGTACCTCCTGCCAAGGGCTGTATACTCTTCATTCCTATTTGCAAAGAGCCCCAGCCCACACAACTGAAATCTAGGAGTTTAAACCTGGATCCTAGTGAGAGTCAGGTACAACCTTTTATGATAATAGTAGGTACTCAGCACCTTATAAAAGTAAGCACTTTTCACACCAGTGAATCATCATTTTGATTTACACCCTTGAAAGGAGTGGATCACCTCTTTTGTAGCTCCTCACCTCTCTGAATTTGTCCCACAGATTTCAGTGGGACGTCTCATGGGATCAAAGCAAGGAGAATTTGTCTTGATGTGTGCTGTGTACATGCACATCTTCTGTGTGTGTAGGGCTTCATGAGCAGTTCTAGTGCTGCTCTACCAGCAAATTGCTTTCGAAGTACAGATCCATTTCTTTAGAAATAATATTCATAATTAATCATAATTGGCTGTCTGTTGTACAAGATACCGTCTGTAATGCTTATGAAATGGGATTATTTCAAGGTTTACAGGGGAAACAAGACTAAGGAGTAAGGATTAAACAGATACTTTCAGATAACCTAGAAAATATATATATTTACCCACATACATGTACATATATAAATTATTTGCATAATGGTTGCAATCTAGTTCTTATTAGTAAGGTATTTTTATTGCATTCCGGTAATGGCTATAATTATTTGTTTGAGATTGTGAATGTTTATTTTATGTCTCAGATGGATATATGTCATACCTTATGACTGGGTAATGTTCTGGAACTGCATTACTATATTGCTACCTGCATGCCAAAATCATCTTTAGCAAGGAAGGAGATACTCATCTAAATAAAACATAACATGATCATGATGTTCTTAATAGAAAGTGAGTCATGTACACTCATAGCATTTGTGCACAAATTTATATACAAAGCATCTCAAACTGATATTTCAGTTTATCAGTTTATAGGAGTGACTGTAAAAGAAAAAATATGTCATAATATAAATAAATAGTGTATTAACTCAAGCATCTTCCATGAATTTATATGCTTAATTTAGCATCTTATAGGCAAGCTATGTAGTAAATATTTATAGTTAAGTCTCCACAATGTATGTCTTCACTAAATGTAAAATAAATTATAAATGACCAGCTGGTATAATGTCTACTTTTACCTGACAAAATGTAAGGTTCAGTTAAACATATAATGGATAACATGGAAAATTCTCTCAGACTGTTTTATTGCTTATTTTGTGTATTATGGCTTCTCCAGGGTAAAGAGTAGCAACTGATGTCAAGAACTACATCCCAAGTGGATGCCTCCAAAGCAATTTATGGTCCAGAAGAATTTTGATATGCCAAGTCTAAAAAACGGCATATAACCTGGAAGAACGAGGTATCACAGGTCAGATGGTTACCCTGCATGCGTATGTTTATGGAGGAGATCCTCTTTAGGTAGGTAGTGTAGAACCTGGGGAAGATGGCATCAGCTAGCCTAGGACATCATGCCCATCACGAATTGAAGTACCCATGTTTGAGGGAAGGGGCAAGCCAGGAGCCTCAGAGAGTGCAGTACTTTCCACTAGAGTAGATTAGAAGAGGTTGAGACTGAAAGCAAAATTCTGTCAAGTCTACATGCAGTTTTTATTGGATGCATTCAGGGCTAATTCTTCAGCTTTTACTCAAGTACAATCCCTCATATCAAAGACTGGTATCTCGGCATCACATATAGACTAGCCACCTGTATTTCTATTTCATTTTCAAACTGTTGCCATAGTATTTGTTCATTGTTTTTTAAACGTGTTTTTATGATGAGTTGTCAAAAAAATGTAACTCTGTAGACAGCAATACATCTTTTTTATCATGCTATCGACAACTCTTTTTATGGCAACAGCTAAGATTCCTGTATAATCCACCTACTTCTGACAGGAACAGTTGTTTGGTTTTTAACAGTTATTTAAACGTATGTGTTTGCACTTTCTTTGTGCAAAGGAGCATTTGGTAGTACAGTGGAAGAAGGGAATCAGATTCATAACAGGTGAATATGGACTCAATTAATTTTTGTAGCAGCTGTCTAAAACATTCTGGCCTCTTCCAATAGCCTATATACTGTTGCTGCATTCTTTTTCCATCTCATCTTTTACATTTGTCTTCTAACTATGCTAAGCTATCTCATTAGTAGCTACTGAAGAACCGTTAATTCTATTATGCTCAAAGTTGAAAGGTATATACTAATGGAAAATGTACTAACTTTAGATGGTATTCACCAGTGGGACAAATCAGAACATATTTAATATTTGTCATATGAAATATTTTCAGAAAACACATGATATTGGCGAGGATCCTTCAATACCATTTTAAAATCAACATTTATTCTGTATTCACAGTATTTCCTTTCATTGTTTTGTACTGTCCAGCTTTACTACTGACTGTTGTCAGCCATTTATGTTTAGAAATTTAGCAGTTTGCAAACAGAAACTACCACTGCACCAAAATGAAATATGTATTACTCCTTGTTTTATTATTTACAGCCCCCGCCCCCACACACACAGACAAATACATGTGGGAGGGGGCGTTTGTAGGTAAGTGTGTAACTGCCTAATCTAAGAACAATATGCACAGGAAACTAAAGGCAGAAATCTTCTCCTGCTTCAAAACACAAAAGCAAAGCATCCATTATTTTTAGTGGCCACTTTGGGCTTGCTGTTCCATTCCTTTCACATATGAATTGTCTCACTGAAGTCAGTAGGATTTCTTGAGGCTGGACATATTGTATAAGAGGTGCAGGACTGGGAAAATCTTTAATAGAAACTATTAAAAATGGTGATGCTTTAATTATTTCCGCCAAGGGTGGACAATAAAAAGAATGGAATCATGCTTTTTACTCATTTTCAAGAGACGATTTATGTTAGGATGAAGGAGCTTAAACCATGCAGCCCTACATAACTGATTCTGCAGCTCCGAAGCCAGTAGGAGCTTTGCTATATAGAGTTTATAGTATAGATCTCAGTGAGCAGAGAAGCAGAGCTTAGGCTCAGTTCACCAAAGCACTCAACCTCATGCTTAACCCTAAGTCCTTAAAGTTATGTATATGGTTTTGTTTGGTTTTTTTGCTGGAAGGGGTCCAGAGACATATTTTTTATGTGCTTTACTGAATCAGGTCTTTAAATATTACACAAATTTTGTTGAGCTCAGTGGTACTGTTTGGGTGCAACAATTGACAATGGGGCAACTGAGATATACAGGTTGCCTGCTACACTGGAAACCTGAAAATGTTTGGAACAGCTGATCCTGAAAAGATTGAGTAAAATAAATTTTTATCTGCTGGTGCTCTAACTTCTGCTTTCATTAGGATCTTCTCTCCCCAGTGAAGACAGTCACTAAACTTCTATTGACTTTTATGGACAAGAAGAATAGCCCCAGAAGCTATGAATGTAGTTCAACACAAATTGTATAGGGAAGTGGAATGGCAATTCATGACATATCAATGAGTATTCTTTTGAACTTATTTTCCTTCTCTGACATTTGGAATATTGCCTTGCAGAATGTTCCAGCTCCTGTGTATATTAAAGAACTTTTTTACATTTACTTTCCACATGAATAATTTTTCAACATTTTAATAAACATTTTTAAATATATATAGACACAGAGTACCAAATGGTAATAAAAACAATGATTCTCTAAAGTAAATTATGTTTCATAAAAAAAAAACCGAGTAGAAAAAACAGAACCTTTCTATAAATAGGAACCTGAATTAATGTGTAGATTTACTGCAAATCTTGAGATACGTACCTGCTAACATTCCTCCAGTCACTGATGAGATCTTCTCGATTGACTTCCCATTTATTGTATCAGTTTAACTAAAATAAACAATTAAGTTATCCTAGAGTGTATTTTTCAGAGACACAGGCAGGTTTTGACTAGGGCTGGGAAGCTGGTCTATTGAACAGTCAAATATTGTCAATTGACTGTATATTTTTTACCAGGCAAAGATTACAGCAATTTTACTAAAAAACTATATTTTTTTTTTTACAGGAGTATGATTTTTTTCAAATTATTTTTGACCCATTTCTTAATGGAAATTTTGTTTTTTTTTCCGTGTATTATCTGGACCTATTGGCACTTTCTTTTTACAATTTTTGACCAATATTTGACCAGTCAATTGACCAAACTTTATTTGACTGGTCAAATACCCAACCCTAGTTTGACAAAGTTAGTCATGAAATTCTCAGATGATCAGTATTTTCCAAAATAATTGTTCAATATGAAAACTGATATCTTTTCACAAGGTGATCAGATGAGCAGTGGAAAATTAGATATTGGACATCATGCAGATATATATGTAGTTTAAAGACTATGGGTATAATCTTTAGGCAGATATAAAAGTTACTAAAAGTGTCAACATCTCAGAAAACAGAGATTTTTTTCATGGACATTATAAATACAGTTTACATAAGAGAACTCAAACACTTTAGATAGCTCTTATTAAAATATTTGTGCTGAAATTGTCACAGCCACATAGGAAGTTTGGGCACTTAGTTTCCTTTCAGGTTTCAAATACTGAAAACAAATAAGGACTGGTAGTCCCAATCCCCTATGGAAAGTCATTTCAAATCACTCTCTGCTTGTGATTATCTGATATTAAGAAATGCACTTTGCTGTACCTAATTGGTCTAATAAAAGATATCACCCTAAGAAATCTTAGGGTTGCCTATTGCATACTTTCTGAACCATCATGGCTATATTGGTCTTACATTATCAAAAAATAAATACATGTTTAAATGCTTCCCTGAATTCAGATGCTTTTTTAAATGAGAGTCTTAGAAATAAAGTAGGCCTGAAAGCTTCTAACAGCCTTATTGGACGTCACTAGTTTGTTATTGTAGTGCAGTGATACATAGCCATTTACAGCAGGGGTGTTTGCTTGCTAGTTTGACTCTCTATATAGGGAGAAACAGTAATAACAGACAGGTGTAAGAAAGTGTGGCAGCGCACCTTTGGGTGCTTGCTACTTTAAGGGCTTGTGCAGGCTACAGAGGAGCCTGCAGGGGGGAATGGCAGAGAGACAACGCTCCCTTGGAAGGATTTTAAGGGGGAAGGTGTGTGGCTGTGTACCTTTGGGTGCTTGCCACTTTAAGGGCCTGAGCAGGCAGTGAGGCAGCCTGCAGGTAACTGCAGAGCCAATCAGGTGGTCTCATGACAGCCAGGAGGCTGCCTGATTGGAGCAGGGCTGAGCAGCCTTAGTATAAGAGCAGGCCCCAAGGAGCAGAGCCAGCAGTTGCTGCAGGGATGCTGATGGAGTGATGTCGCCTGGCCTGGGCGCCTCTGCTCTCAAGAACATCTAAAGGTCAGGGTAGGCGCTATGGGGAAGGAGGAGGTTCCTAGGGTCCCAGGGGGGTCCCAAGCCCCAAGGAAATGGCTATGGGCCTAAGGAGAGTGAGGCCAGCCTAGGGATGGGGTTAGAGTGTGGGCCTACAGAGGGGATAGGCAAGCCTTGATTAGAACTGGCTGTGACTGAGGCCAGGGGCTCAGATGAGCCCAGTAGAGTAAGGGGCTGCTGGATAGAAGATCTCTGGGGCTCTAGGTAAGCCTGTGTGAGTTGATGGCTTTATGGTGGTACCCAAGGGGGGACCCCTGCTAAGTAGGGAGGTCAGCTGCTGCCACACTGATGCCACGGACTCTTAACTGATCAAGGCAAGGGGGCCAGGGCCAGAAGGCTGAAGGGCAAGTAAGCCCACTGCGAGTGGCAGGCCAGGGCTGTGGAGAGCTACTGGTACCCCGACTAGCCTGGAGGTGGGGCCAGAGCCTAAGAGAGGCTGAAGGTCCCTTTGAGTGGGACATCACTGCCAAAGAGAGGCTAGGTGGTCAGCTAGCCAGCATATTAGTATGGCAGAAGCTGAAGTCCAGCCTTCTGATGGGAGGTATCCTGCAAGGAGGTCTGAGAGAGATGGGGTCTGTGGTTGAGAGGAAGGTTAATGAAAGGCGAGTATGAGGTGTCAGAAAGCCTCAGCCCACCCCCGCCTAGCGGGTGACCCTGTGGAGGGGAAAGTCTAGGGGAGCACACCCTGAGAGACGAGCACCACCAGGCTTGGGCAACACCTTGGAGGCCAGGAGGGCCTGAGGCTCAGTGCCTGAGAGTGAGGCTAGAGCCGCAATGCAAGGGCCAGGAGGGCCTGAGGTCCAAGGCCTAAATGAGAGTGGGGCCTAGTGGGAGGCCTGAAGGAGAGTGAGGTCCAGGCATATCGACAGACACCAGAGGCCCACAGGGAGTAAGGCCCTGCAGCCCAGTGAGGGGGCAGAGTGTAAAGGGTCAGAAGCCTAATGAGAAGCAAGGAGCCCAGAGTGTGTGTGGGACTAGAGGCCCCAGTGAGGGTATGCAGCCAAGCTAAGTCTGAGGACGCCTAAGGCCAAGTTTGGGCCAGAGGCCGAGCGCAGCCCAGCAATGGGACTGGGGGAGTAATAGTGGATAGAGAATTTCGATGCCATCTGTGAGGCATGGGGAGGTCAGAGCTGTGTATTTCACCCTTGGCATCAGGGCATTAAATGGGCAGCGTCCTGCCTAAAAACAACTATTCTTTACATCAAAGGCTTAGTAGGCGAGTCAGGTGGGCGGATTGCCCTAGACAGGTGGGCAGGCAGACATTGTGATTGGTCCCAGGACAACTCCCTGTCACAGAAAGATAATAATAAAAGGAGGGAAATACATTTCTTATCTTCCTCTTGCTTGGGGAGTATTTGCTTTCCATTCTTCTTTCAGGAGACTCAATATTTACATTAATAATACAGAATTACCATTGACTGCTGTGGAGAAGTATTGATTTCAGAAATCCCTTTGAAATGTCACATTAATCTATTTAATTTCTAGACATTGCTTTTGGAGACTCAGAAGAATCTCTTGACCATTCTCAGATGTGTGATCACCTTTTGTCTTTCTTAATTAAGGTTTCACAGCTTCCCTGTGTCCCTGTTATCCCAAGCAAATTAATCTACCTTAGTGGTTTAATGATGGCTGAACTTTAAAATTATGACATATTTCCACTACTTTGCATTTTGTTTCAAGCAGCACAGCTCTAAATATAAACGTGTATGTTCCTGTATTTAGAGCCCCACATCTCATTTTACATTTTTTCATGTCTGTTTAAAAAAAGTAGTGGGGAAAATCAAATGCTGAATTGTGACTTCCTAACATTTAGCACTCGCTTTACTACTTTTTATTTTTACATACACTCTGTGTGCCATATGGACAGTTACAGGTGTGTGTGTGTGTGTGTGTGTGGGTTCATGGTACATGTAAGTATCTAAATTTTATTATTGTGTGCAGATAAAATCATAAGTACCTCATGCCATTCTATATAGGAACAGCCATGGGCAATTGGGGCAGTTTTATTATATGAAGGTATATGGTGGAATATTGTCATAGATGGATTAATCTAACTGAAGCTAAGTAGGGTTTTTGTACATTCATATATAGGTGGGTGTTTGGTGCAGAATGTAGGTACTTGGGTGAGCAATCAGGTGTTACAAGAAATGAATTTCCTCCTAGATATGGTTCAGCCTAACTGTAGCTTAAGGTCAGTGCATTTTGGTTTTGTTTCTTGTAGGTTACAAGTAACTTTCTGAGAAAAGTCCATTGTTCCACAAGGCTGTTTCAGTTCTGTCTTTTAAATCTTGTTTATCAACCTAATAATGATATGATTTTTCTCTTCTGGTGATCTATTTGCTTACTGTTACTGACCTGATTTTTTCCATTTATTGCTCATGCAGGTTTTGGGAATGAGCCTGCTAACATTTAATGCACTAGGTTTCTTTATCTGGGTATATATCAAAGGTTTTGGGTTTTTGTTGAGTGTGTGTGTGGGGGGGGGGGTGCATGATTTTTTTTAATGAATCTTTGAATGCATGATTAAAATCTTTGCCTCTATACACAGTCCCTAAAATATATATATATATCTATCATCTATTTTTCTTTATCCTTTCTAGCGAGGACTTTGGCTATTTGCATTTGTTATGCTGTTCTAAAATTGTGTGCTTACTTTTTGCTGGATCTCATTCCAGGATAGAAAAGCAGTAGCTATGTGTAAATTCTAGAGGACATGTATCCAGAAGTTATTTATTGGGCCCTGAATTCAGAAGCCCATTTTTCCAATATGCTCCTTGTTTTGTTTCAGCTTTATTCAGGTGTGTATAGAATGTGTAGTGATGAGTGGATTTAATAAAGACAGTCCCTCATGGATAAGAAGAACTAAACAACCATCTTTTATTGTGGGGGCATTAGACAAGCCTCTACAGTTCCTTTGCCTTTAACTAACCAACTACTAACTGAGGGCCCATTCTGAATTCCTAACTTCTTCAGCCTTCTGAGTTAGGGAGCATCTCTAACTAATAATTTCTAGCATTATAAAATGGTATTAGATACTATGTCTGCTTGCGTTTCTCAGTTTTTGTGGTTCATTTTCCAGTTTGCACGTAGGTTGCCAAGTAAATTTTCTGGCAATTTTAGTCTGGTCGAAGATATTTATAAAAAATCTGATCTTTGAAAGTGGTAAAGGGTTCATTGGAAATTATAGGTTGATTAGTCTGATTTTGTTCTAGGCAAGAGAATTAACAAGTTGATATGGGACTCAGTCCTTAAAGAAAGGATGGAAGCATAATTAAAGCCAGTCAGTATGGTTTCAAATTTGAGATTCTGTCAAATGAACTCAATATGGTTATTTACAAGATTCCCAATTTAGTTGATTAAGGTAATTGTGTTGACATAACCTGTTTAGGCTTTTGTAAGGCACTTAACTTCATGTTGAATTACATTTACTTTTGAAAAATCAGCACATTTAAAAACTGTCATATATATTAAATGGATTAAAAGCTGTCTAAATAATAAGTGTCAAAACCTACATTTTTGGACTTTACCCCTTAGTGGGAAGTAAGGCTTTTGATGGGATACAACAGTAATCAGTCCTCAGGCCACCATTATTCCATATGTATCAACAATCTGCTGATAATGTTTGTGGGTGACACAAATGGCAAAGCTACATGTTATACTTAGACCATACTAAATCTGTGGAATGTTAAATAATGTTAAAGTTAGAACGTGCAGTGAGCAGTCACACATTAAGGGTCAATAACATTTCTTGCCTGCACAGTTCTGACTTGCCACTAGAGGGATAGAGTACATCTGGGTTCTGTCTCTGCTCTGAGGGGCTGGGAGCAGTGTATCCTATGATGCTGGAGGACTGCAGGTTGCATGGAGCAGACTGAAGCTACCCTAACACAAGCTAGGTGGCATGGCCCAGAGTTAACCCTTGCCTGAAGTGGCACAACTTTGAGACACTCAGAGGACACTAAGCACAAGTAAATGAGCTTTAACCTGTGGCAATTCACATTTTAAATCCCTTTAGTATGGTCTAAGTGTAACATGCAAATTCACCCAAAGGTTGGCAGAGTTTGTAAATAAGGATTAAGACAAGTCACTGAGAGTAGGTAATCTGCTTTGCTTGGTAAACTTCAGACAAACAGCATGTATTTTAGTATATAAAGATATATTTTATAGAGTGAAGCCATACATCTAGTGACAAAGAACTGATAGGAGAGAGGGACTGTATCTTGATTAGCATTGACTGAGTAAGACTGATTTTGTAGTGACTAAAAGAGCTGATAGCATCCTAAGCTGAATAAGCAAAGGTATATTGAATAGGAAGTATGCAACATGAGCAAGACAACTGGAAACCAGTATCTAGTTGGAGGCTGAACACTTCAAAATTATGTTGGAAAAACTGCAGAGTTCAGAGAAGAGCTACAAGACTGATCTGAGAACTGGGATCACAGCTATTAATAAAAGACAAAGTACCTGTATGTACTATCCATCTCTTCAGTAAACTAGAAAGAAGGGTAAATCCTATTCTAGAAATATCTATTGGGGAGGGGAGAGGGAGGGAAACCGGACATCTACACAAGATGTTTACTGTAGAATTGCCTAATTAATTCCACAGTAAAGTCTCAGTGTCCACATATGCAGGCCCCAATAAACTAATAAACACCGCCACAGGGTAGTACTTGTCAACACAAGTACTAATCTTCCACAGCAGGTTGGAGCAGCCCCAGGCTGGCAGGCTGACTTCTTGGGCACCCTACTGGCATTCTTCAATGGATGCTGGCAGTAAAAAAGTTTAAACTAGAAATATGATGCAATATTTTAAAGGCAAGGGAGTCCTTATTCCATTGGGGTTACTTAGATGACTGAAGGATGGGGTTTTCCAGGATGGATGCCTTCCTAAGGGATTTGCTTTAAGTCAGCCATTGTTTACTGAGCTCCCTTAAAGTTTCACTGGGTGAAGTTCTGTGGGCTTTTCTATGTAAGAAGTCAGTCTAGATGTTCACAGTGGTCCCTTTTGGCCTTTCCATATGGATCTATTGTTAACCGAATTCTTGAACTGAAATTTGAAATCTGAGAGTCCTACATCTTACATCCAACTGCAATTTCAAGGAAAGAGACAGACACTCTAGAGCAGAGGGTGGCAACATTTTTGGGCAGAGTGCCAAAAACACCTACACCCTCAACCTGTAAGATGATGGCATGCTAAGGACAGGTGGCAGGGCAGCTGTGACAGGCCTGATCTTTGTTGTAGCAGCACAGCCCTGGTACCTTGGAACATGTGCCAAGCAAAATGCCTTCTAATGCCACGCTGTGGCAGCTGTGCTGGGGGTTGCCTACCCTTGCTCTAGAACATTGCAAATGTTGACTTGGTGAGTCTTCCTACATTTATTCTTGATACATTTCAAAATTTTGTAGAGCTGTCTGTCTAGTTCTAGTCTCTCTTTGCTCCTGTGGTTTGTTAATGATAGGCAAAATTAACAGTCTTTATGAATGTCTATATGAAGACCAGGGGTCTATAATCTGCCTGGCAACTGACTCCCCAGCCCAGCCCCTGGCTTCTTTACTTTTCATTCCATCCAGGAAGAGCACACACCAACTGCTGAAACTTCCTTAGCCTGACGAAGGGTTTTTGAACTCGAAAGCTTGCTTAATAACTATTCTCCAACTATTTGGGTTGGTCTAATAAAAGATATCAAATTCACCCAAGGAACCTTGTCTGCCCATATGAAGACCAGCCATTTATTTTTCTTTGCCCTATCCAGAACCAGGAAAAAGTGGTCAGAACTCTTGTTTCTTGCTTCTTATTCCTCTCTGTAGTTCTGTCTTTCCTTTTTCTTCTCTCCAACATTCTTAAAGCAGATATGGCAGTGATGTGTGTCAGTAAGTGCCTTTGAAATATATCAGTGAGTGCTCATTATAAGCAAACTTTCTCAAAAAACCTCTTGTATTCTATGGTGAAGATTCTCAGGGCAGATGCATTATCTTGCCCTTGTATACCAGGTAGCTCCACAGTTATGGGCAGGCTGTCAAAAAATTCTCGCTTTCACTCCTGCATGTTACTTCTGAGTCCTTATTCCATTATTTCTGTGGATCATAGCCAACACTTTTTAGATGGTGGTTTTGAAGATATAGGAACTCTGGAGAGGCACAACTCTACATCATAACAAGGTTGAAAGCCCACAGAGCTGCACATGTGACCGGCTGTGGGTAGGCAATGGGAGGAGTCAGTGTGGGGTGGTGGGTGGTGGCGATCCATCCCTGCCTGTCCGCGCATATCCCCTAGGGCCTTTCCAAGTACCCCCCAATTGACAACCCCTGCCTTACATAGATAGTTGTGCTTCCATTCACTTGTATTTGTTGGGCTGGTAGACATCCTTCTTTACCAGCCTTAATATTTTCAGTACCTATGGACCCATTCCTTGGTACAGGGTGTTGCTGTAAATGATCCTGAAGATCAGGAGCAGAAATAAACATCTTGCTCCAATAGCATCTAGCCAGCTAAAAGTGAAGGAAAACATTTTTCCCTTCAAGTGTTATTTGGTTATCTGATATCACACAAGCCCAGGATAGTTCCTAAGCTATGTACCACTGGGATGATGGGGAAGCATCTTCTTTCTGATGAGGGTGATGGGATGATGCTGGTAAATTCTTCAGACCATTGCTCTCTGCCCTTCTGCATCAGCTGTGTCTTTCATTGAGTTTAAGCTCCTGATCCAGGAGGTGCTTTGCATCAGGAATGAGTTTAGCTGAGAAATAGTGTCTTTATCCAAAGAGCTATACATGTAGGAGCTTGTTATTTTCAGTGAGACCTGCTGGGTTCTGAGAACCTTCGATAATGTGATCCTTGAGAATAATCTAGGTATTGGTGACATTTCATGCAATGGACTAACATTCTTAACTGTGATAACCTGAAGGTTAAACTATATAGGCGCTTAAACAAATGTCTCAATTTTTTTTCAGAGGTGCTTCTGGATCCTATTGAAAGTGTAAATTTGCAGGGCTGTAAATATATTCTTATTCTCAAGTGAGTAAGCTTGGCATATAATCATGCAGCACAGTGAGCACAAAACCATACCAGGCCATTTTTTTTCCAGAGGAAAATTACAATTTAGTAAATGTGACCATTAGTCCCACTCAGATGAGTAGATGCTCTGTTCCTCAAAATAAGTACAAACAAAATGGATCAGCAAAATTAATTAGAATGACCCTTTACCATGCTGTGATTTTATGTTGCCACTTTCATGGTTTTCTTTATGAAGGCTGTAAGGCAGGAAAGGCTGAAGCCAAAGTACAGGTTTTTGTAATCAGGTTGCTGTCAAAACCCAGGCACCAGTGAATCAGAAGGAAAAGGAAGAAACTCAGCAGTAAAGAGACTCCTAGGCACACAGAACTTTATAATTTAAAATATAACAGTATGTCCAGCCTTTCTTTTCTCATTAAAATTATGTATCACTTAACTGGATTCTTTGTTAATTTTTAAAAATTATTTAATTGTAATTCTTCGGCATTAATGTTTGTTGGAGAAGCATTAGATGCTTTTTGTTTTGTTCCATAGGCTTCAACAACCCTGAATACTACAGTATCGTTAGCAAAAAAAAAAAAGAGGTATTAGGTCAGATCTACCTCAGTCATGACTTTTTTCCTCGAGTGGGTTATCTTAACCCTAGCCATATTTTCGAATACCTAGTTAACGATTGCTAGGCTTTCCTGACTCACTTATTTCCACAGTCTTCAGTTATCACCAACAGCTTCCACACAGACTCTATTTTTTTTCTATTGTAAGTGTTGTTGGGTGACTGATACATAAATAACACACACATGCATGCGTGTGAGTATGTTACGCATGTATCAATCACCCAGCAACACTTATAATACACACACGCAGTAAAAACTGTGTTAATCGGCATTCTACTAGCCAGAATTCTCTATTAACTGGAATTGCTGGCCAGACATGGGGGGCTGGTGGGAGGAGGAGGGAAGCTTGCATGTGGCTGCTGCCACTCACCACCCTGTGCTGCCACCATTCTGCATGTGGCCACTGCCACTGCCATCCCGTACTCCACAGGGGTTTTCTAAAAGATTGAAAACCCCTGCCTCAGATATCTAAAAATACTGGTTACCCAGCATCCCCCTTACCCCACTCATGCCACAAAATATATATTTACAAAATTTATAAAAATAAATTTCTCCATTGTATGTATGATTTTTATATGTGTGTGTGTATGTATATATCTATACACGTGTGTGTGTGTATATGTACACACACCATATATATTATTACTTAATTCCTCCAATGTAGCTGCATTAATTTAATGGTTTAATATGGCCCATTGCTTCTATATTGTTTCTTTTGTTAATTTGCTCCATGTTGAAATTAGGTTGCTATGCAGCCTAATTTCAAGTGCAGCAAGCACCAGAGGGAAAATGAATGTTACTTACCTGGGGTTTTAATCCTTTTTTCCTAATGTCCTCTTACAGTTTTAGGCTGCTTTCATGTTGTTTACAATGCATAATTTGTTTGATGGCTCACCACTCTTAAGAAATATACAAAGAGAGACCACCCTGCAGCAAACAAAGTAGGATCTGCTTTTCCAAAAAAAAAAATAGTATCTTCCATGCAAGATACAGTAAATAGAAATCAAATCACCATACTATTCCTTGCACATGTTACAAGAATGCTCTAAAAATGGAGATGTGCATATACAGTCTAAGTGTTAGGCAGTGATGCTTCTAAATGCACACCCAGCTTCTGCAGGGCAAGTGCAACCTTGTTGTTATTACGCAGTGTAAAAGGTTCTAAACAACATACAAGGTATAGGTAAGGTAGATGTGAATAATGACCTGTTGACAACTGTAGTTTTCCATCATTTTACATTTTGACTGTCATAAAATAACTTAGACTGCTGAGGCATTGCGTTCTTTAGGGATGGCAGAAATACCACAGATTAAACTAGATTCAGTGTTGCAGTTAAATCAGGGCTACAAACTCTTTGGGTTGACCCAAAGAAGCAGGGTTTTTTTTCTTCCACACACATACAGCACACAGCCTACAAGTTAAGATGTTATTTTCTGAGGATTTTAAGTAAATCTGTTAATTAGTTTACATGGTAATATTAATTAAAATGTTTCCTTGAACAGAGTTGGCATTTTGGGTCTCATGATTTTTCATGCTCCTTCAGCTTAGGAAATGTGGAACTGTAGAAAATGTATGAATAATAAGACTGCTTCTCTCTGGAAATGTATTCGTTAATTACCAATTGGCTTCAGAATTTCTGTAATGCTTTTGCTGTGTTCTGGTATTGTCGAAGTAGTAGTTGGGATGGGGGGTATATGGCCTATATCTGTATGTATATCTCATGTTTTCCTAGGCACTGGTGGTGGTAGACCCTGAGGAAAGCAGGTCTTGCAATTATAGTTGCTGCAGAAACGGTAAGAAAGCCTCTGGCATGGAGATGCTGAATGAGGGATTCCAGTTCAGTCTCAGTCTTAGTGGGACTTCAGCATATTAATGAAAAGCATGAGTGGATTTCTTATGTACCTTCAAATACATTTTTTGCTGCCCTGTTATCCCTGAAAATAGCCCTGGTTGCACACAGGGCTGGCCTTACAGGGCTCAAGAGATTCAACAGGGTGTTTCTTTGGGGTACATACCTGATTGAATTCTATAGTTTGACATATAATGGGTATTATCAGTCCCAAACTTTCCCAGATCATGAGTCAGGCCATGGGAAATTAGTAGTTTGGCTTAAGCATCATGACATTTAAAAATAAATAAATAAAAGGGATTTAGTTGCTCTCTAACTTATCTTCTCTTGGTCATGCTTCCAAGGTTTTCTTTGTAACCTGGAAGCCTATAAGCTCACCGTTTTATTTAAAGCTGAAAAAAGCTGAATGTCTCCTTGTAATCATATGAATAACAAGAATTAAATCTGTAGGAAAATCAGAAAGTGTTGTGATGTTCACAGGCTAGAGGCAGAAATTACACATAAACGGGTATAAGTGATTGGAAACCAGCTCAAATCTGTAATCCAACAGAAGTTCAGTGCACATAAACTGCTTTCAAAATAGCCAAAACTGGTTTAAGATAAACCTGGAAGGATGTAGTATCAGACTTGACTCATTTAAGTTAAATCAGTTTATTAAACTTCTGTCCCAGATCCCCTCCAGATTCAAGGTAACTCACAGTCCCCAGCATCCCAGGATGCTTTATAGGGTGGGCCAGCTAGCCATGACTCAAGGCTCTCTGATCACTCCTCAGGCTTCTGTGCTGGCCATTGCAGGCACGTGGCTGTATTTCTAGAATAAAAAAATGAATGTCTGTTCACTTGCTTTTTGATTCAATCTACACAATTTCAACTAACCTGCGAAGATTGAATAGATTCAGCCTTGGGCTTTTTGACTGTCTGTACTTAGCCAATAAGACTGTGAAATCTGTCAGAACTGATCCCTTGTTTATGAGATTTCAAGCAGACCATCAGAGTGACAAAACTGAAGTGAGATTTTTTTTATTCAGATGAGATGGTCATCTTCACAAAGAGAATCTTAATCCATGAGGCCCATTAAAAAGAAATTTGAACGTTGGAAAAATTATACTTTATAATACATATATATACATAATGTATACTTATATGCCAGATATTGAGGATTGTATTTATTCTAATTAAATCCAAAATTCTGTAATATGGGGCCCAAACACTGATTCATTAAAGCTAGGGGTTGCATGGTATTCATCTAGCTAAATACTTTTCCCCATTATCCTTTACTCCCAACACACACACACTTATTTGTGGCACTTAAGTAATTCTTTGGAATTGAGGGGGTTTTTTTGTTTTTTTTTAATCGGTGTATATATACATGATCACATCCAGAAATAAATCTCAGGATCGTGAATAACAATTTGGATTAGGTAGAGAAGTTCAATATTTAGGAACAATAATAACTGAGGACAATCAAATAACTGAAGAAATCAAGGCAAGAATTTACACTGCTAATACATGCCTGTTGAGCCTGGATAAAATAATGCCATCAAGGAAAATTTCAAGAAACCTTAAAATCCAGATTTGTAGTGCAGTTGTTCTACCTGTCCTTTATATAGGTGAATCCTGGATGCTGAGAAAGACAAGGGGAAAAAGGCTGTTTGAAAGTGTTTGAAAACAAAGTGTTAAGGAAATTTGGTATTTGGTACAGTACAAGTAAATAGTGTATGGAGGAGAAGACATAATTAAGAGTTGTGGACCTTTACAGAAGACCTGATGACTTGAACAAGATAAGAGTACAGAGAATGAAATGGGTAGGGCATATTGTGAAAACCAGCAAGGAAAGGCATGAGGCAGATTTTGAAAGCTGAAGTAGAGGGTATTAAACTTCAATCTAGACCAAGGCAATGATGGAAAGATAATCTAAAAACTAATCTGGAAGGGATAGATGAAGATGCAACAAAGTGAAAGGAAATTGTGTAAGATAGGAAAAATTAAGGCAGTTATAGGCCCTCAAGGCCTGTGAGACCAAAGAGATATCTTTGAAGCATTCCGGTTTTTTAATATCCTTGTTCATTACTGGAAAATACAAGCTCCCATAGGCGAATCAGTGTGTGAATCAGAATTTTAAATACGGTCCTTTAAAAACTACAAACTTTGAACTTAAACTTCTTTTTAGTATGTAGTACATCTCATTGGCATCTGCAAAATAATTGTTAGAAGAATTCCCATTTAAGGAAGATATTATTTAAATTTAATATATTTACTTTTTATAGACTACTTCATAACTTACTCTTGATAATTTTAAATGCTACCCTTTGCACAATAAATGGTGTCTATGGGTTTGATCCTGCTACATGATATACTCTGACTCTGATCTAGCATGCTAAATTTTGACTCAGTTTTTGCATGGGATTTTGTAACAGATTTTGATTACAGATTTTTTACATGGGATTATTCACCTGTGTAAAGCTAAGCACCTGCTTAATTTGCTGAATCAAGGTAACATACTAAGCACTTTGCAGTATCAAGACTAGGGATGCACCGATACATCGGTCTGATATCGGATTGGTACTGATATAAAGAGAATTTGCTGTATCAGATATTGGCCTGATGGGGCTGATAAATGCTTGTGTTGTGCACAGCTGCAGCACAGCACTCAAGCAGCCAGGAGCAAAGCCATCAGCGTGGAGAGCTGCCTCCAGCTGGTCAGTCCATTGTGGTAGAAGGGGAGGGGGGGGAAGGAAGAGGTGTGGGGGGAAGAGATCAATGTTTCCTGTGGTGAGGGCAGGGGCAGGGCAGGTGCAGCCTGGGCAGCACAGGCACCGGTGGGGGGGAGGGGGTCGCTCCCACCACTGCTTGCACCCTGGGGGGGAGGGAAGGTGTGCCCCCAGATCTGTGCTGGGCGGGGTGGGCTGCACGGGGCTCTTCTCTGTGGATGCCAGTGGTGCTGGGAGAATGCTGCATCCACCCCAAATTTTGCCACAGCTCAGTTCCCAGTGCTGCCACTGCCAGTTGCCCAACACTGCTCTGGCTCTTCTGGCACATGAGTGGAGGTGGGGTATTGAGCCAGAGCAGTGCCGGGTGGCTGGTGGTGGCGGTGGTGCTGAGAGTAAAGCGGTGGTGAAATCTGGGGTGGATGCAGCATCCTCCCAGCACTGCTGGCATCTGCCCTGCCCCATGCAGATCCAGGGGCACATAGCCACCACGCCCCTCCACCCTCCTGCAAGGAGCAGTGGGAGCTGCCCCTGGCCGCAACTCCGCCCCCCTCCTGATGGGTAGCGGCTGTCCCTGCCCCTGCCCCCTCCCTCCCTCACCGTGGGGGGATGTTGATCTGCCCCCCCATGCCCCTTCCCTCTCCCTTCCCCTTCCACCACACCGGAGTTACCAGTTGGACAAAGCTGTATTGGAAATTAGATTGGTAACGGCTGAAATGCCTCCCTAAATAGTGGCTATTAGTATCAGCCCCCAAAATCTCTATCGGTGCACACTTAATCAAGACCTATTTGGACAGTTTCATATTTTTTCCTTAGGAAGTAGCATTATGGAGAAGGCACATGCATAAACAGAGCTGTGCCAGACAATTATTATGGCTTGTGTATATTTAAGGAAAAAATGACAAATTTGTTTGTGATGAATTATTCTAATTCTTTCTTAAAGGGTTCCAATTCCTGTAAGAAGGAAAAAATCCTGAAATCTGTTGAAGACAGTGGTAAAGCTCTGACAGACTTTCATATTTTGCCACTACCTTCAGTGCGGTCAGTATTATACCTCAAGAGTCAATCAGTCATGACTCATGGGGCTACTTGGTAACCTTTCCAACCACAAAATCAGGTTTTGCTCGGGAGGTCACGAGGAGTTTGTTTAAGATGGCTTTTAAATAGTATCCCTAAGAAGCAAAAACAGTGGCTGTATTTTTTTTTTTTTTTTTTTTTAGCCGAGTAAATAATTCACAGAGAATAATTTATTCAGGCAGTTTCCTCTCTTGGTTTTTATTTATTTATTTATTTATTTAATACAGTTTTGCACACTGTTTCTTTTCCATTTATTCATTACTGTAAATCTGAGGGGTAATTTTAAGTATGTGGGATGACTGAAAGCAGCTATCTTTGAGTTTTCAATATTCATTTTTTTACTATGGGTAATACTTTGGAGGTCTTTAATGAGAGGAATGTGGTACATGGTTTTTTACTAGTCCTTTGCACAGGCTGAATTTTAACTTAGGGTTACCATACATCCGAATTTTCCCAGACATGTCCTCTTTTTGGGTCCTTCCATCTTGGTCTGGGTGTTTTTTGTTTTTTTTTTAAATATCAACAAATGTCCAGGATCTTGCTCTGCTCAGCATCAACATTTTTCCTGGCACTTCCTGGCTTGCCCTAGCAAGGTGCTGCTTGGGAGTGGGGAAGTTGAGGGAGGACAGTTGGAAGCAGGGGGCACTATGTGTATCTGCATACATGCATGCACATGGCTAGCATGCAGCCAGGCAGGGTGGTGGGAGTAGCCCCAGCAGCTGGATTCAGGCAAGTCTATTGGGGGTAGGGGTTGGAGGGCCAGGGCTTGGGAACTGTCCGGAAGGGTGGGTGGGTGGGTGTGTGTGTGTGTGTGTGTGGAGGGGATGGGTGTGTGAGGGGGGAGGGAGGTGCCTGCTGGTGTTGAGGGAAAGTGTCTGGGCGCTGAAGCTGCATCAGGGCAGGGGGAGTGAGGGGAGGTGCCTGCCCCTCCAGTGAGGGAAGGGGACAGGGGAGAGTGGGGAGCTTTGGGGCAGCAGGCAGTTGCGTGGCTGGGTCAGTGGCACTGGGGCCAGTGCTCTTGCTCACAGGGATGGGGCAGCTGGGAGATGTTGCAGAACTGGGGGGAACAGGGGACTGTAGGTCAGGAGTGATGGGCACTAGCAGGGCTAGAAGGAAGCTGTGGCTTGGGAATGAGGGGCACCAGAGGGAGAGGGGGACTGTGGGTCAAGATCACGGAGCACAGGCAGCGCCAGAGAGCTGTGGGTCAGGAGCGAGGGGCACCAGCAGGGATGGGGGATGGGCTGCAGGTTGGGAGTGAGGGGCACCAGCATGGTCTGGGGGGCAGGGTACTGTGGGTTGGGAGTGAGGGGCAGCAGCTGGGCTGGGGGGGCTGTGGCTTGGGAGTGAGGGGTTGGGACAGAGCATGGACATATCACAGGGAAGGTCAGACAAGCAAATGTTCATGAAGTAAGTGTGTCCATGTGTCTAAGAGAAGCACTCAGGGCTGCTCCTGGACAGTCTGCCTCATGTAGTACATTGGGCACATTCCATGAGACAATAAAGAAATGCATCATACTCCCAATTTTTCTCCCCAGAAAGTTGCCGAATAAAAAAAAAAAATCCTCAACTTGCATATTTTCTGGATCATAATGGCTACCACTTCATTCCAACACTACTGAAAAGGTGACTGCTATTTCCCCCCAGATTAGGAAGGAGCAGAGAGGTGACAGGAATCCACATCTCACCAAAAGAATACTCCTTTCATTGTCTATTCAAGTGCCAAAAGACTGTGTTGTCATGAATTTTGTAGGGTGTATAGGGCAGGGGAGTCAGACAGATTTCGCAAGGTAAGATCTACTTCCTGGTATGGAAGGCTGTATCCACATTCAGATCATGAGCAATCACTTTAAACCTTCCAGAATCAAGGTGAAGGCACTCTTACCCTTATTCTAATTCCTACAAACCATACACCAATAAGATCTCTTACCCATGCAAACGTACCCAACCCTAAATTGGCTTTCACATGAGGTTTATTTAGTTTCCATGCAATTTCAAGATAAGGTGATTTTTCTCAGGTTCCACAGTGACAGAGAGGGTATTTGCCATGATTCTCAGAGTGGTAGCATTCTGACCTTAAGTTTACAGAGTGTACATGTCTTGCCTTAGACATCTTGATAAGAGCCAACTCCAGGGAAACTTGCCATAAAAGCAAACATCAAAGGATTCTGGAGTTAAAGAGATACAGAGTTATTATCTACAAAAGCAAAAGCAGCTTGATTCCATCAGAGGGGCATACATTGCTTGAGTGTTCAGTATGACAGAGAAATCTTTCATAGGCAAGCTTGCCAAAGCTGTGAAGTGTAGCACCCACAATGGCTGAACACAAACCCCTGAAAGTCTGCTTAGTTTCCTTAGGATTGTGACTAGTCTGGGTGAAATACAATGGACTACATGGCTAGGGACAGACATTCAAAAAGCCTGAGCCTGAATTGAATCAGTCTTTGCACGTTAGTCTAACCTGACTAGGCTAAATCAGTTTATAACTGCACAGACATCCCAGACATGTAGGCACATGCCTGCAGTGGCTCAGGCTAGAAGCTGGGGGGTGCTAGAACAGCCCTCCCTTCCCTTCTATAGCACTGAGCTGAGGTGGGGCCATGGCCAGGCCCCAGCAGGATGCTCTGATTAGCCTAGCAGGGAATTGATAACCGTGTTTACCACCCCATTAAGAAAACAACAGAGCACATTACCAGCTACCTGTTGATTCAACATGGACCATAGCCAGCATGTGGTCTGCTAGCTAATACACACTCACCTCCTTAGTGAGGCAGAAGGGAGTGGGGAATTCTTGCTAAGCAGGGAGTGGTGAGGGGAGGGGGGAAGAGCCCATACTCTGTGCTGAGGCTGCAGCCATGGAGCAGAGGGGAGGGGCCAGCCCAGCCCAGAGAGCATGCTGAGATGCTGGGGGACTCTGGTTTATCTTAAACCAGCAAGAGGTCTGGGACAGACATTGAATAAACCGGTTTGACATAAATCCCTTAAGTCTGATAGTACATTCAGCCAGGTTTATCTCCAACTGGTTTCAGCTATTTTTCAAGCTGGTTTATGTACACTGAACATCTGTTCTGTTACAGTTTTAAACTAGTTTCTGGTCATTTAAACCAGTTTATGTGTAATGTCTGTCCCTAGCCCATGTGTGTCCACCATTCATATTTTGGTACATATCGATTTGGTACCTAACACGAGAACTCTATATAACTGCAAATATGGACTAAGTTTTGTGGATATAGCCACTCACCACAGGTTGGAGAAAGTGTGTGCACACTTCCATGGAAGTCTGCAAGCCAAAATCAGCTGCAAAGTAAATGGTAATGTGAGCTGTATGTCAGGTATACATTTCTTGAACATAGCTGCAATGGTCAAGGTAATGTTAAAGGCACTGATTAGAGACTGATGTCCCTGGCAGACATGCAGTTAAAGGCATCATAAGATCTGATGTGTGAACCCAACAATTGCATTTCCTGCTATGCCGAATGCATGGCAAGAGGCACAATTGTGGGATCTAGCATCAGATCCTAATCACTCCTTATTGCTAGTGCAGAGGGAGCCTGGGATCAATATCCTGAGCTCCCCCTTCATGGGCAGGTTGGGTGCTTAACAATCAGCTGATCTTTGTCTGGCTGCATGGACCCACAGGGCTGTTTGAGCCCCCCTGTGGTCTCTGGAGCTGGCCAATGATCAGCTGTTCATCAGCAGATTGGGACTGTCCTAAGGCTCAAGTCCTGATACAGTCCCAATGTTCAGTTGGCTGGCAGGGATCTCCCCAAGATTCAAGTCCCAGGGCTTGATCCCCTTGGCTGTCCTGATCTCCCATTAGCTGGATGGGACCACCCCAGGACTTGAGCTCCAGAGTGGTCCTGATCAGCTATTATCTGACAGGGGCCACTTGGGACTCACGCCCCAGGGCCAACCCAATTAGCTGTGAACAGGCAAGGACCCTCCTGGTGCTTGTGCCACCAGGAGGTTCTTGCCAGCTGATCTCTAATCTTGACCACCCTGAGGCTCCAGCCTGAGGCAGTACCTACATGGCATGCCATGCATTCAAGTCATGACACCATACAAGTCAGCCACAAAGATATTACATGTTTTTCAAGTAATATCTTTGTGGCTGGTTCATGATTTTTATGGTGCCATAAATTCATTGAATGTGTGACCAGTTCCTATTTCTGATTTCTGGTATGATTAACACCTTAATTGTACCAGAAAAATAGTACATGTCAGGGGCCTGAGTGAGTGTGGAAAAGTAATTAAATTTACACTTCATGGAGGCCAGATTTTTGTTATAATAGTAAAAATTTGGGGGAATTATATTAAAGAAATGGGATGGAGATCAGAATCTGGACCTAGAGGGCCAAAAAGAATAGCATGAAAATCAATTTAGATAAGTGTTGAAGTATCTGATCATCTCTTCTTTATGCCCATTCTGACCTCAGTTTCTCCAAATTTATTCTTAGTCTGAGGAGTTTCGCCCATTACTGGCAGGGTCAAATTTAGCTGACACAGCATACCAGGTTGTTCTGAACTCAATTCATTGTTCAGATCTTCAGGAAGGTTAACCCCATATGTAGTTTACAGCCCAATTCATATTGCTGCTAAATCTGGCCTGTCATCATAAGGGATTCAAATTCCATTAATACCAAGTAGCAGAAGCCCACTTTTCCATTTTGAAATGATGAGCCACAGTCCTCGAATTTGGATCTAGGCACTACACACTTCCGTAGTCATAAATGCTTGCATCTGTGCTTTGATTCAGGCCTATCTCTCTTCGCAACGTTTCTCATCCAAAGATGTCAGGAACCAAAAGGAAATGAAAATGGCTATCAATAAATATGCATGAATTTCCTAGAGCCAACAGTAATACACCAAGACCTCATATCCCTTCAGAGCAATTTGGAACAATAGTATGACTGCTAATGGCATTTACAAGCTCATCATGGTCCATGAACCAACAAGAGAAACTTCTTCAGAAGGAAATGAAATTATTTTTGTATGCAGAGAAGCATCTTTAATTTGCTGAAAGTCATAAGATAAAATGTGACTTCAATATGTAAGAGAATTAGTTTTCATTGGAAAGAATGGGTTCTGTCCCAGGAGGCATGTGATTGGATCACCAGGATGAAGAGGCATGGAAAAGGACATTTCTAGTATCTTCAGGAATGCAAAAGAATCCTTATCAAACAGTACAGCAGAAATCTAGGAGGGAAAACTTCTTGCTGGATTGGGTAGAACATCCATTACACACTTTTCTGATGAGGACACTGCAACAAATAAAATCAGGTGTGGAATGGGTTATAGTGCTAGATCTTCTCTATTGGTACCTGTCTTCAGCACTGGTATCAGCATAATTTTTTTCTCCTCTACCTCTTCTGAAGGAATTGGATTTGAGCAGGATATATCAGGGGCCTGTAATGCTGAAAATGTGGCAGCCTAGTTTGTTAGTTTGGGTGAAGGAGAAGTTTGTTGGAAGGCAGCATTTGAGGAGGCTGTATCTTTTCCTATATTTAATATTTTCTAATTAAGACAGAGGTAATGAGAGAGGGGAAGTTCCAAGATCGGAGGAAATACAGTAGTTCTCATTGATCTGAACTTCATTATAGCTCTTGATATCATAAGAGAAATTAGTTAACTAGAGAAGGTGGACATTAGTAGCAGAATTGTAAGAAGTGCAAAGAATGAGCTAAAGAGGAGGTACGAATAGAAAGAATGAGCTAAAGAGGAGGTACGAATAGATTAAAAGGGGAAGGCATTAGGCTGGAGGGAAGTTTACTAGTGAAAATCCTCAGGGATCAGCCTTGCAGGACTGATCACATTGAATATTTTTATTAATGGTGCATGGATCAGAATCAGAAGAGCGCTGGTGACATTTTTGGATGACTCAAACAAAGTTAGAATGCAACACTGATGCAGAAGAGGATGCTGTTACCATGCAGAAATAAATGGGTGGCTTTAAAAGTCTTCATTTTCTTTTTATCTATCCATTCATCCTTTCTTTCCACCCAGAAATAGCATTATTTTCTTTTTAGTCTCTAGTAAGTTAGGACATGCATATTACTTTGCTAATGTTAATCCACTGTGAATCCACTCAGAATCCATTTCTGTCACTATCTGTAGGTCAGTGGGAGATGAATCGGACAGGAATTTAGCACAGCTCTTCAGCAGCTATGTAAGAGCATTTTCCAGTACTGCAGTGGGCACATTTACACATAGAATTCATGCAATGCAAGAAACTCTGGCACAGTTTATGCCAGAGTTTATTGCTTCAGGTCATAGCATTTACACGTGCACCCAGGACCACCGCACCTTGAGCTGAGGTAGTGCAGTCTGAGTTGGCACAAGGCCTGGGGGGTCAGCCTGCCAACCTGGAGCTGCTGGCCCCTGGCTCAGTGTGCTGCAGCGGGGCTGGCTGGGGCACAAAGGTACTCCACAATGCAGGGCTAGTTGGCAGGCAGCCCCCACACTGAAGCATCCTTGTTCCCCAGCCAGCCCCGGTCACCATCTACACGTGCATTGTGACAAGGTAAATAACCCTGCCGTAGGATAATACTTGTATCAAGCAGTACTAATGTATGGCAGAGTGAATTAGTTTACTCTGGTCTAGTAGCTCTGCATGTGTAGATGGAGACACTTTACTGTGGAGCTAATTAGACAACCAGTATATGCTGTGGTAGCACCTATAGGCTTCAACTACAGCAAAATCTGTTCATCTGAGTGCAAACAATTACTGGGGGCACATACTGTTTGCAAGCAGTCCCACTGAAATCAAGAACATGACTTGTGTGGAATGTTGCTGCTGGTGCTGTTGTTGCTGCTATTGCAGTTGCTTTCAGAGGCCCAGAGCATGGTGCAGACGGCATTGAACTAGGCATTGCTCAAAACACATGACAGTTCAGGTCCCATCCAGCACCTGAATAGTTTAGTCAGAGAAAGGGTGCTGGGGGAGACAAAGGAGTAGAGACTTGCCCAAGGTTACACAGGAAGTCAGAGGCAGAGCAAGGAATAGGGCTAAGTCTCTCAGGGTATAGACCAGTGCTTTATCAACTGGACCAATCTACCTTTATCGAGCTCAGTGGTTCACAATCTGTGGTACATGTACCACCAGTAGTATGCATTAACATATTTATTATAATTACTTCATATGACAAAAAATGTTGGTGGTACTTAAGGTTGAACTGAAAAATTTGCTGGTGACACGTAAACTTGTATGGTATTAAACTGTTGGTGCACAATCTGTCAGAGTTTGTGAATTGCTGATCTGGCTTGTGTGCATTGCTTTCAAGGTCTGTCTACATTGCAGAGCTGCTGTCACTGCAGGTCTACAGTAGCTGCGTTGTCAGACTCCCTCTGAATGAAAGAAGCCAAGAGTCAGATACCCTTTTCTAACAGCATAGTTATGTCCAGACAGGGAGTTCTGCCGGCTCTGCTACGGTGAGTAAAGACAGAGGAGCTGAATAGCAGAAGACTTCCCACCCAGGGCAGCCATAGCACACAAGGCAGCACTGGCTGCTGAGTGCTAATGGCAGCAGCAGCGAAGGCTATTTATGTGTCCTTCCCAAAAAGTCAGTACTCGGGGCTGCTACCCGGGTAACCTTCCCCCACCCAATCAGTTATGCCAGGGGTTCCAACCTTTTTATGCTGAGGACTGGCAGATTGCAGGCCAGAAGTGACTGGCATACTGCGGGCAGGCAGCCAACCCTTTTTTATACTGAATATAAAAAAGGGTTGGCTGCCAGTCCATAGTATACTTCCAGTCTGCAGTTTGCCAGTCCGCGGTTTGCCAGTCCGTGGTCACTTCCTGTCCAGCAGTCAACCCTCCTGCAGACAAGCAGCCAGCCCTTCATGGCCCAATCCGGGGCTGTGGCCCAGGGGCTTAGGAACCCCTGAGTTATACTACTGATGCCAAGTGAGGGGCATGATATTTTCACAGTCCTGTCCCACAAAACCATGCTACAACTGGTAATGTATAGTATATCAAGTGTTAGGGCCTGTTATCTCTGTCTTGTAGGATATGATGAGCCCTTTTATGAAGAAACAAAATA
Organism: Alligator mississippiensis; assembly: GCF_030867095.1. Lineage (NCBI taxonomy): Eukaryota > Metazoa > Chordata > Crocodylia > Alligatoridae > Alligator > Alligator mississippiensis. Next base: position 157,096,016 of record NC_081826.1, on the reverse strand, counting down.
TTTATGATATGAAAGAAAGGAAGGAAAAAGAGAGGGAACACCTGTCATTCTTCTCATCTAAAGCTATTTCACTTTGATAGCCTGTTGTAAACATAGTGTTGCTAATATGAGAGTGGTTTGAGATGGTTCAAATTGCTTGCCATTTAAGCAGTTGATCCAGTTTAAGGCTGGATACCTTAAAAACCTTTAAAATAATGCAATAATGATAAAAAAAGTGTTCTAAGCTAATTTATTATAGACAGTTTGGAGCCCAAGAACACTTACATAAAAAGGAAAAACTGCTACCAGGGAGGTATATTTTTCTTAAAAGCCAAATACATTTCAAATCTCACTTTTAATAAGGCAATATCAATGTATTTTTTTTCCGAGAGTGGTGTTCATTCAAAACACCTCTTCACCTAGCATGAAGTTCACAAAAAATATCCTTAATTGGATAATCCTTTTTTTGCTGTGTGTGTCACTCAGCATTTATATCCAAACTAATATTTCAGCATTGCAAGCTCTTCCTACACTTTCTGATCCTGATTCTCATTTACACAAGGCCCTGCTTGCTTTTTTCTGTGAACTGGAACCATAAAGTGGATATAAATTACACTGCCATTGATTTCAAAGTGTTTTTGCCCTTTTAGGGTAAAAACAGACCTTGCATTTGAGTTGGTTCTGATTGATCCCAGTCAGAATGTGGGAGTGGCAGAGCATTTTACACATGCAAATTGTCCCTGGAGTGAATCGTAATTAACTTAAATTAGCGGTGATTGTCCTGAGGAAAGTGTTATCTTGGATATTTCACAGGAACTTAAAGCAGGACAATGGACTTGTACCTCTGTCAGGTCCCAAGATAAAAGGCTTTTTCCCAGGAGAAATACTTAGGGTACATGTAAGCCATTTGGGGCAATCAGTTACAACCCTAACTGATTGCAAACAGTATACATGTTTGGCTTTTGGGGCTGAAGCAGCACAGACAGCCTGCACTGGCAATGGCCTGCAGCCAGGGAGCCCCTGAGAACAGATCCCAGGCGGGTCTGCGGGCTCCTCTCCCAGAGGCAACTGAGTGTGAAGGCACAGGAGACTGATAGGACGGTATGGGGGGGACGTGGCCCCCTCAAATTGGCCACTGACTTGGCACTGCTCAGGACGGGTTGGTGGTGTGTTGCGGGGGGGAGCACTAAACCATGACACAGAAGTATAGGAGTGGATATGGGGGTTTTGACCCACCCCCAGGCCTACCCACAAATTGTGCCCCCCCCCCCACCTCCCCTCTAGACTCAGGAGGCAAGAGTGTCCCTGTGTGAAGGGTAGCCCTGCTTGGCTTTCCACTACAGAAGACCATGTGCCTTGCAGAACTCCCAAGTCACCGTAGCCCTGTTTCTTTCTCCCGACTCTGAGGCTACCAGGGAGAAACTCCAAACAATTCCCCTGGGGAACTCCCACCTGATGGAGTCCCCTGCCTCCCTCCCTCCCCATTCTGAGGCTGCCAGGGAGAAACACAGGGCAATCCCCCCAAGGGCTTCCTGGGTATTTCCCAGTCAGCCATGCTCCCCCACCCTGAACTCTCTTGGGACATTTTCCATCCTGGGCAATCCCCAAGTGGCCATGTTCCCCTAGCCCCAGACTCTCAGGGCATTTCCATGTTTGGCAGTTCCTGGATCAGCACACCCCACTAACCCTGCACTCTCTCTGGGTTTTGCTGTACCTCCTAAGGGGAATCCAGAAGCCAGGGTTCAGTGCCTGGGTGTCCCCTTCCTACTGCTCCTTCTACAGCCCTATACTGTTTTCCTGAGTGGCAATTAACTTGAATTGGCTCTGATTGTTCCTGGGAAAAAGTGTTATCTTAGTATTTCTCAGATACTTCACAGGTTCTTAAAGTGGGACAATGAATTTGTATATGTGAAGGATCCCAGAATAAAAGGTTTTCTCCTGGGAAAAATCCAAGGTCTGTTTTAAGCCTTAGCTTTAGGGACCTACCAAGTTCAAGGTGGCTGCCCACTGATTTCACAGGCAGAGCATGGGGCCCAATGTCATTTTTGTGGGCCAAGTGCAGCAGGCCTTCCCATGCCTCTGATTGGCTGAGCCCCAGGAAGTCCTACCCCTCCCTGCAGATTGCCACATAGCTTGAAATGGTGGCTTAATTACCCTGATCCAGGAAGATCTTGACAGACTCATGAAGTGGGTGGATGAGAACCTGATGGTGTTTAACACTGAAAAATGCAAGGTTCTCCACTTTGGGAGGAAAAACCTGCAGCATGCTTATAGGCTCGGCAGTGCTACACTGGTTAGCACTACAGATGAAAGGGACTTGGGAGCTATGATTGACCACAAGATGAACACGAGCTTTCAATGTCATGCTGCAGCTAGTAAAGCGAGCAAAATGCTGGCTTGCATCCATAGATGCTTCTCAAGCAAATCCCGGGACGTCGTTCTCCTGTTGTACTCAGTCTTGGTGAGGCCGCAGCTGGAGTACTGTGTTCAGTTTTGGGCTCCACAATTCAAAAAGGATGTGGAGAAGCTTGAGAGGGTGCAGAGGAGAGCCACACACATGATCAGAGGTCAGGAAAACAGACCTTATGATGAGAGGCTGGGAGCTATGGGTCTCTTCAGCCTGGAAAAGCGCAGGCTCAGGGGCGATCTGATGGCCACCTGTAAGTTTATCAGGGGTCTTCACCAGGATCTGGGGGAACATCTGTTCACCAGAGTGCTCCAAAGGATGACAAGATCAAACGGTCACAAACTCTGCTGTGACCAATTTAGGCTGGACATAAAGAAGAACTTCTTTACTGTCCGAGCCCCCAAGGTTTGGAATAGACTGCCACTGGAGGTGGTTCAAGCACCCACTTTGAACACCTTCAAGACACATTTGGATGCTTATCTTGCTGGGATTCTATGATCCCTGCTGACTTCCTGCCCCTTGGGCAGGGGGCTGGACTCGATGATCCTCCAGGGTTCCTTCCAGGCCAAATATCTATGAATCGATGAATGATTAAGCTCGGGGAAGCCATTAATACACATGTTATTAAGCATGGATTAATGGCTTTCCTAGGCTCAATCAGGGTAAGTAAGCCAGTTTTGGGCCATCCCCAAGCAGCTGTCTGCAAAAAATATATAAATAAATAAACTTTCCAGCAAGCAAAGAAAAAGCCCTGAAGTCATGGAGTGGAGGGGGGAAAAGCGGGGAAGGGTGGTAGGGTGGTGCTGTTTCTACAGAGGATGGGATTATGCAAATAATGGAATTAAGAGGGAGAGAGGTAGAGTGATTCCAAAGAAAGATGCGGGGGATAGGATGTGGGTGGGGTTATGTAAATTATAGAATGGGAGGCGGGTAAAGGAGTGGGGTTGTGTGATTGGAGGTGGGGTTATGCCAAATGACAGGGAATGGAATGAAGATCTGGGGGCAAAGCAAGGCTACCTCCCCCCATCCCCCCCACCTCCCTCCCTCCGTTCCTGAACTGAGCCTATATTAGGGGCTCAGCCTCTGAAATGCTCCCTCTCCTCCCTCCCCACCCCCTCATGCTTCAGGACACTAGGGCTTCCTATCCCTTTCTCTGCTTGCATCTTTCCTTTTGTTTTTTTTCCCTGCTTTGGAATTTTGTGCTTTTTCACAGGGCCTGTGCTTTTTGCAGAAACTGCCTGAAATCGAAGTTTCTGCAAACATCACAAAATTGTGATTTCGGTAGTCCGTACTCGGTGTAAATGAGAATCAGGCCTACTGGTAGGATGCTTATTATTGTTACCTAATAATTGATACATTTTATATTATCCATTATTTTTTTACAAGGTGTCTATCCAAGGCTTTATGGACTGACTTAACAATAAGACTACTATCCTAGAGTTAGTGATTATGTATGTACACTAGGGGACTGAATTAAGGCTAGACAGGCCAATTTAAAGTTAGCATTTCTGATCTTTGAGCACTTGACTGTATGACCATAATGATTTTTAATGCAGGTTTCTGTTTGTGTGTATGTGCGTGCATGTGTGTGTGTGTGTGTGTGTGTGTGTGTGTGTGTAGGCCTGTGATATATATGACTAAGAGCAGTCTGGGATCTTAAAATTTAGTATTACATATCTTTGAGTCAGAGATGCCATCTCTAATTCAAAGGGTACAGTATTGTGCCGTTCATCAAAGAAGGAATCTTTAGATTTAGGTATTCTGCTTTTGTATTTGTGGAGCTGCAAAAGGAGTGAATTTGCCTTCTTTTTTGGCAAGAAGATTAAGTTAGCAATATGCTACTATGTGATAGAGGCAGAAATTGAATGAAGCCAGCAAGGATAAATCTGCTAAAATAATTTATGCTCTCAGGGCAAAATGCTGACCTTGATCCATGCAGTCAGCTCTTGCTAACAGAGTTGCATTTGTGGTGAGTGGGTGGTGAGATGAAATTATAACCCTAGAATAGCTCCTGAAGGAAAAAGGTATTGTCTATCAAAACCACTAGTGTTTGCACAAGTACAAAAGGGGTCTGACAAACATAGTTTCCGTGAGGTTTTCAGTAATCAGAGTAACTGCACATTATGGACTAAAATTAGTTTAGTGATAGAAGACAGAGTCATAGGCTGTGTCCCAAGTTGGAGAAGTGTTAAAATATAGAGAATGTCAGTGCAGATTTTGCCACTGTTAGGGTTAGTAACAATCATGGTGAATTTTGAGAAAATCTGGACATACTTAAATGCATTAGACAGCACAATGACAACTTGCACAATCATAAGGCAATGAACATTATAAACCAAGTTCAGTTCCTTAAATATGCTGATAAATCTGAGGTGGAATGAACTTCTGGAGAAGGCAGTGGGAAGCTCAGTGAAATGTCTTCCCAGTGAGCCACAGAAAACATCAGTAGAGAAATAACATTTTAAAAACAACAAATGGGATGCTTTGGTGTGTTTTTAAAAAAGGGATATCAAGGAAGAGGTTGAATGACAATTCACTGAAAAGTGGTTACCCATGTATGAAGTACTGTGATACTTTGTGTGTCTGTACCAAGGCTGTCTAACTGGCAGCCCACAGGCTGCATCTGGGCCCTGAGGGGTTAATCTGTGGCCCCAGGCTCCCAATCTCCAGGCTCCCCTTCCCTACTCCGGCTTTTACTTCCTGCCCCAAGGAAGCCCAGAATCAGGCAGCTCCAGAGGACTGTGGTGCACTATGCGGTGTGGGGGTGCCAGCACAATGTGACATGTAGCCTGCATGGTGTGTGACCTGTCAGTAGGGAGGAATTGAGGGGAATCCCCCTATCTGTTTTTAGCCAAATGGAACAAATATCAGGAAGATTTAAGTAGCTAAGAGGTTGTTAAAAATAAGGTTACCTAGCCTGGAAATAAGTTAGTAAGGATATGCAGCCTGATTATAGTCTCAGTCTGATGTAATTCCACTGAAGTCATTTGAGTCATATCTATGTAAATCAGGTATAAGTGAAATCCTTATCAGACCATAAATATTCAACATTATAAAAGTTATTGTGAAAACTGACCAATCTCTTTGTACCCTGCACTATAATAAAAGAATAACGAGCGAGAGATAAAATTAATGTCTAGTAAATTTAGATCAAATGAAGGGAAATACTACTTCATGAAGCACATAGTGAATGTTGGAAATTTATTTCTGTAGGATCATTAAGTCAAATACTGTGTCTGGAATAGGTAAGAATAGGAACATTGTATGGCCACAAATAGCATTTTAATCATGTAAGCTAAAATATGGAAGACTTAATCTCATACTTCACTGTGCAAAGGGTTAGGATGGAAATGTTTCTTTCAAGCAAAGCACTGAGGAATTGTCAAGGTGCACTGTGAGTTTTCCCTGCCTTCCTTATTAGCTAGTATCCCTATTGAAACCCATGTTTGTGTGTGTAGCCAAATAAGGGATTCTCTTGCTTGTGGTATTTAAACATACCTGCAATCAAGGGTTTGATCTCAACCTTTCTGACTCATAGTGTGACCCACATCTCAGGGGCATATGGACTGCATCAACCTTGTATACATTAGGTGTCACTGGGATTAGTCATAAAGTAAGGTAGTGTTTAACATGAATAAGTAGGTCAGGGCAGAATTCAGCTCTAGAAGAACAAAATTATGGAGTATATTTTGGCAACATGTGTAGATGCAGGAGTTCCATTCCTTAACCATGGCCTGAAATCCTTACTTCCATGCGAGCAGAAATCTTCTCCCAGCAACAACAATATAGCCCCTTTCCCATGCATGTTTTCCTGGTATCTCCCTCCCAACAACGATATCCAACCATGGGTTGGCTGAGGAGAAGACTCCATCTGTGCCATTCAAAATCACCTTATGCAAAGTCCCAACACCTACAGCAGGCCTTCAGACACATTCCCAATTCCTACCTCTCCAAGTTTATGCTCTCTCTAACTTTACACAGATGACAGATAACATACCTGTCTGTATCTTTCCAAACTTTGACCAGCCATGAAGTAGGATCTCCTACCTTTGTACCTTCTACTTTTGTCCTACTGTATGGCGTATATCTGGCTGCAGTGGAGACACCTTTCCTCTCTCAATTATATGCAAATGACAATGAAAGGACTAGCTCGTGTGAAACTCAGACCTGTAGGTTAGCCAGGTAGGTAGCTGCTGCGTCACAGTTAGTGCCAACTTACTTTCTGCAGACTTGCCCTTTTGTATTAGAGAAAACTGTTTCTGTCCCACATACACCAGGGAAAAAGCAGGCTTCAGTCTGTTTGGCTCAGTTTTTAAACATGTATGAGATCCATGCCAATCTACAAGCAGCCCTACCTCCATCATGCTGTCTTGTTTACAACTATGTTTCCAGTCTAAAAAGAATAAAATGCTCTGAGTGAATATATTCAGAGCCTACTTAACTCTACCAAGTTATAGAGAAGGGGTTATATTGATTCCAATAGGGTAAATGGTGGCACTGCTATTCCAACACTGGTTCTTTCAAATACATTTACAGAAATAATTAAAATGCAGTACAGAAGTTTGTAACAAAATTCAATTTTAAGAAAGTATCAGATATGAATTTTAGTTCTGCCTTCAGGGTACCTATAGAACCAGCTTAGCTAAGCTGTCAGTCAACCCTAAAAATGATGGCTTAATTACTATGTAAGATGGGAAGATTGTTTGTTCTATGGTTTAGAACTATGAAGTTTATGTAAAATAGACCCAGGCTCTTGGTCTTTATTTAATCATAATACATTTCCAAAAAACACTCATGAAATTAGTTTTATAAATTCAGATCAAAGCTTTAAAGCAGATCTAATTGGTTTCTCTTTTACATGCACATTTTTTATTATTTTTCTCAGCAGTTACAATCAATATTTAATATCAGAGCAGGCAATAAAGCTCAGTTCTCTCTTATCATTTTGTCTCAGATTGAAGGTTTCTGCAAGAAATGCAGAACAAAGCGTAACACGATCAGGTAACAATTGTAAAGACATTTATTGTAGTGAACAGAAACTTGGCTTTGGATAAATAATGGTGCCCTTTGAAAATGGGATTAGATTTGGCACTTGTACTAAAGACTGAAATGTGAGGGAGGTTTAATTTTGGGGACATATAGGATTCTGAATCCTTTAGTGTTTGTGTTTATATTGTGTTAGTGCCCAGAGGCCGCAGCCCAGGATCAGCATCGCCTCATGACAAATGCTGGATGGACATGTAAATGAGACTACAAAGTAGAAATAAAATGTGACATAAGAGCAGGATAAACAGAAGGGTAGGGAATGGGATGAAAGAAGGACAAAGTAATGGTTAAGTAGAAATGAAATGTGTTACACATAGTAAATTATAACTCTGTATAGCAGACTGCATGCCTCCAGGGCTGCTGCACAGCTTCAGGCAGTGATTGCAGGCCTGCTAGGAGGACTGGGCCACCTGCTGAGAATAACCGGCTGGCCAGAAGAAGTTAAAAGCTGCCAGGGAGAGAGCTATGCAGGGGATGCTTTAGAGAGAGGGAAGACTCTGAGACTAGAGATTGCAGCATACAGCTGGATTGGCTTTCTCAGGGTCTGGGAAAAGAGCACAGGTGGAGAGAGAAGGCTGTGAAGCTAGAAGCAGCAGTGAGCCAGAGAACCCCCTCAGTGTCAGAGAAGGGAGAGCTGAGAGAGAGAGAGAGAGAAAATGAGTTATCAGGCTAGCAGCTGCAACACTGAGCCAGGATAATTAGGCAGGGTCTGGGAAAAGACTCAGGGCTTGAGGTAGCCATTTAATGTTTGTGTTTGGACTTGATTGATGTTTTATACTGTAGCCTGAGGGGCAGGTGTGCCCTGAAAAATGAAGACTTGTGCTTGAGAAACCTGATAACCTGCTACACTCTGTTTCACCACTCTGCTCAGCTGCTGACAGCTGGTAGTTTTTTGTAAACCTTGTGACAGAGGTAAGTATTAAGGAGGGGCTGGAGGGTAGACAAGACAGCAGCTTTCTAGGTTTTGACAGGTTTTTCCTTAGCATATGAGTACCATGGGAGGTGCTTGTTGGAAAAATTCACAAGCATGCAATAAAGGCTGACATCATTGACAGAGTGAAGGTAAAGGTCAATACCGTGGTGATAAAATATTAAGTCTAACAGATAGCTACTGGGACCAGTGGCAAATGGGAAAGAGTTTTAAAAGTGGCAATAGGAAATGTGGCTGGATACAATGGAGAAGGGAAGGTAATGGAGGAACACATATAGAAGAGTGGCAGGATTAAAGCAGTGAGCCATCAAGGCAATCCTAGAAGACCTGCCTGTCTTTGAATTTCAAAATTGCCACAAGGGAAATGCTTTTTTGTTTTCAAGAGCACAGCACTGGTTAAGGGTTTAAAATTACAGATCAAGTGCCTGAGAACTACAAAAAATTGCAACCCATATTAGAAAAAGACCCTATTCTTAAAAAAATCTTTCCAGAGCCACCCATCCTAGCCTTCAGACAAGCACCAAACCTCACCAACCTCATCACCAGAAGCAAACTTCCTCAACCCCAGAACACACCAAAAGGATCCAGACCGTGCCATGACAAGAAATGCAAAACCTGCCCCCACATCTCCACCACCTCCACTATTACTACACCCCACAACAGAGCCATCAGCATCCCAGGATCTTACAGCTGCACCTCCAGGAATGTAGTATACCTCATCCAATGCACCAAATGCCCTGATGGAAGATATGTAGGAGAGACCAGACAACAACTGCGCACTAGAATGAACGCACACCGGAAATCCATCAAAGACAGAAACACCCAATTACCGGTGGGGGCACATGTCTCACAGAAGGGCCACTCTCTCTCCAATCTCTCAGTCCTGATCCTCAAGGGAAATTTACACAACACATCCCAGAGACGAGCCTATGAGCTCCATTTCATCAACCTGCTGGATACTAGAGATCAGGGACTAAACATAGACATTGGATTTTTGATACATTATAATCTGCCTGGCAACTGACTCCCCAGCCCAGCCCAGCCCAGCCCAGCCCCTGGCTTGTTTACTTTTCATTCCATCCAGGAAGAGCACGCAGCAACTGCTGCAGCTTCCTTAGCCTGACGAAGGGTTTTTTAACCCGAAAGCTTGCTTAATAACTATTCTCCAACCATTTGGGTTGTTCTAATAAAAGATATCAAATTCACCCAAGGAACCTTGTCTGCCTATATCCTTAGACCAACACGGCTACAACCTAAACCCCTGAGAACTACAGAAAATACAAATCCTTTTCTTCCAGGTTTTTCAGCATGGGGATGACTAGTTTTCTGGTAATAACTAAACATTTTCAAGAAATCAGAAAGTTTCACTGAAAATGTTTGTTTGGTGAAACAAACATCTTTTCCATGGGTCCAAAAATGTTAGAGGCAGGTTTTTGGGGTTTTTTTTAAAACCAGTCCTAGGTCTAAGCCAAAGCTGAAAGGAAAGAGGAAGCAGTAGACCCTATACTTTTATAGTACTGAAGTGTCCTAGGCTTCCAGCAATGCAGTTACAAAATTAAAACAACTTTGCTATTTTCCTGCTTTTCAGTAATCTCCATGTTAATTTGCTACAGATTTCTCATCTAATTTTGGGACTTCAATGCTTGGCTTGTGGTCTCAATGCTTTGCTAGTACCATCAACATCGCTCATGTCAGTTGCACCAAATAGTCTGCCAGTGTGGGAAGCAGATGCCCTTGGGTATTTTGTATATGTGTTGTCTACTGCAAACCCTGTGTGCCATGCAGGATGATAAGCAGACCCTGTCTCCTCAGGGTGCTCATCAGTGCACATTGCAAACCTGCCCCATTTCATTAGTGTAGGGGTGGGCAATTATTTCAGCTGGAGGGCCGCTTAAACAGTTTTGGTGAACAGTTGAGAGCCACAAGGGTAACCCTGCCCCTTGGCAGGTGCCCCGCCCCCTGGTTACCATCTTGGGGCCAGAAGTCCTGCCCCTAACCCTCCAGTACTCCTAGAGGGAGATAGGGGTAGGCGTTGCCATCTTGAAACTGGAAAAAAACCAAGTCATATACTAAAAAAAAAACATCTACTATAAATTATTTTCATTTTATTTAAAAAAATGTTTTTGCCCTGATTTATGTGTTTTTGTCTAATGTATCTAGAGGCATAGCTCAAAATACAGTCTTTCTCTTGTATATTGTATGTGGGGAGATAAGGGGGTGTATGTGAGGGCTGTATGGTTGAGGAGTGGGTGTGATGGTGTGGGGAGTATGGGGTATTGGTATGTTGAATGGGGTGTGTAGGGGAGGATGCAGGGGTTGGTTTGGAGGGGTGTGGGGTATGTGGTTGGGATGTGGGTGTGTGGGAGGATGTGGGTATGGTAGGGGGCTGGGAATATGTGTGTGTGTGGCGGGGGCTGTGGGTATGTGGTTGGGGTATGGTGGGAGGTAGGGAGCCTGCCCCACCCACCTCAGCTGCAGGGCGCAGTTCCTGGCTCTAAGTCCAGGACCCATATGGTGTGGGACAGGGCCAGCCCAGTCCATCCCGGCACAATGTAGCCTCAGCTTCAAGGCTGGGACCTGTATTGGGGTACCATGGAGCCGGCCCAGCCCATTCCCTCCATGTGACACCGCACGGGTCCCAGCCATGCAGTAGGGATCTGTGTGCTCCCAGGAGGGGACGGGATGGGATGAGCTGCCTCTGTGCCTTGCCACGCATGGCAAAACATGAAGCCGGCCCAGCCTGGCCCATCCTGGCTGCAGTGCATGGTTCCCCACTGCATAGCCAGGACCCATACAACATGATATGGAGCCAGCTCAGCCCATTCCCTGTTGGCAGCATGCAGTTCCTGGCTACATGGCTGGGGCCTGCATGGCATGGCATGGAATGGAGCTGGCCTGGCTTGGCTTGGTGGCACACTAGAGTTTCAGAACTGTGGGAAGTCTCATGCCATCAGGCTGGGCCAGCTCCATGTCACCACATGATGCTCCCAGCACTGTAGCTGGGAGCGGCACATGGAGGTACAGAACCAGAATCCTGCAAGCCCCATGAAGTGGGACACTTGCGGCCCCCCCCCACCCAATTCTTATCTGAATTTCAACTCACGGGTGAGGGAGGGATAGGGAACAGCCACACGGTCACCAGGGCAGAAACCTATGCTAGCCAGAAGCTTCCAGTCTCCAGAAGCTTCTCGGGATGGGGGCAGAGTGGGGTGGGGTTTGTTTGGTTGTATCACAACCAAAGCCTGAGTTGCTTGCTGCTGCAGCCAGCATCTCATGCTGCTGGTGCCTCCTGCCACTGGCCTCATCAGGTTTCAGATAGGCAGCCACTGTGCAGGTTAAAATTGACTAAATTTTAGAGGGACCCCATGGGCTGGATAGAATGGCCTGGTGGTCTGGATCTGGCTCTCAGGCTGTGTTTTGCCTGGCCATGCATTACTGTAACAAGGTTAGGAAAGATGCTTTTTGACACCTTCCCCCCCCCCCCCCCCAAAAAAAAAAAAAAAGAAAGAAGAAACCATGTCAAACCCACAGAACATATCCACCATATCCAGAACCTGCTGCAAAGAAGCCTTCCACTGAGCCATACTAGATTTTATGTGGCAACCTTTCTAGCTTATGCATCTCTCCTTATTATAACATACACAAGCATACCCCAGTGTAATCTCTTTACTGCTATCACAGTGTCAAACCTGATGGACAGATGGGTCTCACAGGAAGGATGCAGAGGTGCTGGGAGTACTAACTTAACTTCTATATACTTTCTCAGCATGTGTGATAAGCAACATCATGTATGTTTGTTTTCTGTCTTCTACACCTAAGGGTTGAAATTAACCCTGTCAAAATATATTACAAGGGACAGAAATGTATTAAGAGGCATATGATTTTGTTTGCCTGAAAAGATCTGAACATCACAACATTTTCCCTGGTCAAAAGAATTTTACTGCAAGACAGTATAATAAAATGAGTATGGTTGTCGCTCTCATCAGCTTTACACAACCTGTGTGTGGTTCCCTTGGGGTATGTGGTGGAATTAGCTTTGCTTTATTTGGTGCATTTTCTCATCTGTCTCACACTGTGGGATCCAGTCTCATTTCCTTCTATGACCAGGTGATGCATCACCTGGACAAAGGAGAAGAGGTTGATATTATATATTTGGATTTCAAGAAAGCCTTTGACCTGGTGTCCCATGATGTCCTCATGGTAAAACTGGAGAACTGTGGCCTTGACAACCTTACGGTCTGGTGGCTGGGGAACTGGCTCTGTGGATGGACCCAGAGAGTGATAGTCAATGAAACTGAATTAGCATGGTGACCAGTGGTGTCCCCCAGGGCTCCATTCTTGGACCTGTACTCTTCAATGTTTATATAAATGATCTGGACTCTGGTGTCAGAAGTAGATTGGCTAAGTTCACTGATGACCCCAAACTATGGGGAAGTGTAGTCACCCTAGAGGATAGGCTGGCAATCCAGGCTGACCTCGACAGGCTTGCAAGGTGGGCAGATCAAAACCTGATGGCGTTCAGCATGGAGAAATGCAAGGTGCTCTACCTCAGGAGAAAAAACCCACATCACATTTATAGGCTTGGCAATGCTACACTCACTAGTACCACGACTGAAAGAGATTTGGGGGTCATGATTCACCACAAGATGAACATGAGCCACCAATGCGACACCGCAGCCAGGAAAGCAAACAAAACTCTGGCTTGCATCTACTGATGCATCTCAAGCAAGACCCAGGAAGTCATCCTCCCACTTTACTTGGCCTTAGTGAGGCTGCAGCTGGAGTACTGCATCCAATTCTGGGCTCTGCAATTCCAAAAGGATGTGGAGAAGCTTGAGAGAGTCCAGAGGAGAGCCTAAGAGCTATGGGACTCTTCAGCCTGGAAAAGCATAGGCTCTAGGGTGACTTGGTGTCAGCCTATAAGTACATAAAGAGTGTATATCAGGAACTGGGCGAACATCTGTTCACCAGGACACCCCAAGGAAAGATGAGGTCCAACTGTCACAAACTCCTGGAAGACCCTTTTAGGCTGGACATAAGGAAAAACTTCTTTACTCTCCGAGTCCCCAGGGCCTAGAATAGCCTCCCCACAGATGTGGTGCAAGTACCTACTCTGAACGCTTTCAAGATACACTTAGATGTTAGGGTCGGAAGGGACCTCAATAGATCATCGAGTCCTACCCCCTTAGATGCCAGTCTTGTTGGGATCATTTGACCCCAGCTGACTTCCTGCCCCTTGGGCAGGGGCCTGGATCCAATGATCTTGCATGGCCCCTTCCAGCCCTAATGTCTATGAAATCCAAACTATTCTTTGTTCCTTCCCTAGTGACAGTCAGGGACCTCACTGGTATGTTAGTACCAGGAAAACTTTTAAAATCATAACCCCAAGCTTTTAAATTCACCTACTATTTATACATCAGTTAAATGCACCTAAAAGGTTAGTAAAATTATTACTCTCTCTACTGACTTCTATAGCGCATACCTGCAACTGTAGCAGAGCAACTGATAATGTGCTAAAGCCAGGACTTCAAGAAAATGAAACCAACTGACAAAAAGAGACAAATACACAAATGAGCTAATGCATGGCCCTAAAATAAGCAAATCATTGCTTTCCTTAGTTAGCATAAAGTCTCCAACTTTATCCAACCTTCAGCCTTAATAGGTATGTAAATGGAAATTTCTGGGTTAGGCACAAATTTGTCCCATTTGTCAGTCCCTGGCAAATTGAAGCTGCTGATTTCCTCCTAACTTTAGTTCCTTGTGCTTGCAAACACATTATACTACGTACATATGTGATGATCTTTCAGGGCTCAATTCTCTCATCAGCTGTGTCTGCAGTTCCCCCTGACTTCACTTTTTTGTTGCACTTGCACATCTCAATGCAGAATTAGCCCTATATAAATCTACTGAATATGTAAAGAGTGACAGTCTCTGCTGCTGAAAGACATCACAGGCCAAAGTGCTTTCACTAATGCATGCCTACTGCTCAGCAAGACGCTCGGGCTGGATAGTATGACAGAAAATAGAGGGTTGTCCTTGTTCCCAGTTGATGTTGACAAAGAAGTGACAGCTTCCCCAGATGTTTGACTATAAGCACTGTGGATACCTATAACATAGGGCTGGCAGTGACTTCTTGGGGCATCAAGTCCAGCCTCCTTCTATTGCAGGCATCACGTCATGCAGTTCCTTCCACAGGCTGATTACAGTCTATCTTAAAACTACAGTTATTTGTTTTAACTGCTCATATTTGGAGGCTTTTTCAGAACTTGGTTCCTCTGATGGTTACAAATCATCTTCTAATTTCCAGCCTCAGTTTATTTATGCCCAGTTTTTAATCATTTGGTCTTAAGCTTAAATAGATCTGTTGCTTCCCTGGCTTTTACATCCCTGATGTAAGTGGGTCTCAGCCTTTGTTTTACCAGGCTAAACAAGCCAAGTTCATTTAGTCTTTTTTTGTAAAGCAGGCTCTTCAATCCTAACAGCTCATCTCCATTTCTGCTCCAGTTTGGATTCCTTTGCCTTGAACATGGGTGCCAGGGTTGTACACAGTGTTTCTGGACCAAGTCTCCCCAGCACCGTCTGCAGCGGCATCAGACCTTCCCTCTACTTCCGGGAAATGCCTCTCCTGGTACCTAGTACAATAGAATTCGGTGAAATAATGCACACAATGTAGTATGGAAAGTTAGAAAGAATGGCCTTTGAAATGTTGTCAGAGCTTTACAGATGACACCCCTGATTTTCTTCCCAGCAGTGAATGTCACGTGTAGGATGGACTGCATGACCTGACCCCTGGCTTATTAGCAGGTTACATATAGGGGATTCTCCAGGTTGAATTTGTGTTCCTACCCTTGTGTAAGAGGTGGTGAGAAGCCATGCTACCCATACCACCTGGAAAGAAATCACGCCTCAGATGAGTGCAACCTTATTCTTTCTGCGTGAGAACTGTGAGTAGGAATTTTCTCACACCATACAACTAAACATAAGTTGAACTGCTCTGACCTGTGTATTAAAGAGCTGGCCAATGGGGTGATTTTTTTTTCCCCCCTGCCCATTGTACAGGAGAAGCAAGGTAATTGAATGATTGCTAAGAATGCAGCATCTGATGCTGCCCTGGAGATTGCAACAGAAAAGCAGGAGGTCATTCCAGGGTGTGGGTAGAGATCTATCTTCTCTTCATCCCTGTTTGGTTTTGTAAGCTGGACTGTTATCTGGCCCAGTATTTGTCGTGAATCAAAGCAGCTTCTACTGACCTATTTGCAAGACATAGCAGATTTCGCATCTGTCAACATGAACTTTGATTTTTATACCTTTTCCCATACCAAGCAAGCTGCCTGCCACCTTTTGAAGTCACTGTTGTGCTTCTTCTTGCCATCAGGTTGACCCTGCCGCTCTGTCAGCACTGCTGGGGTGTGCTGCCTGCTGCTCAGGGTGGCTAATGAGGGTGCCTCCTCTTGTATTCTAGCTCAGGGTCTTGGAAGTGAGACAGCTCTCCCTCTGTCTCACCAGTGAGGGTTTCCCAACCTTTGAGAGAATGAGGTCAATGGAGAACTCCACTCTGAGGTCCCCTTGGGCTCTGGGGCTCTCTAGTCACAGCCCTGGAGCTTTTCTTTGTTGGCCCCACAGGCCACCCTCATCCCTCCCAACTGTCACTGAACCTTCTCACCCTGCCTACCTAATGAGGATATGAAAACTGTAGAACACCTTTAGTAGGTCACATGACAAACGGTGCAGTTAAGCAAGGTTATATTTACAACTTGCTGTAAATCTGGTACTGACTCACTGTTCCATTATATGAAATAGAATGCTGGGTACTTCACCGAGTGAGGTCCCTTACCCCCCTGCAAAGATGAGGGATATATACAACAAGCCAACTGTATGGGACTGCTGAGGAGCTCCAACTGATTGGAAAAGCAGCAGCCTTTCAAGTAAAAACCACAGCGAGCTGCTGAGCAGGTTGTTTTTAACTTTGAAACTTGCTGTGAAGTAAGCAGCTTAAGACCCCCCTGACTACATATGATCTGGATACTACTGTAGTACAGTGCTTGAAAAAGTTAACATTTATTAGCTTTTGTTTCATTCACGTCTGCCTGCCATCAATCTTATACAAATTATATTTTACAGAATGCACTCAAGACCTTTATACCCCATCGCATATTCTCCAAGTGATTCATGGCATTTAAATAGGAAAGGGGTGGGGGGAGAGAAAAGTTGCATATGTGGATTTTCAGTCAGGTGTTTGCATATGAACATGAAACAATGGCTTGATTTATGAGCTGTATTTTTTGTTCTAATCTTTTACTCTGCAATATGGTCCTCACAATATGGTCCTCACTTCTCCAACAACTTTAGGTGTCTCCTGTATGTTGTCCACATCTCAGCTGCATACAGCAAGGTGGGGATCATGACTGCTTGATAAACCATGAGCTTAGGTTCATATCTGATGTTGCAATCTTTGAACACCAATTTCTTTAGGCATCCAAAGGCTGAACTTGCACATTTCAGGCAATGTTGGATTTCTTCATTGATGTCAGCCTTCTGTGAGAGATAGCTTTTGAGGTACAGGAAATACTCAACATTCTCCAGAGTCTCACCATGGATCTGGATTACCATAGTTGGGGACTGTTCATTAGGAGCTTCTTGGTGGAGTACCTTAGTTTTCTGAATGTTACGCGTCAGTCCCATTTTTTGTATGCCTTGGTAAAGATGTTGATGATTGCTTTAGCTACAGCCCAAATCCATGTTTTCCTTTTGCCTTAATATACTGATACATCATCATATGTCACAATTATTAACCTTGCTTGGGTATCCTACTATGCTTTAACCAGCAGTTCTACCTTTAAAAAATGCGTACATCAGTCCAACTGCATCTCTCATCCAAGTAGTTTAATTTCAGGATGGAGGCCTTCCTTAGACCTACATGTACAGAGGCCATTCTATAGAGCAATCTATGGCTGAGTATCCTCATCCATTTGCATACTGAGAAAAAAGCTGTTTGCTGGCATAGCCCTAAATGTAGTTGGTTGAAATGTAAAAACTTCTCCAGAATTATAGTCACCCACCCATATCATTTGCTTTCTGGGATGAGCAGCTCAACATAGAGGAAAACCGAATGTACCACATAAAAAATTAAATCAGTGCTTATCTTTAAGGGGGAAATTCTTGTGCCAAAGTTGTGTTCCACTCTTCTGTAGAGATAAGTAACAATAAAATAATCTTTAGATCATGGAAACAAGCTGAAAATATGACAGCAAATCTGAAGTACTATGGAAAGCTATTAAATTCTCAACTTCAGTGAATAAAAAGGGTATTTGGGACACATTCTGGTATCACAAACAGGTGGAGATCAGAAGTAAATGCACTGAAATGTATAGAGTTACGCAATAGCAAAATTGAAATAAATGTGGTATTATCTCCATTTTGTTTTTGGTGGGGTTTATTTGTTTGTTTTGCAGGTGATCTCCCAAATTACTGCAGTAGGTTTTTTTCCCCCTGTTGTATCTGTCCTTACTTTGATGTGATAATACAAAGAGGGCACATCTACACAAGATGTTTACTGTGGAGCTGCCTAATTAACTCCACAGTAAAGTCTCAGCATCTACATGTGCAGCTGTGTTAGTCTGCAGTAAACTAATTAACTCAGCTCTATGTTAGTACTTGTAAATACAAGTACTAGCCTATGGCATCGTTCTTTAGCGTTCAGCAACACACTTGTAGACACTGATGGGGCTGGCTGGAGCATGAGTGTGCTTCAATACGGGGGCTACCTGCTGGCTAGCTCCACACTGAGGCACCTTTGTGCCCCAGCCAGCCCCTCCACAGCAGGTTGAGCCAGGTCAGAGAGGCCCTGGGCTGGCAAGCTGACCCCTGGACCTCCTGCCAGCTGGCGCTGCTCTAACCCAGCTCAATGTGCTGTGGTCCTGGGTGCACATGTAAACACTGTGCCTGGGAGCAATAAACTCTGGCATAAAGTGCATCAGAGTTTATTGCATTGCATTAATTGCACATGTAGATGTGCCCACAGTTAACCTCACATTTAAGCTCCATTTTTGAATAGGGAAGCCATCCTTAACAGGGATATAGGTTTGTGATAATGCAATCAGTACGTGTGAAAAAAAAGATCTAACCACTTACCAGAGTCATATTCCGTTTGAGAACGTTCCAGGCCACATTCACCTTGTGTGACATAGGATACTAAGCAAGATGGAGCTACAGTTTAACCCAGGCCCAGTACAGTTATTCCACTTCTACTGGTATAAGTGATTGGAAACTGGTCTGTACTCATAACAAAACAGAAGTCTGGTGCAAAAAACCCCACAATCTATACCTATAACAGAACAGAAGTTCAGCATATGTAGACTAGTTTAAAAATGGCGGAACCCAGTCTAAGATTTGCCCCCAACCCTCCCAAAGGGTGAACATGTGTTCTGTTCATTAGTGACGTCAACTACACTGCTCACAGAAAACTACATAACGTAGATTCCGCCTTGGGCTTTTTGACTGTCTGTACCTAGTCCAAACGAACAGCAGCTTGTACGTTCTTATGTTCTAAGTCCAGTATGAGGTTCATATAGAACTGTATAGCATCTTTACCGCCCCAGTCACCAGGTTTTCAATTTTTTTTTCTCCTGTCTATGTGTTCTCTGTAACCCTGAAACTATAATCTTCATGTCTTTGCATTTGAGAAATTAATATCAGACATTTTACCATTTTCACAATATAATCTAATCATGGGGGTTGATTTTGCTCTCATTCAAATCAGTGGGGGTTTTGACATTTGTGCATTTCTGTGTGAGCAGAATTAGGCCCTATGCAGTGAGCCTACGAGCTAATCTTCCTTGGCAGTGTATGCATTGTCATTGCATTTATTTCTAGTATTTACAAGTGCCAATTAGATCAGAACCCCCCTATGCTAGGTGTTGTACAATTATACAATAGGTTATTCTCCTATATTATGATTGTTTCCCTCTGCAGGCACGAATCAAAAAAGAAGCAGATGGCATGACATATTTCAGCTTTCACATTCATTGAAAAAATGTATGTTTAATGGGATGCCCCTATCTATCAGAATTATGTTTAGAGTCCAACCCGTGAATAAAGGACCCCACATCTGCAGGGGCCCATCTTCTGCTCCACTCATTTTGGGCCCTACAGAAAATGATCATGTCTCTGAGTAGGATTCCTCCAATGTAATGTTAGATCTTCCTATGCTGCTTTCCACACAGTTCCCAACAAATGTTTTTTGACAGAGTGGGCAGGGACAAGGAGGAGGAGAAGCTTGAATATGATGCACTGTGGTTATGTTTAAGCGGTGGACACTTCCTTAGGGCTTAACACTGGCTGTCAAGTTAAAGCAACCCACAGGCTGTTCTAATCTGTGACATTCTAATCTATGACAAGCTCTACTGATTCACCATTTAAATACCCAAGACAGATAAAGCTGCCTGAATGAAAATCACTTCTTCCTTAATCAATCATGTTTTTCTTATATTTTTTTTCTCTGATATCCTTTTCCCATAACTTCTCCAGTCATCCAGAAAGTCTCCTACAAAAAGCAAGATGGAACAAACCTGAATTTCTAATGTGAAAAATCCAAGAAGAAATTAAAAACAGAATCAGGCTTTCTTCATATAAAAATAACAATTTGAGGACCAAAAGGTAGCAATTAGTCCCTGGCTCATCTTGATACAATGCGCCCTTAGCCCTAGGGAAGTTGGGCAGAAGGAAAAGTCGACATCAGGGAAGTCGAGTTCTTCCTCAAATAGCTCAATATTCTGCTTCTTCCTCACTTTTTTGGGCTGATGTGCACCCTCAGTGGCAAACAGGCACAGCAGTTCCTGGGCTCCCATGAGTATGGGAGCAGCAATTGTAAATGAACCTTGCTTATCATGTTCATGAAGGCAGAAAGATCCATGTGCACTCTATACCTACAAAAGAGCCTTTCTGACAAACTGGCCTTTTAGTATTGCTCATGGATGTCTATGTTAATAGAGAGTACTCAGCACTTAGCAGGATTAGGCCAAGATTGATGGAAGTGCTGATGTCTTCCTTTGGAAGTCCTTTAAATCACTTATTGTTCTCCTGAAGATTGGAATAAAATCTTTTCTTGCCAAGGTGTTTAGTAACCTTTGGGTGTTTCTTAGGCAAAATATCACAAAAATATTGCTTCATTTCTGAGTCTGGTGAAAATATTATACCTAGTGCCAGCTATATGGCAGTAAAGCAATAAAAGGTCTCCAGTTATCTGTGACAGAATGCAGAGACTGAGCTTTTATTTGGGAGCAGTGGGAGAGGAGAAAGGAAAATCTTGAAGCCAAGTGGGAATCCTTAGATTTGATTTCGCTATTAGATATGCAGGTATCTCCAAGGAGAGAGAACTCAAGCTCTTATTCTAAGAGAAGATATCACAATGTCTGCTAATATGTCACTAGAATCATGTAGCACATGAGAGTGAAAGATGATTAAGGCCTTTATTACATAACTGAGAATTAAAACAGGTTTGCGCTCAAGCCTTTGGGTGCTTGTGTTAGCATTTCTAAGAGTGGACAGGCATAACACTTAGAGCACCCTAAATGCACTTTTAACCCCAAGAGTCTAGACATGCACACCACTTTAGACTGGTTTAAACTTCCAAGAATGTTTCAAAAGCACATTGGGAAAATCAAGTACTATTTTGAGCCAGTCCTTGAACTCATTTCATCTCATGTGTGGACACAAAGCATTCTGTGCCTAGTGTATTTTCAGTCCTCCAGGCATCCCAAACTGCACCACTCTGGGGAGAAGGGTTGGGGGGAGCCCTCTGCTTGTGGTTGGGCAGTTGTGTGTATAACAATAAGTCCCTGTCAATTGCTGGGTGGTGGTGGTGGGGAAACATAGAGCCGTTACACCATGGGCACTTACTAGAACAGAATGGATGTTAATTCCATACTTCATGTGAAGTGAATTAGCTCATTAAATTCTAATTGTTCCTTACCCTCCGCTTCAGTCTTGCAGCCAGCCCTGACCTGAATGCTCCACCCTACACACAGGGGTTGAAAAGGCAAGGGAGCCCCAGAGAACCCAGCCCCCTAGGGACCACAAGCAGGGGTCCACAGAGCCCCGCAAACAACTGGAAACACCCTCCACTCCACCCTCTGCCCCAATCTAGATCTTTTTCCTTCTCTAGGGAAATCCTAAGGAAATCTCCAGGCAGTGACTTCTGGAAGAAGGCAGGGTAGATTTGCACCTTATAGACTAACCAAAGTAGCAGGGTAGATTTGCACCTTATAGACCAGGCGCGGGCAAGTATTTTGGGTGGAGGGCCACTTACTGAGTTTTTGCAAGCCATCGAGGGCTGCATGACAGGTAGTCAGGGGCAGCTAAATATTACATTTTCAAAATTTTTTAGGGGCCCCACGGGCCAGATAGAATGGCCTGGCGGGCCGCATCTGGCCCGCGTGCCACATTTTGCCCACCCCTGTTATAGACTAACCAAAATAGATATATATATCTACGTATCTATATGTAGAAGCACACACACACACACACACACACACACACACACACGTATACACACATAAATATAAATGATATATCTATATATATCCGTATTTCTATATAGATACAGATATAGATATATAGATCACAAACATTTCTGAGCTGAAGCTTACTTCATCAGATCCTGTGAAAGGAAGGCATAATGGTCTGAGTATTCTACCACCTCCTGGTGGCATTTTGGTAGCAATGCAATCCCTAAAAGATGAGGATTCTACTTAGAACTATTAGCAGGGTGCGTGGGGTGTGTGGACACTTCTGCCCAAGGACATTTGTGAATCAGTTCCCAATCAGTGACATGCTTGGAATGGTTCAAGAATTACATCCGTCCATACCCTAAGGGTACTTATACACAATTGCTTGGAGCCCTTTCAAAAGGAGAAATTTTCAAAAGAGCAGCAGGTAGCAAGCTCTAATTGTTAGAAATCATCGAGAAGTAGGGCTGGAAAAGACCTCCAGAGGTCATCTAGTCCAAAAACCCTCCCTGTGGCAAGGCCATCCCTATCCAAACCATCCCATACAAATCCATAATCTAACTTTTTAGTAAAACTACCATCAACCCCAACACAACACAAGACATAACTAAAGACTTGATTTTCATGGGTGATTTCAACTTCCCTGACATCTGTTGGGAAGACCATTCATCCAGCTCCAGCAGATCAACCAACTTCTTGGCAACTATAGATGACCTGTTCTTGACACAGGCAGCGGAGGGGCCAACTAGGCATAAAACCACTTTGGACTTGGTGCTGACCAAAGGGGAAGACGTGGTAGGTGACCTGAAGACTGGAAGTTCTCTAGGTGACAGTGATCACGATTTGATTAGATTCACCATCCACCAAAAGGCTGGGAATTCTACCAGCAGAACAGAAGTCCTAGACTTCAGACGGGCAGACTTTGTTAAACTCAGGAGTCTAGCTGGTAAGGACCTTTGTAACCAGTGATTGGATGAGCTGGGAGCTCACGAAGGATGGTGCTTCCTTAAGGAGACTGTTCTTACTGCTCAAAAAGAGGCCATCCCCATGTGGTCAAAAAGAGGGAAAGGGGTCAAGAGGCCTGCCTGACTCAACAGACACATTAGAGAACTTCTCAAAAAGAAAAAAGAAGCCTACATGCAGCGGAAAAACAGTTCAGCATCCAGAGAAGAGTACGCTCATGCAGCCAGGGTCTGCAGACATGAGACAAGGAAAGCCAAGGCATGCTGGAAATCAAGCTGGCTACCAAAATTAAAGACAACAAAAAATCTTTTTGTAGGTACATAGGGAGAAAGAAAAAATCAAGCTCCACTGTGGCACCCCTACTGAACGCAGAGGGGAAGCCCACAGTTGACCCTGGTGAAAAGGCAGAGCTCGTTAATACTTACTTTGCATCAGTATTTCTGAAACCAGGTGAGAACTTGTCACCTGTCCAGAGGCTCAGAGAGTATGGTGATGACAGCAGTCCACATAAAATCAGTCCTGAGCAGGTGAAGATACTCTTAGATCATATGAATGTTTTCAAGTTGGCTGGGTCAGACAACCTGCATCCAAAAGTGCTGACTGAGCTCATAGCCGAGCTCATAGCGGTGCCTCTGGCAAGGCTGTTGGAAGAGTTGTGGAACTCGGGAGTGGTCCTGAATGACTGGAAGAGGCCTAACATGGTACCCATCTTTAAGAAAGGAACGAGGATTGACCCTGCAAACTATAGACTGGTCAGTCTGACTTCAGTCCTGGGAAAAATCTTTGAAAAAATTGACAAGGAGGCCATCAACCACAAGCTCGTAATTGGTGGGGTACTGAGAAACCAGCATGGCTTTGTTGAGGGGAGGTCATGCCTAACAAACTTGGTGTCCTTTTATGACCAGGTAACTAACCAGCTGGGCATGGTACAGGAGGTGGACATCATCTACGTAGACTTCAGCAAGACCTTTGATACTGTTTCCCATGAAATCCTCTCAATTAAGTTGGAGAATACTGGCCTAGACCAGGCTACAGTGAGGTGGGTTGGCAACTGGCTCAGCAGCCAATCCCAGTGAGTGGTAATTGATGGGGTAACCTCATTCTGGAGGGCCGTCTCCAGTGGTGTCCCACAGGGATCAGTACTTGGGCCCATGCTTTTTAACTTCTTTATCAATGATCTGGATGAGGGAGTAAAAAGTGCAATGATTAAGTTTGTGGATGATACCAAGCTGTGGGGACAAGTGGGCATGTCTGAGGACAGGACAAAGATCCAGGACAAACTTGACAGGCTGGTCCTATGGGCTGAACACAAATCATATGAGGTTCAACAGGGACAAGTGATGGGTCCTTCATCTGGGCAGAAAGAACCTTCACCATATCTATGTGATGGGTGGTGGTCCACTGGCTGGCACTGCATCTGAAAGGGACCTGAGGGACAATCAACCAGAGGATGAATATGAGCCATCAGAGTGATGAAGTTGCCAACAGGGCAAATAGAACTCTGGTGTGCATCAACAGATATGTCGCCAATAGATCCAGAGAGGTGCTCCTCCCCCTCTATTCGGCATTGGTGAGGCCACAGCTGGAGTACTGTGTCCAGTTCTGGGCACCACATTTCAAGAAGGATGTGGACAAGCTTGAAAGGGTGCAGAAAAGGGCCACCTCATGATCAAGGGCCTGGGGGATAGGCCTTTTGAGAGAGACTGTGGGATCTGGGTTTGTTCAGTCTGAGTAAAAGAAGGCTGAGCGTTGACTTGGTAGCTGCCTCAAGCAAATTCCAGGACGTCTTTCTCCCCCTGTACTCGGCCTTAGTGAGGCCGCAGCTGGAGTACTGTGTCCAGTTTTGGGCTCCACAATTCAAAAAGGATGTGGAGAAGCTTGAGAGAGTCCAGAGAAGAGCCACGCACATGATCAGAGGTCAGGGAAGCAGACCCTACGATGACAGGCTGAGAGCCCTGGGGCTCTTTAGCCTGAAAAAGCGCAGGCTCAGGGGTGATCTGATGGCCACCTACAAGTTTATTAGGGGTGACCACCAGTATCTGGGGGAACGTTTGTTCACCAGAGCGCCCCAAGGGATGATGAGGTCGAATGGTCACAAACTACTTCAAGATCGTTTCAGGCTGGACATAAGGAAGAATTTCTTTACTGTCCGAGCCCCCAAGGTCTGGAAAAGCCTGGCACCGGAGGTGGTTCAAGCACCTTCATTGAACACCTTCAAGATGAAACTGGATGCTGATCTTGCTGGGATCCTATGACCCCAGCTGACTTCCTGCCCTTTGGGCAGGGGGCTGGACTCGATGATCTTCCGAGGTCCCTTCCAGCCCTAATGTCTATGAAATCTATGAAATCTATGAAATATGTGAAAGGAAAACTGTCAGATTTGGGAGAGCAACTTTTCAGAAAAGCACCCCCTGGGAGGATGAGGACCAATGGGCACAAGCTAGTCAGGGAAAAGCTTAGGCTAGACATACAGAAAAACTTCTTTTCCATATGGGTAACTAGAATCTGGAACAGACTTCCAGCAGAGGTGGTGCAGTTGCCATCCCTGGCATTATTTAAGAGGAGGCTGGACAAGCACCTTGTTGAGCTCATTTGAGCCCATTACCCCGTGCCCATGGCAGGGGACCAGACTTGATGATCTTACATGTCCCTTCCAGTCCTTCTTTATATGATTCTATAACACCCTAACTTGCTCCAGGTAAAGCAGGGAAACCACGGCAGCTAATACCTTACTTCTGTAAAAGATTGTTAATATATGCTCAAGAGAACCCAGGAAGAGGGCCACATCCCCCACTACAGAGGAAGACAAAAAACCCCATAGTCCATACCAGTCTGACCATGGGGTAAAATTCTTTCCTGAC
The DNA here is from genome assembly GCF_030867095.1 of Alligator mississippiensis. Classification (NCBI taxonomy): domain Eukaryota; kingdom Metazoa; phylum Chordata; order Crocodylia; family Alligatoridae; genus Alligator; species Alligator mississippiensis. The sequence goes on along the minus strand of NC_081826.1, from coordinate 157,070,324 downwards.
CCCAAATATGGTTATTGGTATAACCCTGAGCAGAGGGGCAAGACCCTCTAGCCAGGAACTCCCAGCTTTAATTCCCAGCAGGAGCATCAGCACACCCCAGTTGAAATCCCCAGCATTCACTTCAGCCAACACCCAGTGCCTCTGAGGAAGACTTAATAAAAAAAAAATGAAAGAGCATCCTGACAGATGTAGGAGAAAGGAGGGAGGAGCGGAGGGGTGGGGCAGGATTCCCTCCCAGCCACATGCAGAAGCCAGCAAAGCCTAGAAGCATGGGAAATGCCCATAGTAGAGCAAAGACATAGCTACAACTATATCATCCCTGATCTGTAGCTGTCCAACCTCTTGAACGCTTACAGCGATAGAGTCCACAAGTTGCCTAGGCAGTCTATTCTACTGCCTGCTTGTTCTAACAGTAAATGTTCTAACACAGGGGCCAGACAGTGAGGTAGGGGCTGGGACTGTGCTGCTATCACAAGGATTGGGCCCCATACAGCTCTCCTGCTGTCTGCCCGGAGGCACACATGCACCTGTCTCTGGCTATAAGTTGGGCCGGGGCTCCACAGACCTCAGTGCAGTGGCTTGAAGCTTCCCAGCCTCTTGCCACAGCTAGCCTGGGCTCTGGGCAGGCCACTGCTGCCCACCACGGAGTCCAGGCTACTCGCAGCAGGTGCATCAAGGTCTGCAGGGCCCCAGCCCAGTTTGTAGCTGGCAGTGGGTACATGCATGCCTCTGAGCAGATGGTGGGGAAGCTGCAAGGGGGCTGATCCTTGGTGTGGCAGCGCAGCCCTGGCCCTTTCCCCACCATTCATCCTGAGGTGTGCATGCCAAGCAAAATGCCTTCACCTGCCACATTCTGGCACACATGCCAGGGGTTGCCAAACTATGTTCTAACATGTTCTTACATGTGAATAAGCTAAAGATTCAAATTCAACAAACCTGCTTCACCCTGGATGAAGGAATGTTAACACTGGAGAGGATTTGCTGTATCTGAAATGTTCTTATCTCCTTCACATGTAACAATTAGAATTTACCAACTACTACCCTTGTGAAAGGTTCCTCTTTTGAAAGAACGCCAAACTTTTAGGTGCCTGCATCTAAATAGTGCTGCCTTCCAGGGGAGACAGTAGAGTTGGGCTGAGATTTTCAAAGCTGTGTAAGGAGCTGACTTGTTTAACTACCATTATCACCAATGAGACTCATGAAAATATTGTTTTTAAATCAGGGCCAGAATATTTCAAAGAACTTAAAAGCAGCAGGTTTAAAAACAAACAAACAAACCCCACCCTCCCAAATGTTGATTAGCTTGGACAAAGCACCATGAATGCAAAGAGCTTCAGCACAATTTTCCCCCTTCAGATAAAGGCAGTGGAATACTGCCTTTTCAAAGGGATGAGTTTCGAAGGGTAGACTCCATTGTAATCTCAACACCAGGCACCTCATAAAATTCTGCTACTGCACACCAATATGCCAGCACAGCAGAGGAGCTGATTTTACAAGATATCTGCTGTCAGATCTCATTTTGAAATAAACAAATGTTTCTGTTTTATGGCAGTGCCTGCCAGCAGGGTTGGTAGAGAGAAGATCCAGTCAGCATTTCTATTCATGCCAAATTTGTCGGGGCTGGAAATCTGAGTATTCACCAATCATGGAAGTCATGATCTTTGTGTGTAAGCTTCTAAACATTTTGGACCGGACTTTGCCTAGTGTAAATCATCATGGGTCCAGTTAACACAATAGAGAACTGCCAATTTACACAAATTGGAGACCCAGACTTTCTTCCCTTTATATTACTTCTTTTATTTTTTCCCCATTTGAAAAGATCATTTCAACAATAAACAAATACATTTGAATTTTTATAAATGAAAAGATGGTGCATAGGCAGCAGATTTGCCAATGACTAAACTTAAAGGCTAGGCACAGACATTCAAAAAGCCTGAGTTGAAATCGATCCAAGTTACGCAGTTTTCTGTAAGCAGTAAAGTTTAGTTTGGTAGCGAACAGAACACACATTTGCCCTTTGGTATGGGGCCACACATCTTAGACTTGATTCTGCCATTTTTAAACCAGTCTTTGTATGTCAAACTTCTGTTCTGTTACAGGTATAGATTGGCTTCCAATCAGTTATGCTGGTAAAAAGAATAATGTCTGTACCTAGCCAAAATGTCTGAAGTTTTGAGCTGTTTGTGCTATTTTTTTAGCCATGGAACTGCACAATAGGTTGTTTTCCCTGTTAATGTTTTTTTCCATCAAAAGGAATAGAATGCCTGCAGTCTTCCTTTTAATGAAACTATAAGTAGCCATTATAATACACAGCCTTCATGTAAAAATATATATTATATTGTAATAATAATGTTCTGCTTAAGGGATAAGTGGCCTGTCAGCAATTTGGCTAATATTGCTTCTGCAGTGTTGACACCTTAATAGGACCTTTACCAGCTGATAAAGCAACACTATTATTCCAGTGTACTATGAATTAGCATTGCCAATGCCACTGTTTCCAATTAGATGATGCAGCATATAATAAAACTAGAGTAAGGTATATCTTGTTAGATATTACTTATGCTGTTATGCCTTTAATTTGTGCTATTAATTTCAACAGGGCTCTGATTAAAGAGGGTTTAAGGCAAGTATGATTAATTGATCCTGTCTATAGTACCTGAATGCAGGGAGCAATGATCCTCTTTTGTTATTGATTGTTACTGATCAGTGACCAGAGAAGGGACAGATCTTTTTTATTTCCTATCAGTGAGTTCACAAACTTGTACCCTGACCTTTTTTGTGCTCCTGCCCTATTTAAAGCTAATTATGGAGTTAATAGGATGGTGATTTAAGAGGGTACTCAGCCAAATGTCACAGTCTAGTTAACACGACTTAATTTACACATGGCACTTCTATGAGTTAAATAGCCTTAAATGTCATCAATCCTTTTATTATATAATAAATCTTCTGAATAACTTAGGGTCATATGCCTGAATTTTTTTTCTGTCATATACTGAAAAAAAAGTTCTTTGAATGACACTTTAGGCCAGGTTCTTAAATGGTGCAAGTGGATTTAGCTCCACTGACATTGATGGAACTAAGCTATATATCCCCACTAAGAACTTGACCTGTCCTATGCCTGAGGCCACAGTCCTGCAGAGACTTATGTGTGTGCTTATCTTTATGTGCACTTACTATGAGGAAATTTCAGACCATAAATCATTGCAGGATCAGACATAAATTTGTCAGGTTTAAAAAAAAATAAAGAAATCTTTCTCCAAGTTTTTTTTTTAATATGCATGTGATAATCTAGGGGTTTTACTGTAATATTTCTGTTTTAAATATGTTCATTTTGTTAGAATGATATGTGCCTCAGTTTACCTCATTAAGTTGTGCACAGGGAATGAAGGGTTAAGTTGCACTACCTACATAGGGGAGGAGACCAGATGGACCCCTAGAATCTACACACTTACATGGCTTAATCTGATCTGCAAAGCTTGAACTGATTTAGAGGTGGATAGACATTCCCTTTACATTTCAGAAATGCAGGCACATGCCTGCAGTGGCTCAGGCTAGAAGCTGGGGGGCACTAGAGTAGCCCTCCCTTCCCTTCTACAATGCTGAGCTGAAGGGATGTGGCCAGGCCCCACAGGACTCTCTGATTAGGGAGGGGTATAAACCCCACTCTACCTGCAGTCCCCCACTTTTCTCCACTCGCTGCTCAAGGGGCAGGAGTGTTGCCAGACCCCAGCCTGGGCTAGCACTCTGAGGAAAGGTTTTGTGTGTGTGTGTGCAGTACATGGATCTGTTGATGGTAATGAGATTTTCAATCTCCCTCTTCCTGCTTCTTCAGGCTGTCTACAAACCTGACAGGGCTGCAAAGCAGCAGGGGGGTGATAAAACCACAGTGTTTATCAGCCCATCAGCAAAACAAGAGCCTCTCTCATTAGTTCAAGCTCTTCTTAAACAACTTTTTCCAAGGAAGGAATGGAGGGACGTTACCAGCTACCTGTTGATTAGCTCCAGAAAGCCCTAAGTGGACACTGCCCTATCTGCCTTGGTCCTGTCTGCCTTACAGAGACATCTCTCAATATTCGCTAGCATACCACATGCCTAGGGTCCCTACGGCTGGGGTCCATGCTGTGGGAGATGGGAGGGAGGGAGCGGGGCTCCCTTTGTGAGCAGTGAGAGAAGCCAGGCAGACCCTGCTGTGCCTGCAGTCTCCCCCGGAGCTCTGGCTAGGGAGGAGTGGGTAAGGGTCAGCCTGTTCTCTGGAGCAGAGAGCCCTGCCTAGGGCTGTAAAGCATTTGGGATGCTAGGGGATTCTGATTTAACTTAAACCAGGAAGGGGTCTGGGACAGACATTGCATAAACCAGTTGGACCCAAATCACAGATTCATAGATTCATAGATGTTAGGGTCGGAAGGGACCTCAATAGATCATCGAGTCTGACCCCCTGCATAGGCAGGAAAGAGTGCTGGGTCTAGATGACCCCAGCTAGATGGTTATCTAACCTCCTCTTGAAGACCCCCAGGGTAGGAGAGAGCAACACGTCCCTTGGGAGCCCATTCCAGACCTTGGCCACTCGAACTGTGAAGAAGTTCCTCCTAAAGTCCAGTCTAAATCTGCTCTCTGCTAGCTTGTGGCCATTATTTCTTGTAACCCCCGGGGGCGCCTTGGTGAATAAATACTCACCAATTCCCTTCTGTGCCCCCGTGATGAACTTATAGGCAGCCACAAGGTTGCCTTTCAACCTTCTCTTGCGGAGGCTGAAAAGGTCCAGTTTCTCTAGTCTCTCCTCGTAGGGCTTGGTCTGCAGGCCCTTAACCATATGAGTGGCCCTTCTCTGGACCCTCTCCAGGTTATCCGCATCCCTCTTGAATTGAGGAACAACGAAACAATTGCAGAAACAATTGGTGACAGACAGGGGGGACAAGGCTGAACTCCTCAATGAGTTCTTTGCCTCAGTGTTCCTAAGTGAGGGGCACGACAAGTCTCTCACTGGGGTTGTAGAGAGGCAGCAGCAAGGCGCCAGACTTCCATATGTAGATCCTGAGGTGGTGCAGAGTCATTTGGAAGAACTGGATGCCTTTAAATCGGCAGGCCCGGATGGGCTCCATCCGAGGGTGCTGAAGGCACTGGCTGACATCATTGCAGAGCCACTGGCGGGAATATTCGAACGCTCGTGGCGCACGGGCCAAGTCCCGGAGGACTGGAAAAGGGCTAACGTGGTCCCCATTTTCAAGAAGGGGAGGAAGGAGGACCCAGGCAACTATAGGCCAGTCAGTCTCACCTCCATCCTTGGTAAAGTCTTTGAAAAAATTATCAAGGCTCACATTTGTGAGAGCCCGGCAGGGCAAATTATGCTGAGGGGAAACCAGCACGGGTTTGTGGCGGGCAGATCGTGCCTGACCAATCTAGTCTCTTTCTATGACCAGGTTACGAAATGCCTGGACACAGGAGGAGGGGTGGATGTCGTACACTTAGACTTCAGGAAGGCCTTCGATACGGTATCCCACCCCATACTGGTGAACAAATTAAGAGGCTGTGATGTGGATGACTGCACAGTCTGGTGGGTGGCGAATTGGCTAGAGGGTCGCACCCAAAGAGTCGTGGTGGATGGGTCGGTCTCGACCTGGAAGGGTGTGGGCAGTGGGGTCCGGCAGGGCTCGGTCCTTGGACCGATACTCTTTAATGTCTTCATCAGCGACTTGGACGAGGGAGTCAAATGTACTCTGTCCAAGTTTGCAGATGACACAAAGCTATGGGGGGAAGCGGACACGCCGGAGGGTAGGGAACAGCTGCAGGCAGACCTGGATAGGTTGGACAAGTGGGCAGAAAACAACAGGATGCAGTTCAACAAGGAGAAATGCAAAGTGCTGCACCTAGGGAGGAAAAATGTCCAGCACACCTACAGCCTAGGGAATGACCTGCTGGGTGGCACAGAGGTGGAAAGGGATCTTGGAGTCCTAGTGGACTCCAAGATGAACATGAGCCGGCAGTGTGACGAAGCCATCAGAAAAGCCAATGGCATTTTATCGTGCATCAGCAGATGTATGATGAATAGGTCCAGGGAGGTGATACTTCCCCTCTATAGGGCGCTGGTCAGACCGCAGTTGGAGTACTGTGTGCAATTCTGGGCACCACACTTCAAGAAGGATGCGGATAACCTGGAGAGGGTCCAGAGAAGGGCAACTCATATGGTCAAGGGCCTGCAGACCAAGCCCTACGAGGAGAGACTAGAGAAACTGGACCTTTTCAGCCTCCGCAAGAGAAGGTTGAGAGGCGACCTTGTGGCTGCCTTTAAGTTCATCACGGGGGCACAGAAGGGAATTGGTGAGGATTTATTCACCAAGGCGCCCCTGGGGGTTACAAGAAACAATGGCCACGAGCTAGCAGAGAGCAGATTTAGATTGGACATTAGGAAGAACTTCTTCACAGTTCGAGTGGCCAAGGTCTGGAACGGGCTCCCAAGGGAGGTGGTGCTCTCCCCTACCCTGGGGGTCTTCAAGAGGAGGTTAGATGAGTATCTAGCTGGGGTCATCTAGACCCAGCACTCTTTCCTGCTTATGCAGGGGGTCGGACTCGATGATCTATCGAGGTCCCTTCCGACCCTAACATCTATGAATCTATGAATCTAGGAGTTCAGCCTTGCCCCCCCTGTCCGTCACCAATTGTTTCTGCACATTTAGCTGGGGTCCTATTCCTCCCTGGGCCTTCCTTTTATACCCTATATATCTAAAAAACAATTTCTTGTTGTCCTTTACTTGGGATGCCATCCTCAGCTCCATGGTAGCTTTGGCCCGTATAACTGCCTCCCTACAAGCACGAGCAGAGGAGGTATATTCGTCTTTGGTGATCTCTCCTTGTTTCCACTTTTTATGTGCTCCCCTTTTGGCCCTTAGGCTGCCCTGGATTTCTGCGGTCAGCCAGGGAAGCCTCCTGGCCCCTTTCCCTCTTTCACCTCGCATGGGGATCGTCTTGCTTTGTGCCCGAAGGATCGTTTCCTTAAGGCACAGCCACCCTTCTTGGGCTCCCATCACTTCAAAACTCCTACTCTGCAGTGCGTCCTTGCCTAATTGCCTGGGTTCATTTAAATCAGCTTTCCTAAAGTCTAGTACTTTCACCCTACTAGTTACCTTACCCACTCGACGTCTTATGGTGAATTCTATTATTAGGTGATCACTGTCCCCCAGATGGCTACCAATCTGTAGGTCCCCTACCATGTCATCCCCCATTGCCAATACCAGATCCAGTATGGCATTCCCCCTAGTGGGACCATGTACCTCCTATATCAGGTGGAGGTCCTGTACACAGGTTAGAAACCTGTGTGAGCGGTGGGACTTTGCCGTCTGTGTCTCCCAGCAGATGTCTGGGTAGTTTAGGTCCCCCATGACTACCGCCTCTTAAGCTTTTATGGTCTCTGAGAGCTGCCTCAGGAGCCCTTCATCTATTTCTTCCCCTTGATGTGGGGGTCTGTAGCAGACCACTACCACCAAATCCCTTTCTCCTTGCCCCACATGTAGCCTAATCCACAATCCTTCTACTTCCTCATCCTTGGATTCCATCTTGATGAGGGTTGACGTATATTGCTCATTGACATAGAGCGCAACCCCTCCCCCTTTTTTCCCCACCCTGTCCTTTCTGTACAATCTATAACCCTCAATATGTACTGCCCAGTTGTGGGACGAATCCCACCAGGTTTCCGTTAGCCCTACTAAGTCATAGGTGTTTTGTGCAGTTCAGTGTTTTGTGCAGAAATCAGTTCAGTCTGATGCTACATTCAACCAGGTTTAACTTTTCTATGGTCTGTTACATGTTTAAACCACTTTCTGATCACTTAAAATGGTTTATGTGTAATGTCTATCGCTAAGGCTGGGGACAGACATTCAGAAAGCCTGAGCCTGAATTGATTCAATCTTTGCAGGTTAGTCTAACCTGACTAGGCTGAATCAGACTGTAACCACACAGAAGTCCCAGAAATACAGGTATATGCCTTCAGTGGCTCAGACTAGAAGCCAGGGGGCACTACAGCAGCCCTCCCTTCCCTTCGAAAGTGCTGAGCAGAGGGGGGCGTGGCCAAGCCACAGCAGGACACTCTAATTAGGGAGGCCACCCCCACACACACACTTTTGACCAGCCCAGCAGGTAATTGATAACACTGTTTATCACCCCTAACTAAAGTGCTTATCATCCCATTAAGAAAACAACAAAGGGACATTACCAGCTACCTGTTGATTCTGCCTTTTCCCCACATCTGCCACAGCATGGACTATAGCCAGCATGTGGTCTGCTAGCTAATGCTGAGAGGTGTCTGTGTAAGGCAGAGGGGATGGGGACAGGGCGGGGAGAGGGAAGCAGGGGGAAGCCAGGCAGACGCCTGCAGTCTCTGCTGAGCTCTAGCCAGGGAGCAGAGGGAAGGGGCCAGCCCTGTTGTGGAGCAGAGATCCCAGCCCAGAGAGCATTCCAGGATGTTGGGGGAATCTGGTTTAACTTAAACCAACAAGGGGTCTGGGACAGGCATTGCATAAACTTGTTTGACCCAAATCAGGTACATCTGATCCTACATTCAAGCAGGTTTATCTCAAACTGGTTTCAGCTATTTTCAGACTGATTTATGTGCACTTAACTTCCATTCTGTTACAGTTTTAAACCAGTTTCTGATCACTTAAACTAGTGAATGTGTAATGTCTGTCCCTAGCCTTGGAAAACAAGCTGACCAAGAGTTTTGTCAGCTCCTGGCTAAATAAAAGACTGAAGACAGAAAACAGGGGAGTGACTTTGAGTTGTGTAAGCTGAAGGATTAGAAAGCGAACCATTGAGTTAATTTTTGGGGTACTCAGGTCTGTGTGAATGAACTGGGGACAGAAGGGGCAGTGGATCTTTGGATGGGTGGACTTTGTCCCAGTAAACCTCTTTATTCCAGAGAAGCTCTCTGCTTTGCTGCTTGCAGCTTTGGGTTCTTCTCCCCAGTAGAGATCAAGTCCCTCTCTCAGGAGTTTAACTGGAAGCTAACTCCTTGAGTCAGGGTCATGGAAAAGCAGGGAGGGTGAGGAACTGAAAGGCCAGGATCTAAGTGGGAATATGCCAGTTGCCAGGTCCCCGACTACTTTAGAAGCCATGCCTTGATTAAATTTAGGGGGACACTCTCAGAAACCAGGCAGGCCACAGTAGTCCTGAGCAAGCAGCCTGCTAGGGACATCTTTGATAGTGGGGTCAACTTATAATTGAAATAGTATGATAAATGCACTGAAGCCTCATTAAGAACAAGACATTTTGGGTGCAGATTAGACACATGCATCTCTTTGATTCTGGGTTGCTACATAGTTTGAAGCACCCCTCAGATTGTTCTGTAGCACACAGAGCCTGTCCTAGGAGCTGATATTGCTGGAAGGCATAGGGGAGGAGGGGTGACCAACTATTCTTCATGAACAAGGAGGGAAAGTGACATGGAACCAGCAAAACCAAGACTATGCCACGTGGTGATTCCACGATCTAGGGCACTCCTTCTGTGTGCTAAGGGGCTGTGGCATAGTGGAAAAGCTGTCCCTCACTGTAAATTGCCAGCATTAAATAAGCTGTTCCAGGAACTATTTCCTGTTAAAAAATTATACCTAATGGATCAGTTAAGAGTACACAGGTTCATGCTTTACCATCAATCTGTAAATGTCCGGCCAGAATCCTTTCTGTAGGCTGTTTGTACTGGTCTTAGTGACAATAAGTTACTGAAGATCTGGCACTGAGGATGAACAATTACTTGCTAGGTTACCTTTTTCTGTGTTATTTGTCTGTGTTACATTTCAAATACCAAAAAAGGGTTTTATTTCCACAAACAGAATCAAGTGTTTCCCCAAATAATGTTATTCCCCAGGATTGCATATAACACAGAAAACAATTATTTTTTTATTTTTTTTTAGTAATTGTCTGCTTAGTTGCATGTTCTCCTCTAATGTCATTTCTATAACTTGTGGTCTAAGCAACAACCCACAGGGTGAATGGGCTATAGAATACACATGAATAGGGGAATGACCCTGGTTTTCAGAGGCATTGGGCATGTCTATATGTGCAATTAATGCACCTGAATTTTCTATGCAGAAAATTCAGGTGCATTAACCTGTGACCCTGCACACTTCTGAACATGAACATCTGAGCAGTTCACTCCAGGGCTGTTCCTGCCCTGTTCTGTCCCCCTTCAGCAGCCAGAAGGAGCTGCAGGCTCCCCTGGGTGACAGCCCTGGTATGGCAGGAGGCATGGGGGCTGGTTCCAATCTCTACAGGATGGGGGAGAGCTGTCCTGGCTTTTGGGTCCTGATCTCCACGTGGCTGGGAGGCAGAGTCCCTCCCAGCTGAGACAGCTCTCCCCACCTGCTGTGGCCTCCTGCTGCCTAGGCTGAACAGGAGCAATTTTCTCTCAGTCAGCATTTACGCATGTGCTTTGGTACATTAGTTTAATGCGTCGATTTCTGGTACCTGTATCTATAGGTATTAGAAAATGGCACATTAGACTAATCTACTGCATAGTAATTGCTGCACACACATAGATGGTGATGCTTTAATGCACATTAGATTAGTCTAATGCACAATAAAGTGTCTTGTGTAGATGCACCCATTGAGTATTGAGTGCAGTGGGAAGACTAGTAAATTCAGCCCTTGACCACTGGATAAGATTTTACAAAGCACAAACCAGTGGCCTAATCTTGTTTGTACTGAAGTGGGGTAAAACTCCCATAGACGTTATGAAAGCATAGTTAGAACAGGAACAGGCTTCCTGCAGAGGTGGTGCAGTTATCCACCCTGGTGATCTTCAAAAAACATCTTGACACCCATCTTGCTAGGGTCAGCTGGCCCCAGAAGTCTTTCCTGCCCAAGTGCAACGGGGCTGGACCCGATTATCAATAAGGTCCCTTCCAGCCCCAACAACTATGTTAAGCAATGTTAAATTGTAGGTATTTTGGAAAATCTCACCTGAGCCATAGTGGGATTGCACAAATATTTTGGATTCATCCAAATATTGATGAGCAAGATTCCAGAGTCTTTTCTGTTGGTATCAATGGAGGTATTGTAGCTAGTTGTAGAGTTTTATAAATATCATCTTCTCCACAGCCAAGTGATCCATTTGCATTGTGTCTTGCAAAGCTGTTAAATATACATGTATCATTATGCCTGGGAGTTGCCTTCCAGCAGCAGATTATGTGTTATATAATTTAGAATGGTTTCAGTGGTCTGATGGTGAATCTTACACTAGTAAAGGGAAGCAGTTGGCTGGCTGACTGACTCATGACCCCAGGCCAGGATATCATTTTAACGTATTTTAACAGAGTGAGCTTATGTTTCAGGAAGGCTCCTGTGGGAACATCAAAGAAGAGTAGAGTATTTCCTTGGCTCTGAGGCTGCACTCTGCTCCAAACAGGCAAATCCCATGAATTTAAGCAGGGTTCCACATAACTGCAGAAATATGCCTTCCTGTCCATGATTGCAGGACTTGGAGAAGACCCATGTCTGATGTCCCTCTATACCAATATGGTCTTACAGCAGTATCTTTGTGACCCCCAACTAAAATCAGGGCCCCATTCCACATACAAGCAGTAAGAGGCAAAACCTGCCCTGAAGAGCTTCCATTCCAAGCAGACAAGATGGAGCTAGCACAGGGAGCAGAATGACAGGCTGATGGTTGCACAACAGAATAGTGACATAAGTTGCTAGGGCCCTACACACTTGACTACTCAGCTTCTTCCCAATGAGGGCCATGTGGCACATTATACCTAGGACGTGTTAACTGCACTTAAAACATGAGAGTCCATGTGTTCAAGCAATAAAATGTGCTAAGCGTGATCATATAGTCACAGAGTTAGGACTTGTCACTGGAAGAGTATCTCCAGAGCATATTAAGTAACACATGTTCATGTATCAAGGGATTGCTCCAGGGAGATAATAGGAGCACAGCACATGCAACTGATTGACAGTCCCAGATTTGACACTGCACCAGAGTTGGTTCAAGACTCTGGTGCAGTGCTGAGCCGGGTACTGACAATCAGTGATCAGTGCATAAGAGACAGTATTAGAGCACGTAGTAAACATTACCGTGCAACTGTTCAGAGCATGTTTTAACTTTTAATAATCAGGATTGGGGCAGGGACTGTGGTGACTTCTCACTAGCAGAGCTGTAAACAGGACTCAGATTTCATACCCTACCCATTAAATGCAGATCTCTGGTGCCCTGCTGGTTGAACTCAGACTGTCCTTTCTGACTACACACATCTCTAAAGGAGGAATGTTTTTACCTCTGTTTTTTTGTTTGTTCCATGCACCAAGTCCCAGTAATGTATGCTGAGAATTTGCCACCTCTGTGTCTCAATGCACCAAACCAATCCATTTCAACCATGGTCCCCTGTGCTGTGCCATCTCCCAAGCCTGCATTTTGAACTCCAACATGTAGTAGCTGATCTCAGAAAAGCTCTGAGGAACATATTTTTTCCTTTGACCACTGATTCTCCCCATAGGTTTTATTTTAATTCTTCCTCTTTTTCTCTGATTTAGCTGTTGTTACCTCCCAGGTAATTTCTACAAATTGTAATGAACTAATTTTGCTACCTATTTAAAGCTTTCAGAGAGACACTGTACACTTCTGGCTTGAGTTTCATAAATATTAATAGTGTGCTATTATGCCCCAGCATGGTAAAACATTACTAAATGTTTTATACAAACCATTTTATAACTTCATGCAGAAGCAAAGCAATGAAAAAAAACAGTGACATTTTTAGAACATAATTTTTAGAACATGATATTGCCATGTAACAGCCAGTCTCTTAGCATTGAAACAGAGGTGTTTTCCCTTCATGTTCTCACAGCACAGTTACAGCTAGTGTATAGGTATTGCATTCAGCAGTGTATTAATTTGAGTGAAGGGAGATGGCTCATTGGAAATGAAAGGGGTGGTTTTGAAGTCATTCTTCTTTGTTTGCTTGTTTCCTTGAACTTTTTATGTTTTCGAAAAGCACGCTACAGTAGCATCCCAGTCAAAAACAAAAGAAGTGCGTGCTTTCAGTGCCCTACATGTGCAAGTGCAGTCACTCCTAAGCAATGGATTAACCCTTCTTAGTAATACCTCATCAAAGATTTAGTTAATCATGCATTTTTAAGGCTATTGCAGCTGAATTTCATTTGTAAAGGAGCAATTTGGGGTTTAAATGTGTTTCTGTTTCCCTCTGTCTTTTCTTCTCTGCATTTTATGAACAAACAGTATTCCTTCCTTTAACCTCTGATTTTACAGGTGTGAGAGACTAAAATGAGATGCTATATTTTACAGGTGTGAGAGACTAAAATGAGATGATATATTTGTGGTGTGCTGTTGTTTCTTACAGTGTATGGTGTTTTCAGGGTACTTAATAGTATGATGATTTGTATTGCAATGTATTCACATTCCAGCCTCTGCTTAAGCTGATGGCACAGGCTTCCAATCTGTATTTAAGGAACACTGTCAGTGGAAGTGTGGAGTAAGTACAGACTGCAGGATTAGGGCTGTCCCAGTTTGACTGTTTTCATTTGCATTTGTATAGTCCCTTCCACAAATGTAGATCTCCCTTCAGCTCTCTGAAACAAGTTGGGATGCTCTGTAGGCATGGTCCCAGTTATCATAGTGTTTCCTATTACAGAAATAGTTTGCCTTGCATCAGTAATACACTGAGCAAAGGAGAAGACAAGGAGAGCATCAGAATGATCATTTTCTCATCCCATTCCCATACCCATCCAAAAGTACAAGCCTCTCGAAATTTAACACTGCCATACTTACACTGACCCAGCCCCATCTTCAGCAATGGAAATCGCCCACTTCAGCAGGGTTTCTTTGGGAGCATGGTTCTCCTGGAAGGCAGTTTGATGGTAAATATTGGGGTGTCCATGGAGTTGATGGCCAAAGTTTTTTTTTCTCCTGTGAGGACCAATCCTGTTCACAAATGACCAAGAGGAAACTCCATCAGTAAAATCCTATTTTCTGCCTGTTATGCACATACATAGGGTTGTGATGTGACCTCATTCTTACATCCCTTGTCTACATTTTCCTACTTTATTATTACTGTGAAGAAGTATAGCAGCATAATAAATCCAGCTATTTTGGTTTCTCAGGGAGCTGAACAGTCTGGGAGAGGTTGAAATATTTTCCTCTAAAAGGCTTTTAAACACTCTTAAGTGTGTCAGTTTTCATGCCTTACCATGTAATGAGGTAGAGAAAATGAAGGATTCTAGCGCAGGCTATGATGAAAAGCTTTGTGTTTATCGCCTCACCATTGACATTGATTAAGCTATGCACAGGTGAGCTGACTGCATTCCATATTACTGTTCTAAATCTGCACCACCTGTCAGCAGAATTAAACCTGATAGATCCTTTTAACACCAAGAGACACCCATGGCAGATTGGCATCCTGCCCTCTCCCTCTTGGAACAGCTTCACAATGGCAAACATTTTCTTTTTAAGGTTTTTTTTTGTAGCAGTAAAAATGAACAATGGCCTCCTTTGCTTTGATGCCATACAGGATTTGCAGAGATGGTCTGAATATGTTCAGTGAGGGTTCAGTGATTTTAAGCAAGGTACATTAACTGAGAGGTTGTCTCAGTGCAGCAGCTGGTCCTGGTGAGGATGGAGCTGAGCATACCTCACCTACTTGAGTCACAGACATGTTGCAGACACAGAAATTTACCAATAAGACTGCTTCAGGCCTGTCCTCAGTAGCTGCTTTCAGGATACTAGTAAGTCCATGTATCCTGATAGAATTAGCCTGTATCTGATTCTGGAGCAGGGATGGGAAAAATATGGCCTACAGTCCAGATCCAGCCCACCAAATGATTCTATCTGACCTGCAACTGCCCCTCTGAAAGAGATTTCAATATAGCCTGCAGCTGCCCCTCTGAAAACTGGCCTCTCTCTTCAGGGCAAAGAGGTACCAGCTGCAGCAGCAGCAGCTTCAAATATAGTGGTCAGGCAGCCTCCCCCCTTCCTGCCCCACATGGAGGGTGAGCCTGTGGTGTTGCACTGTTTGTCCTGCCTGTCTCTTCAGGCCATCCCCTATGACTGGCATGACCACAGAGGCTGACCTTGCAGGTATGGGCCAGGCGGGGAAGTGTAGCTGTAGCTGCAGCTGTAGCAGTGGCTCTGTGCAACAGAACTAAGGTGCAAGTCCCTGCAAGGAACTAGGGGCAGCGTATACAGCTGGGCAGGTCTAGGCCAGGGATGGGCCTGAGCTGTCCCTGCAGAGAGCTGGCCCCCATCCCACCCCACCCCACCAATGGGCCACACCCTCAACTGCAACCTAATGGCACAGCTGGATAGGGACTGGGGAGTGGCCGGGGGTACTGTCTGGGTCCACAACAGAGGTGGGATGTGTCAGGGACTATGCCTGGGAGCCCCATGGGACTGTTGCTGTCTGACTGGGGTGTGAGTGTCACTGCTTGGCCAGAACCCCTGGCAGGTACAGCTCCCTGAGCTGTGAAGGGGCTTCCCAGGCACTGCCACCACAACAGCAGGGGCTGGACAGCAGGCAAAGCAGGGAGCCTGTTTGGGACCAGATCCCTAGACAGATGTGTGGACTGCGAGCAGGTGGCAGGGTAGGCACCTGCAGCCACATCATTTGCAGAGACCCCCCAGACCTGTGGAGGTCCATTCCAGTCCTACTTCTCTACGATTTTATGAAGATGCATCCCAGTCCTGGTCTCTGGGCTGCAGAGGCAGCAGTCTGGGGTGAAGGGCTCTTCATGGAGCTGCTTGGCAGCGGGGGGGTAACACTAGAAGGGGTTTCTTCGTTTGCCCTTGGTCACTGCTGCCCCCAGGGTCTGATTGTTCAGGATTATGAATGGACTTGAAGGCCACAGCTGGACAGGAAAGCAAGCATTGAAAGGCCAGAAAGCTCTGTTTGCCCCCCATGCCCAGGCTTAATAAACACAGATGCCCCTTTCCCACAAGAGCATGGCTTCTGCAGCATCTTTAGAGCATAAGACTGGCCCAGACCCCACATCCCTCTTGCCCAGGCTCCTTTGCCCCGCAGGAACTGGGGGCAAAGGCTGACAGGGAAAAAGAATGGGGTCTGACTGGTAGGTATTAGTTACGGTTAACTAATATAACTAGAAGAGTTGATTTTAGTTTGGTGTTGGGTGGGCAGTGCTTCTTATGTCATGGACCATGTGACAGGGCAAGACTTCTGGTTCCAGGACTGCAACCCCCACCCTCTCCCAAAAAAGAGTACTGCTAGGGCAAGGGGTGAGACGTCTGGTGGCAAAGGTCAGGGGTTCTGGGTGGGATTTCTGGTCCCAAGATGGCAGCTCAGGGCAGGGCACCTGTCAATGGGCAGGGCTTAACAATTTGACAAGAGGTATATCCTTGCAGTCCTCAACAGCTCACCAAAACTCATTCAACCCAAATAATTGTCCACCTCTGTTCTGGACCGAAGGTAACAATTCACAGAAAAAGCCACATCCAGAAAAGAGATTCATAGATTCATAGATGTACGGTCGGAAGGGACCTTGTAGATCATCAACTCCGACACCCTGCCCTGGGCAGGAGAGAAAACCGGGCTCAAATGACTCCAGCCAGGTAGACATCAAGCCTCCTCTTAAAGACCCCCAGGGTAGGAGCCATCACCACTTCCCTTGGAAGTTGGTTCCAGTTCCTAGCCACCCTGACTGGGAAGTAGTGCCTTTAGATGTCTAGTCTAAACCTACCCTCTAACAATTTGTGGCCGTTATTCATTGTTACACCGGGGGACGCTAGGGAGAACAGGGTCTCTCCCAAACCCTGCTGGTCCCCCCTGGTGAGTTTATAGATGGCGACTAGGTCCCCCCCTCAGCCTTCTCTTGGAAAGGCTGAACAGGTTAAGGTCCCATAGCCTCTCTTCATAGGGTCTGCCCTGCTGTCCCTGGATCATGTGGGTGGCCCTCCTCTGGACCCTCTCAATGCTGTCCACATCCCTCCTGAAGTGCAGTGCCCAGAACTGGACGTAGTACTCCAGCTGCGGCCTGACCAGTGTCGCATAGAGGGGGAGGATCACCTCCTTGGTCCTGCTTGAGATGCATCTGTGGATGCATGACAAGGTACGGTTAGCCCTACTGACCATGACCTCGCGTTGTTGGCCCATGTTCATCTTGGAGTCAATAATGACTCCAAGATCTCTTTCTGCCACCATGCTCTCAAGAAGGGAGTTTTCCAGCTTATAAGTATGCTGCTGGTTCCCACTGCCCAAGTGCAGCACCCTGCACTTTTCAGTATTGAAACCCATCCTATTTTTGTTAGCCCACTCCTGTAACCTGTCCAGGCCCTGCTGTAATCTGTCCTTCCCTACTAGCGTGCCCACCTCACCCCAAATCTTGGTATCATTAGCAAATTTAAACAGGCTGCTTTTTACTCTGTTGTCCAAGTCACTAATAAAGAAATTGAACAGTGCGGGCCCTAGGACCGAGCCCTGGGGGACTTCACTGCCCACTTCCCTCTAGGCTGAAAAAGACCCGTCCACCATTACCCTCTGAGTACGACCCTTCAGCCAATTTGCAATCCATCTGACTCTGTAGGCATCAATGCCACAGTCACCTAGTTTTTTGATGAGAATGGGGTGGGAGACAGTGTCAAAGGCCTTCCTGAAGTCCAGAATGACTACGTCCACCGCAACACCTGCATCCAATGCTTTTGAGACCTGATCATAGAATGTAGGTTTGAGATGTTTTTAGTAAGTACTAAATCTGCTGAAAAATGGAGTTTTCTAGGAGGCCAAATCCATTTGCAAATTCAGGTCTAATTCACAGAATATTTCCACTGAATACAAATATAGGGGAACATTTTGAAAATGTCAAAACATTTTGTTTCAACAATTAGAGATGAAAATGTTTCATTATGAAAATGGCAGGATGTTTCATTTCATCAGTTTTAAGCAAAACTTTGATTTTTCATTTTGTTTCATAGTTTCTGTCTAAAATTAGCACATGTTAAATGAAAGCATGGTTGCAGAAGGACCAAATGCCCTCAAATTGAAACAATATGCTCTGTTTCAAGCCAAAGAAAATATATTGGGTTAACCCAAGATGAAATTTGGTTGGTTCACTGAAAAATCTTTTTATATAGATTTTTGGTTCTGCCACTGAACCAGAAAATCCATTACTCAGCTCATTATAATCTAGAATTCCTTAACCAAAGTGCTGGGCATCAGGAATAGAGCATCTAGCAAGAGGTTGTTGAAGAGCAAAATACTGGGAGGGAGACCACAAAGAGGGCTTGTAAATTAAAATCCAGGAGGTTGACGAACAAAAAGTAAGGAAAATATAGCATCATATCTGGCGCATTAATATAAAGTTGTAGGCAGGTTTTCAAAAGACATCAGTTCCCTTGGAAGTTCTGAAAGAGTGATCAGATTCTCCAAATTGGGCACTGTTTTAAATTGTGTATTTTGGAAGATCTATTTCGGAATAAGAGGTAGTTGAACATTTTTAAATGAAATTGGATTTTGTTTAAAACTGCTGATTAATGATTATGCAGTAATTTACCTCAGGTTTAGGGAAATGTTTTATCTACATTCCTGGCAGGTGTCTGGGGAGCCAGAGTTTTACAGGGTCCTTGGTTCCTGGGCAACTCGCGCATATGGACTACTGTGCTACTGGAGATCCTGCACATACACAGTCCTCAGTATGGTACAGCATCAGTGTGTGGACAGCCAGAAGCTGTAGAGCTGTTTCTGGGACCAGCTAACTCCTGTGCTGCCAAACTCCTAAGGCAGCAGAGAATCTGACAAGGATGTCAGTTTCAGTTCGCAATTTCCGTGGTCTGGGAAAACATCTTTCATTTTAAAGTGATGTGGCTGCAGTGCCCCCAGGTCCCCAGGTGAGGCTGCTGGGGCCAGCAACTGTGCTGGCCCCAGCTTCCCTTACCACACCCAGAGTAACCTGCTGCACACCAGAGGGCGTGTGGTATGGGCATTCTCTAGGGACAACTAGCAGTGGCACAAGGTGTTCCGCTACTAGTTGTCCCTGGGGAACCAAACATCCACACTCATCTGGATGTGGCCTCAATGTCTTTTACCATTCAAAGAAAATTAAGGTTGCTTTCTTCCCCACTAGAGATACATCCCAACGAGCACGCACGTGCAGGTGCATGCATTTACCATGGGGCAAATAGCAGTGGCACATCTTTGTGCCACTGCTATTTGTCCCTGGGCATGTCTCTGCATGTGCACTCTGGCACACAGCAGTGACCCAGGTGGGTTGGGAAGTCTGGGTCCTGGTAGCCTCCCAGGGCAGCAGCATCCTCCTGGCTCATTTTGCCACATGCATCATGCCACTTTTTTTTTAGCAGTCGGTTTTTTTGACACCAGGCTGTCCTGATGTCAAAAAAACCCCCAACCGTGCTGGAAATTAGCAGCACAGCGAATGGGTGCACATATGCTGCATGTGATTTGTGGCATCTCATACTGCTTTGAGGTGCTGCAAACTGCACGTGTGCGCTCATCGGGATGCCCTAACAGACCTGCTGGTAAGCATAGAGCTCTCAGCCTTTACACTACAAGGAGTCATTTGTATCAGTGCAAAGTGGATGCAAAAACATTGTCCAATTAGAAGGGTGGCATTTTTCAGCCACATTGCCTGGATATGAATGACAAAACAAAGGTCAGAGAAAAGTAGCATCTAACACCTTTTCTTTTTAAATCTAAGGCTGCTTGTAAACATAGAAAAAAACCCCTGGTACTTTAAGCTTGGCATGCCCCCATGCCAAACACAGCGCGTGCCCAGAAGAGGCATTGCATTAGTTGGGTTCAGTATGCCTGACATCTGTATGGATTAGGTACTTAAATGGGGCCTTTTGGCACTTTTATCTAATAGCTGATTGAATCATCTATTAGATTATAGTGTCAAAAAGCCCCGCTGAAGCACACTATCTATACAGATGCTGTGGAGCCAGATTAAATGAACGCACTTCCTCTTCTGGTAAAGCACTCTTTTGTTTTGTTTTGTTTTTTCACATCTGTCAGTGCCTTAAAGTTCCTACTTTTAACAGGAATTAATATAATAGATCTGAGACTTTATGTTTAATCTTCTGGGATGTAGGAAGATCTTTTTAAACTGTAACAAGTGCCCATTCTCCTCAGAGATTTAATTCCTTACATTTTTAGTTATATAGTGTTCACTCTGTCCCTTCTGTAAAACCATTGAGGACAGTGAAATAACGCCTGCAGTGAAGTTGTCTCATCTAGCTGATATTTTCTGCAAAAAACAATACTGCTGAGAAGCTATACCTGATTTTGTTCCTTTCCATTCTTAGTATCTTTTCACTGGACTAGCCTCCCCAGTGTTGTAGCAGGTTTTTACTGAAGGAAAAGGATGGAATACATGCATATACTGGAGCAAATCATGCCCTCACCCACAGGCACTGGCACTTCTAGATGCACCCTCCCTTAGAGCTCTGTTTTGTTCTCTTACTCCTCCCAAACATAATTTGGAGTCAGGGCAGGGGAGGAGGGGGAGGGAGGCTGGTAGATCTGTGGCTACACATATCAAGCCCTTGCAAAAAGTTAGAGTGATGTTATTTTACAGCCTAGTGAAAGAAGGGATCTCCAAAAAATGCAGTCTGTTCATCTGGACAGTATCTAGCCCCACAGAGAGCCCAGGCAGACTGACCTTGTATATTTGTACTGGCACATCTTACTGGATCGATGAATTTCAGTAAGAGAACACTGCTGCACTGGAGTGGCTTACAGCATTTCCAGTCTATTTTCCATTGCTGTGTGGACCTCACAATCCCTGCATCTGTAACAGTGAGTTTCTTTAAGAAAGATTCTTATGCTAAACATCCTGCTGTTTAACAGAGGCAGATCATAGATGAAATCATGCAGGTGTTGCCCGGTATGCCAGAAAGGGTGGTATATATGTAATAGATGTGAGACAGAGAGATATGCATTGAGGAGCAAGAGTGAGGGCAGTGATGAAGACCAAATGAATTTCAGTGCCTAAGTCTAAAGGGAAAATAATACGTAACCTGTTGGAGCTAAAGCTGGAAGTGGAGCAGTAGCATGGAAAAGGGAATGAGAATTAATCTATCAGCCCATTCAGAAAAATTATCAAGCGCAGGGTTCTTACACACCTACTTAAGAACCACAGCACTAGAACTTAGACCTAGCCCTGCCACCTTTTAGTTATGTAACCAATAATGTCAACCTCAACCATTTAAAAATTATGAGCCAGGTCCCCCTCCTATCATGAGACTGGGCACAGGCTAATGAGAACTTTCTTTTTTTCCCTTGCTTTCTAAAGCCTTTAGGGTGCAAATGTTTCTCCCCTTCCACATGATGCTGATGAGCTTGTTAAGTTTCTTCATCTTTTTATATTTGTTGCTTATATTGCCTCATTTCCACCCCACCTTTACAATCTGAATAAAAATGTTCTAAAGTCAAGAGATATTTAGCTCAACCTATAGCAGCATATTGACAAGGCAGCTTTTATACCCAATAGGTATACACTTATGGGTGTCTTAAGATTCTGTGGCTAAGCTAGATAGATCAGGGGTGGGCCATTATTTTGGCTGGAGGGCTGCTTAATGGGTTTTGGTGAGGTGTCAAGGGCTGCAACAGTAGTCCCTTCCCTTGACAGGTGCCCTACCTCCTGGTCACCATCTTGGGGGCCAGAAATCCCACACCATAACCCCTGACTTTTTCCACCAGAAGTCCCTGCCTTTGCCCTTGGAAGTAGTACTTAAAACTCTGCTTTCCTGATATGGAACATGACCCTGGTTTGGCATCAGGGAGCACTTTAAGTATTGGATAGCTTAGCCTTAGGGTGTAAATTCAATTAAGGACCCTCTGCACAGATATGAAATATCCACTCTGTGTATTCAAAGATTATAGCCATTTGCTATAATCTTGGATTGCCATCTTGGAACTGGAAAAAAACCCAAAACATCCTAAAAGTCAAACGTATACTATAAGTATTTTAATTTTATTTAAAAAATATTTTGTCTTGATTTAAGTGTGTTTGTAGTGTATATAGAGGTGATTGCACAACAAAATAAAAATAAAGTCTTACTCTTGCATATTATGTGTGGGGTATGATTAGGGGAGTGTGTGGGGTGTGGTTGGGGTAGATTGAATACCCCATGGTGAGGGAGGGAGTGGGGCAGGGGCAGGCACTGCCCAGCCAGGGCACTGAATGCTACCCTGCCAGGAACAGGATGGAGCTGCAGGCCACTCAAGCCCTATTTACATTGCATTTTGTGGACCAGAACGTCTTGGCTCTTAGTGATTTAATAGGGACAAGATCATGACCCAAAGAGGGAAAGAGTGGGGCAGGGCGGACAGTGCTGGGAGGGGTGGCTGTAGCCCATGCCGTATCCACCCATCCCAGTGCTGCTACTGCCTGTTCCACCCCCACCCAGCCCAACCACGGTCCTGGCTGAACCCTCCTGTCAGGAAGAGGCCAGCACTACCACTGAGCCCGCAGCATGCAGCCTGTCTTTGCCCCTCACACAAATCTGGGGTGCACAGGCCCCTATGCCTCCCCCTGGCAGATGGGATGGAGTGGATCCTCAGTATGTTTGCAGATGACATAAAGCTGGAGGGAGTGGTAGATATGCTAGAGGGTAGGGCTAGGATTCAGAGTGACCTAGACAAATTGGATGACTGGACCAAAAGAAATTGTGTGAGGTTCAATGAGGACAAGTGCAAAGTCCTGCACTTAGGACGGAACAATCCCATGCACCAGTACAGGCTTGGGATGGACTGGTTAAGCAGCAACTCAGTGGAAAAGGACTTGGGGGATTACAGTGGACAATAAGATGAATATGAGCTGACAACGTGCCCTTGTTGCCAAGAAGGCTAACGGTATACTGGGCTGTATTGGTAGGAGTGTTGCTAGCAGGTCAAGGGAAGCCATTATTCCTCTCTATTTGCCACTGCTGAGGCCACATCTGGAATGCTGTGTCCAGTTTTAGGCCCCCCACTATAGAAAGGATGTGGACAAGTTAGAGAGTCCAGCAGAGGGCAATAAAAATGGTTTGGGGGCTGGGGCACATGACTTATGAGGAGAGGCTGAGGGAACTGGGTTTATTTAGTCTGCAGAAGAGAAGACTGAGCAGAGATTTGATAGCAGCCTTTAACTACCTGAAGGATGGTTACAAAGAGGATGGAGCTAGACTGTTCTCAGTGGTGGCAGGTGACAGAACAAGGAGCAGTGGTCTCAAGTTGCAGCAAGGGAAGTTTAGGTTAGATATTAGGAAAAGCTTTCTCACTAGGAGGGTAATAAAGCACTGGAACAAGCTATTCCAAGAGGTTGTGGAATCTCCATCCTTGTAGGTTTTTAAGTCCCAGGTAGATAAAGCTGTGGCTGGGATGATCTAGTTGGGGATGATCCTGCTTTGAGTAAGGAGTTGGACCTGATGACCTCCTGAGTTCCCTTCCAACCCTAACTTTCTATGATTCTGTGTGCTGTGTGCAGACAGACAGACAGACAGATACACACACACAAAAACACACTCACAATGACTTCAGCTCACACTGAGTATGCCTAGCAGAAATTATAATAAATGGGAAGGAAATGTTATTTTTGTCTCAAAAGTCATCGGATGTGACCCTAAATAAACATCATTAGAAAGTGTAATAATTATAAGGTTGCTGTGTAAAAGTCCTGTGTCTCCCAAGAATGGCAACAGCTCTGCTATTGCAGAGTATTATCAGTGAGCAAATCGTATAGCAGTTACGAGCCTGGGCAATTACTCTTACACTATGACCCAGCTATTTTTTCCCCTAAATTGCGGCAGAAAACGTTTGGAGGTATTGTGTAATATAATACAAAAACTCAACCAAGATTATCCTTAAAAGGAGCACAAATCTTTTTCTCTCTCATGAATAAGGTGAAAAGCTAGCTATGAAAAAGGAGAAGCTAAAGTCACTTTTCTTTGCCATTAACCCACTGAACAATTTGATTCTACTGCAGGAAAGAAGGGAAATCATCTTCCTTTCAGTAACATCACATACTAAAAAATGCCCAGTTTCATGAGAAATTTCCAGATCTATGTTGAAAAAAGTTGTAACCATAACATTTTTTAGTTTTTCAGCCACAGAAAAAACATTTTTTGATGTGTAACAGAAAAATTCAAAAAACATTTTGACAAAAACTGTTTTTTCTTCAACACTTTGCAGAAAAAAATCCCAACAGGTTGTAGCCTGTATTTTAAATATGAAGGGCAATAATAATAGGAAAAGAGATGCGATACCCATGTGTGCGTGCACATTCCTCTGTGTGTGTGTGTGTGTGTGCATGGTAACATATATTACACATGCTTCCACTTTTGATGAAAACATTGTAAGCAGCTCTAAAAATAAGAAGTAGTTCCATTATTGTATATCCAGTGTATCCTAATGATTTTTTTGTTACTATCAACCTGAACACTTCTTGCTGTACTTGAAGGATTACATTAACCGAAATTACTCACAAGCAGTACTTGTCCCAAAATAAGCTTTCACACTTGAGCAGACATCTTTCTAAATGCTTGCATTTAACACCTGTGAAACCATCTTAAATTTATTTTCTTAGGTGACTTTCGCAAGACCACTTCTTTTTTTTTGGTGTTTTGGTTTATCATATCTTGAGTGTCTTAGTCATCCCTCGAATATGCATTTGCTCGGTCCCACAATGAATGACTTGGCCTCAGAAAGCATCATTTTTAAGCCTGCTGGGTTCATGATAATTTTAGGGGGTTCCAGAGTTACTTTTCATACACATCAATTTTGCATGACCTTTGTGTCCAGTGGTTCTTGTATATCAGTGTAATCAACAGTCCTCTCCTCTATATAACATTCACTCTCCAAGCAGTTCTGAAAGGGTAAATGTAGACAAAAAGTTGCCTGCAATCACCCTCCTCAAAAGTCTAAGATGTACATTGGTGACTTCCATATCCATTATTCCTGGCTACAGGTGGTAAGTCAGACTCTCAATACGTAGTTTGTATAGTGGCCCCTCAAGAGCCAAAGGAAGTTTTCTTCTGTAAAATCCCTGTTACTTATCTTCAGCTGCAGTTTATGGACAAATACCAATCCTCTGTCATAATCACAGACTGCTTTCTTATGTACAGAAGGCATCAGATCCCTTAAAATTATGCAGAAGCATGTAATAGGTCACTAATTGTTTGATTGGCAGTATTACTTTTCATCTTTCAACTGAGTTAGAATCTGGAAATTGGGTTGGGTATGAAAAAAACCCCCTCAAACGTGAACATTCCATCTGAGATTACCAGGTGGTCATTTTTATCAGATTTTAGCTGTCCTGCATGGAGAAATGAAGGTCATCTGAGATTACTACTTCTATTTATCATGTTTTTTGCCCACAAGATGGATGTGGGTGAATAAGTGCTCTGCAGATGCCAGCAGTGACAGCCACATCCACCCAGAGAGCAGGCTATCAGCTCAGACAAGATAAGAGAATAGGACAGAATTGAGACAGGATGTGCTATAATAAGTATACACATTTCCGTTAGTGGAGCTGATACATCAATGGTTTGCTTAATTTGTTTGCTTCATGTTTCTTTAGAAAGTTTTCTTGTTAACCTAGGATTGGCAGAGAGATCTTGCATTTTTCCTCATTACTGTGTCATTATGAGCTAACGTTCTATAGATGCCCTTTTTTTTACAGCCATTCTTTCTGATTCTGCAGTCCCACCTAGAATGAGTGGACTTCTCAGGTCCCATATTAGCTGTACAGGACACTGTATGGGTCTAGGCAGTGCCCCCCCCCCCCCCCCCAAGCTTTAGGTACAGACATTCAAAAAGCCTGAGCCTGAATTGATTCAATCTTTGCAGGTTAGTCTAACCTGGCTAGGGTAAATCATTTTTGTAACTAGACAGACATCCCAGAAATGTAGGCACGTGCCTGCAGTGGCTGAGGCTAGAAGCTGGGGGGGCACTAGAGCTCCCTTCCTTCCACAGCATGGAGCTGGGGAGGTGTTACCAGCTACTTATTGATTCTGCCTGTTGATTCAGCACAGATGTAGCCAGCATGTAGTCTGCTAGCTAATACACAGATACCTCCTCAGCAAGGCAGAGGGGAGCAGGGGGGAGTGGTGAGGGAGGGGACGGGGAAGCTGAAGTCAGGTAGCAGAGGGAAGGGGCAAGCCCTGCTGTGAAGCAGAGAGCCCCGCCCAGTGCAGAGAGCATGCTGGGGTGCTGGAGGTGTCTGGTTTATCTAAAACCAGCAAGGGCTCTGGGACTTCAGGAGGGCAGATTTCAATGAGGTAAGGAGACTAGTCGGGGAGGCACTGATGTCCTGGAGGGGAGGGGAGTTCGGAGTCCAGGAAGAGTGTTCATTCCTTAAGGAGACGATCCTCCAATCCCAAAGGGTGACAATCCCCATGTGGATCAAAGGGGGCAGGAGTGCTCAAAAGCCCCCATGGCTCGCCAAAAGCATCCATGAACATCTCAAAGCTTAAAAGGAAGGCGTACATCCAATGGAAGGGAGGGGCCATCACCAAGGAGGATTATAACTCCATTGCTCGAGATTGTAAGGGGGCTGTTAGGAAGGCTAAGGTGGAGATGGAACTGGGACTAGTGACCTGGATCAAGGACAACAAGAAGTCCTTTTTTAAATACATAGAGGGTAAAAAGAAGTTACTGGGTAACGTAGGGCCTCTGCAGGATATGCTAAGAAATTTGGTGGTCACACCAGATGACAAAGCTAACTTCTTTAACAATTTCTTTGCCTCCATCTTTTTGAGCAGAGACTGGGGCATCTCCTCCACTGGGATCCCCGACGGACTCAGGAGAGGTGCTGCCAGGCCCAGGGTCAGTGAGGACCTAGTCAGAGAATTTCTGGTGGGTCTAGACACGTTCAAGTCAGCAGGTCCTGACGATCTGCGCTGCAGAGTGCTGAGGGAATTAGCAGAGGTCATTGCGGGACCCCGGCACAGCTTTACAAGCACTCATGGTGCTCTGGCAAGGTGCCAGAGGATTGGAAAAGGGCCAGTGTGGTCCCCATTTTCAAAAATGGGAGGAAGGAGGACCAAGGAAACTACAGGCCCGTTAGACTTACCTTGGTCCTGGGGAAGATCTTTGAGAAAATTATCCAGGAGCACATCTGTGAGGGACCAGCAGGGGAGATCATGCTTAGGGGCAACCAACATGGGTTCATTCAAGGCAGGTCCTGTCAGACCAACCTGGTGGCCTTCTACGACCAGGTCACAAAATCCTTGGATGCAGGTGTCATGGTGGACGTAGTCTTTCTGGACTTTAGGAAGGCCTTCGACACTGCCTCTCATCCCATTCTCATTAAGCAATTAGGTGACTATGGCGTTGATGCCTACACAGTCAGATGGGTCGCAAATTGGCTGGAGGGCCACACCCAGACAGTGGTGGTAGATGGGTCTTTTTCGACCTGGAGGCATGTGGGCAGTGGGGTCCCCCAGGGTTTGGTCCTTGGGCCCACACTGTTCAACATCATCAGCGACTTGGACAAGGGGTTGAAAAGCACCTTGTTCAAATTCACAGATGACACTAAAATGTGGGGAGAAGTGGGCACGCTGGGGGAGAGGGACAGGCTGCAACTAGATCTAGACAGGTTACAGGAGTGGGCAGATGAGAACAGGATGGGATTCAATACTGACAAGTACAAGGTACTGCACCTGGGAAGGAAGGACCAGCAGCATACCTACAGGCTGGGGAACTCCCTTCTAGTCAGCACAGAGGCAGAAAAGGATCTTGGTGTCATTATTGATTCCAAAATGAACATGGGCTGCCAATGTGGGGACACAGGAAGGCTAACAGCACCTTGTCATGTTGCCCTGTGGGGTCAGGCAACTCTTAGGATCTCAGTATTGCGCTGTTAGACAGGAGGGTGTGATACAATTGCGCACACACACAAATCAGTTAGGTGCATACACACACACACATACACACACACTACCAGTTCAGGCACATACACATTCAAACCAGCCTAGGCACATGCATACCTATCACCAATTCAAGCACATCCACTATACACCCCAAATGTTAGACACAGATCACTAATTCATATATCATGCACACAATGCCATACACATACACACACACACACACACACACACACACACACACACACACACTAGCAACTCAGATACACACACGTTCAAAATAACTAGTTTAGGCTCATGCACACCTATCACCAGTTTAAGCCCATAGATGCTACACACACCAAATTTAGAAGGAATCAGTTACCAGTTACTAACACCTGCACATCCAATACACATATGTGGATTACTAATTCATATACCACACATACACAATGATATCTATATATGTATATATATGTGTATTCACACACATACCACCCACCTACACATACACACAAGTGAGTTACGAAGTTGGGTGTTGTGATGTGTATGTATGTAGGTATGTATGTATGTGCTTGGTGTATGTGGGATACCTGGGGAAAGGTTAAGGTAAAAAAGTAGAAGTTTGCTGGGAGTGAAAGTCACCAGGACCGGGATTAGAACCGGTGGACTAGAGGGGCCTGGGCTGAAGAACTGAGACTGGGAGTAACTTTAGGTTAATTGATCTTAATGGATTAAAAGACAATGGCCCAAAGCCTACAGAACAGGGGAGTGATGCTGGCACAGAGGCTGGGACTGGAGCCAGAGCTACAGGGGAGCTGAAAAGGTAGGTGGGGAGAAGGAAAATGGGACTAAAGGAAAGTGTGGGTGTTAAAGAGGGGCTCTGGATGTGGGGAGCCAGAGGATGGCTCTGGGGCACCTGGAGAAGTTTCAGGGAGTGGCAGTAGGTGCTGGGAGCTGGAGAAAGGCTCCAGCTGCTGCAGAAAATTGCAGGACAGTCACGAGGAGCTGGGAAGCTGCAAGGAGGGGGGGGGGTGCGGATGACTACAGAGGGTGCAGGGGAAGCCTGAAAACAGAGAGAGGGACAGCAGAAAATTACAGGAAAAGCAGCAGGAGAGACTGAAAGGTGGCAGGGGCAGTGGGAAAGCAGAGAAAGGCAGCAGAAAGTCATAGGGAAAAGGCAGTAGGAATTGAAAGTAGATTGGGAAACTAGTGGAGAAGGGTGGGGGCTGGAGCTGAGAAAGAGAGAGAATGAGGTTGGAATTTAAGATAAGGAAGGGACTAGGATTCAGTAAAACATGACCCAACTCGGGGTTGCAAATGACAGTGGTTTTATTGAACAGGGGAGATGGTGACACAATGTCTTATTGGTTCCCTTGCACCCACCCACACCCACACACACACACACAATGGCAGCAGGGGTTAGAGAGGCTTGGTGCAGGGGCTGAAGTCCACTTAAGTCCAGGAGGAGAGAGAGACAGAGAGAGAGGGTCCAAATTGTAGGAGGAGGTATGCAGGTAATATCTACCTATCCAGGCTGGAAAGGGGTCCTTCTCCAGTAGGTGTTGTCCAGAGGGGGGTCACCGGCAGGGCCTCTGGGTGGATAGGTGGTGTGGCATGGTGCTGGTTTGGATGGAGAGGGTGTTCCACTGGGTTTGTCTTTACTGCCCCTTTTCATAGGGGCAGACCTTGTGTGACCCTAGTGACAGGAGGCATGCCCAGGCAAGGGTCAGCCCCTGGTGTACTGAGCATGTGCGCTCCATGCAGGGGTGTGCAGTTTTGGGTGTCTGTAATGGTGGGGTACAATGGTTGAGTTGCTGGTTCTGCAGGGTCTTTTATTATTCAAATGCTGGGTTCTTATTTCTGTTCCTGGGTGAGGTCTGTGGTTCCTGGATGAGTCAATGCTAGGTGATGGCTCAGTCGTTACAGGCCATTCAGTAGAGGCCTGCTACCATTGTATTTCAATCATTTCCAATCACTCATTCATAGGGGAACCAGTTTACGTGGGAGGGGTACGTGACTCATACAGTTGCAACATGGGATGCCCGGGCAAAGGACACAAGATGTAGACTTGACATATAAAATGGAAACTTGACATGACTTTGGTTCACTTACAAACACAGGCCTAAACCATACAATATCCATATGAAACAATAAAAATCAATACAAAAATGATAATAATACAATATACAACAGTAAGAATCAGTACAAACCTAATAATAATACAATATAAAACAGTGGATATCCAAAACCAAAAACTTGCTACCATTAAAGCTTATCCTAAGTCTGAGCTCACTTATACTTATCTATAGGGAATAGAGAGGGAGAGAAAGTCAGAAATGGGTGGGGAAGGGGAGGGAATGCATTTTAAAACAAATAAAAAAAAGAAAAACAGGGAGTTTTGCTACAGTCATGCATCCACAGATGCATCACGAGCAGGTCCAAGGAGGTGATCCTCCCCCCTGTATGTGACACTGGTCAGGCCGCAGTTGGAGTACTGCGTCCAGTTCTGGATGCCGCACTTCAGGAGGGAGGTGGACAGCATCGAGAGGGTCCAGAGGAGGGCCACTCGCATGATCGGGGGCAGCAAGGCAGGCAGCCTCCACAAGAGAAGGCTGAGAGGGGACCTGGTGGCTGTCTACAAATTGGCCAAAGGGGACCAGCAGGCTGTGGAAGAGTCCCTGTTCCCCCGAGCACTACCAGGAGTAATGAGGAATAATGGCCATAAGTTGACTGAGAGTAGATTCAGGCTAGATATCAGGAGGCACTACTTCACAGTCAGGGCAGCTAGGATCTGGAACCAACTTCCAAGGGTAGTGGTGCTCACTCCTACCCTGGGGTTCTTCAAAAGGAGGCTAGATAATCACCTAGCCAGGGTCGTCTGACCCCAGCATTCTTTCCTGCCCACGGCAGGGGGTCGGACTTGATAATCTGCTCAGGTCCCTTCCAACCCTACCTACTATGAAACTATGACAGACATTGCATAAAATGGTTTGACCCAAATCAGTTAAGTCTGATACTACATTCAATCAGATTTATCTCAGACCAGTGTGAGCCATTCTCAAACTGGTTTATGTGCACTGAATATCTATTCTGTTGCAGGTTTAAACCAGGTTCTGATCACTTAAACCAGTTTATGTGTAATATCTGTCCCTAGCTCATGAGTTCAATTGTAAAACTAGCATCTTAGCCCCTAGTTCTGGACAAGATCCCAATTCAGGAAGTGACAGGGATTTAAGTACATGCTTAAACACAGGCCTTAATGCTTTTGTGAGCAGAGATAAAGTAAAGCAGCTTTCCTGAATCTGGTATACAGCGATGAAATACATTTAGAGCAGTATAGAAGAATTTGTCTTTGCTTACTTGTAGCATATTGGCCATTTTTTCAGTACAAGTAGAATTAGAATGGCATATCCCTGGAATAACTCAGAAGTCTTTCATGTTGGCATTTTCTCAGGAAGCAGAATCAGAGTATTGTCTTATACCAGGGTGGGCAAAACATGGCTTGTATGCAGGATATGGAGGGACTTCGACTGGCCTGCTGCAGGACCCTTATTCCTGCCTGGCTCAGGTACCATCCAGCCCATGGCACACATCCTGCTACCCCCAGGTGTACAACAGAACTGGGGCAGCTCCTTCCAGTTGCCACCACCCACCCCACCCCAGCCCTGGTCTCAGCCCCAGCCCCATGGGCACTGGCAGGGACCTGTGCACACAGCCCTGACCCCAGCTTGTCCCATGACAACTCTGGACCAGTCCACCCATGATGAGCAATAGTGGCAGCACCCAGGCAGACGCTGCTGGGCACGGGGGGAAAAGCAGATGCCCCTCCTTGCTGCTGCCAGGCCCTTCTTGCTGTGGCCACTTGAAGCCTGTGCTTGGGTTACCTTATGGCCCCTCTCTGCCACCATCACCAGTGCCACCTCCAGGCCATCCAGCAGGGCAGTGGTGGAATTGGAAAGGAGCCACAGGGCAGCTCAGGCATGGGTTCCAGGCAGACACAGCAAGAAGGGCTTGGTACCAGTGATGGGGTGTGGCTGCTTTTCCCCATGCCAAGCAGCAGCTTATACCTAGGTGCTGCTGCTGCCGCTCATTGTGAGCATGCTGGTCCAGTGTAGGCATGGGGTGGGTTGGGGTCAGAGTTGTGTGCTTGGGTCCCAACTGGTCAGGAGCTAGTCCACTCTGGCTGAGGTGAGTCTGGAGCAGGCATAGGGTGGGCCAGGGACTAGCCTGTGTGCTCAGCTGCTACTGGGCACTGGTGGTGGCAGCAGCGGCAAGAAGGAGCCACACAGCCCTCAGATTCTGGGTTTGGTGAGACATTTGTGGGGGGGGAGGTTTGCTGACTGGCCTGCAACAGCTCCCCAAAACTGTCTGTGTGGTGCAGGGGCCCAAATAATTGCCCACTCCTGTCTTATACTATAATATTCTTGCCAGTGTCTTTGTGTTTTATGTATGCATTCTCTTGTGTAAAACTGTGTGCAGAAATAGCTAATAATTTAGCCCCAATATTCTCCTTGGGATGGGAAATATACTGTAGATGTAATAGCAAATTATCCTTTTGTCCTCTGTCATTCTGCAGTAGTACATAGATATCAACCAACTTCCGTGTGATCAAGGGACATCACCAATACTTATTTCAGTCTCTTCCACTAAATGTGCTGCAGTGTTCACCTCTAAAAAATTAACATTTTCCAAGAGACTCCACACTTGTTTCTGATCTAAATCTTGCCTGAAACTCAGTTATTTCAGATAATACCAGGCAGCTGCTATTGGCAAATACTGCCTTTCATTGTGGACCACTGTCAGAAATCCAAACATTTCCTGCAGGCACAAAGCCTAATAGCCAATAGGGGTGTGCAAAATGGGCCATATTCGATTCAGATTTGGCCTGAACCCCAGGGATAGTGATTCAGTTTGATTCAGATCAATATCCCCGATTCAATTTGGCTGAATCCGAATCTGAAGTTTTGATGCTGGTTTGGAGAATCAGTGATTCAGCCATAGATACAACTTTAAATGTTTTTTCTACATACCTTGAGGTACCAGGCGCGGCTTGTGAATGATATGATGGAGGGGTGGATGGAGCATCCCACAGGAGCATGGGGCAGCCCCCCGTGTGCTCAGTGGTGAACCTGGAACTGGACCAGAAGTACTTCTGGGCCCACTGGGGAGCATGCGGGGAACCCCTCCTATGCCTCCCTGGCTTGGTGATCAGCCGTGGGGGGACCCCAAGTGACCCCCTGCACTCAGGAGCCACCAGTTGCCAAGCTGGGAGTTCAGGGGGCCCCGTCCCACATGTGCTCCCTGGTGGACCTGGAAGTGGACTGAAAGTGCTTTTGGTCCACTTCCAAGTCTGCTGCTGAGCGCGCTGGGGACCCCCACACACTCCCCCCCCACGCTTCTTCAGGACACTCCATCTGCCCCAGCGTCTCAGCATTCATGAACCACCTGGTACCTTGAGGTATGTAGAAAAAACATTTAAAGCTGTGTCTATGTCCGAATCTCTGAATCTCTCTGAATTGATTTGGAGGGTTCCAATTCAATTTGGAGAGATTAAAGGGTCTCCTGATTCAATTCAGATTTGGAGATTCGGCCACCAAATCGGGTCAAATCTCTGCTGAATAGAATCAGGGACCGAAGCTTCACACAGCCTTAATAGCCAAATCCTCACAGCACCCATTATTTGTTTATATTTTCTTTACAAATCAGTTTTATTTATTTAGCTTATGCAGTTTTGGCATATTGTTTCAGTCATCTTAAGGTGATGTCATCATCAGTGTGAAGCGCTTGAAGGTCACCAGGTAGCTTAGTAAATGGGCACAAGTCAACAATGTGGGACATGGTGGGACAAATCAGTAGGGCCTTGTTAAAGAGCAGTCAGGCTGACAGTTGCATGTTGTAAATTTCATCCACTTCATCCATGCATGAGGTCAGCATGAGCAAAAGACATCTCCACATTTCCTTACAATGGGAAAAGAATGTTTTCTGCTCTTGGATAATGCAGTATTGTCTGCATCCTAAGTCAGTATCGCTAAAGGGATAGGGTATAAATGAGGCCGTTAAAGACTGAAGTCTTTCTCTCTGCTCTGCTACTCACTTGCTGAATGATCTTGGGCAAGCCCTTGCATCTTTCTGAGTCTCTGTTTCTTATTTCATCATTTATCTGTATGGACTGTAAACTCCTCCAGGCTGGCAACTTTTCTCCCTATCTGTATGGGACACAATGGGCTAAGTGCAGGCAGACACAATGGGCTAAGTGCAGGCAGACACAATGGGACACTTGGGCTAAGTGCAGGCAGTCATAGAATCATAGAAGTAGGGTCGGAAGGGACCTCGTAGATCTTCAAGTCCGACCCCCTGCCTGGGCAGGAAGAAAACTGGGCTCAAATGACCCCAGCCAGGTAGGCATCAAGCTGCTTCTTAAAGACCCCCAGGGTAGAAGCCAGCATCACTTCCCTTGGAAGTTGGTTCCAGATCATAGCCGCCCTAACTGTGAAGTAGTTTTTACAGATGTCAAATCTAAACCTGCTCTCCAACAACTTGTGGCTGTTATTTCTTGTTATCCCGGGGGGTGTGTCACAGGGCACCTTAGTGCCTGCTCCTAAGAGAGGAGAAACTGCCAGGGAGAGAGCCCTGGCAGAACCAAGTGAGCACAGCTGTGGGTTGCCGGAGCAACTAAGGGGAGCCAGCTGCCTGTAGGGGGCAGGGCCTGGCCCTTATAAAGCCCAGGGCCAAAGCCAGGCTGGCGGTTCTCTGCCAGCAGCTGGAGAGGCAGGAGCTCCCTCGGTCGAAATATGGGAAGGAGCCTAAGTTGCAAGTACAGCTCATGATAGCCCTGGAGGCTTGAGCTATGATGAGGAGTTATGGCCATGCGGCTTGCATTTGTGTTACAGCCTAGGGGCTTGTGGTTTTGCTTTGCGTTTGTATTATTACACCCGGAGGCTTGGGCGAGGCTGTAGGGGTTGGAGGAGGCCTCAATTACTCGCACGCCAGTGTGTGAGCAACTGGTGGCGAGGAGTGCGGCCAGTAGGTCGCGGGCGCAACCCGTAGGTTGCAGACGGGGACCTAGACCCCGGATTGCGTGTGGGGGAACATAGACCCCAAAGGCGCAGCTCGCACGCCACTGTGCAAGCAGCTGGCAGCGAGGAGCGCAGCCAGTGGGTCGCGGGCGCAACCCGCAGGTTGCGGACGGGGACCAAGACCCCGGATTGCGTGTGGGAGGAACATAGCCCCCGGCCCCAGGAAAGGGGCGGTATTACTGAGTAGCCCAGTGTGGGCACGGCGAGCCCCAGAGAAGGGGGGAGCACCATACTGAGCAGCCCTAGAGAGCGGGGCCATACTGAGTAGCCCAGTGTGGGCGCGGCGAGCCCCCAGAGAGGGGGAACGCCCTTGTACGTTATTGAGTAGCCCAGTGTGGGCGCGGCGAGCCCCCAGAGAGGGGGAATGCCCTTGTACGTTATTGAGTAGCCCAGTGTGGGCGCGGCGAGCCCCAGAAAGGGGGAACGCCATTGTGCTTTGTTGAGTAGCCCAGTGTGGGCACACGGGCATAGCGAGCCCGGCCGCAGGCTAGTGCGGTAATACCTCTCAGACCAAGGCAGGGCACTGCGGTTGCCCCTGAGAAGACAGGGAGTAGCAGCGCAGGGAGCCAGAGTCAGTAAGGGTATCCGTGCGGTTGGCCCATAGGACCGGAGGCCCGCTGGAGAGTCCCGGAGTGGAACCACACCGGCAGGGGAGGCCCAGAGTGGGCCAGGCGAGAGTCCCAGCAAGAGGCTGGGCATGAGAGAGGAGGCCCGGGAAGCGGGCGTATAGACCGAACAACGTCCATTACATCTGCGAGGCTTGGGGCGTGGTATTAGGGGCTGGTAGGAGCCACGCATAGCCCATAAGGCTAGGGCACTTGGGTAGCGCCCATTGTACGGGGAGACCCACGAGGGGTCCAGGAGCTGACAGGCCCGAGGAAACACAAGGCAGCCCCCCTATTATATGTTCCATCAAGACGTGGCGGGCGAGAATGGAGGGTGCCCTCGGGCCGGAGTAGCGCGGTGAGAGGGCCCCAAGGAGATCACGGCCCTCCGCGAGGACCCCGCCGTGACAGGGTGCTAGGGGAAACAAGGTCTCCCCCAAACCCTTCTGGTCCCCCCTAGTGAGTTTATAGATGGCCACCAGGTCCCTCCTCTGCCTTCTCTTGTGAAGGCTGAACAGGTTCAGGTCCCATAGCCTCTCATTGTAGGGTCTGCCCTGCTGTCCCCGGATCATGCAGGTGGCCCTCCTCTGGACCCTCTCAATGTTGTCCACATCTGTCTTGAAGTGGGGTGCCTAGAACTGGACACAGTACTCCAGCTTCGGCCTGACCAGTGTTGCGTAGAGGGGCAGGATCACCTCCTTGGACCTACTTGAGATGCACCTGTGGATGCAAGATAAGGTCTGGTTAGCCCTGCTGACCGTGACCTCGCATTGTCAGCCCATGTTCATCTTGGAGTCAGTGATGACTCCAAGATCCCTTTCTGCCTCTGTGCTCTCAAGAAGGGAGTTTCCCGTCTTATAAGTGTACTGCTGGTTACTACTGTCCAAGTGCAGCACCCTGCATTTGTCAGTATTGAAACACATCCTGTTCTTGTTAGCCCACCCTTGCAACCTATCCAGGTCTTTCTGCAGTCTTTCCCTCCCTGCTAACGTGCCCACCTCGCCCCAAATTTTGGTATTGTCAGCAAATTTGAACAGGTTGCTTTTCACCCCGTTGTCCAAATCGCTGATAAAGAAATTGAACAGTGCAGGCCCAAGGACCTAGCTCTGGGGGACTCTGCTTCCCACTTCCCCCCAGGTCGAATATGACCTGTCCACCACCACCCTCTGAGTACGACCCTTCAGCCAATTTGCAATCCATCTGACTGTGTAGGCATCAATGCTACAGTCGCCTAGTTTTTTAATGAGGATGGGGTGGGAGACAGTGTCAAAGGCTTTCCTGAAGTCCAGAAAGACTACAGCCACAGCGACACCTGCATCCAGTGCTTTTGTGACCTGATCGTAAAAGGCAATCAGGTTGGTCTGACATGACCTGCCCCTAATGAAACCGTGCTGGTTGCCCTTGAGCATCATCCCCGATGCCAGCCTATCACAGATGTGCTCCTTGATGATCTTCTCAAAGAGTTTCCCCAGGATTGAGGTAAGACTGATGGGCCTATAGTTGCCCGGGTCCTCCCTCCTCCCTTTCTTAAAGATGGGGACCACATTGGCTATCCTCTAATCATCTGGCACCTGAACCGAGCACCACGAGCGCTCATAAAGTCGTGCCAAGGGCCCTGCAATAACCCCTGCTAGCTCCCTCAACACCCTGGGGTGGGGAGCATCTGGACAAAAAGCCCAAGGCTGAATCAATTAAATCGTTGCAGGTTAGTCTAAGCTTCATAGATTGAACTGATAAGCAAATGAACATACATTCACTTTTGATTCTGGGAGTGCAGCCACATGCCTGTAGTGGCCCAGGCCAGAAGCCAGGGAGTGCTAGAGGCACCTCCATGCTCTGCTGAAGCAGACAGCTTGAACCAAGGCTAGCCCAACAACCCTGCGAGAGGGTGGGATTTGCAGGGGAGGTGCAAAGCATCCTGAGATGCTGAGGGACTGTGAATTAACTTGAATCTGGAGGGGATCTGGGTCAGAAGTTCAATAAAATGATTTAACCTAAATCAATAAAGTCTGATATGGCATCCATCCAGTTTTATCTTAAACCAGTTTTGACCATTTTGAAAGCAGTTTATGTCCACTGAACTTCTGGGGTAGGGACAGACATTACACATAAACTGGTTTAAGTGATCAGAAACTGGTTTAAACCTGTAACAGAACAGATGTTCAGTACACATAAACCAGTTTGAAAATGGCTGAAACCAGTTTGAGAGAAACCTGGTTGAATGTAGTATCAGACTTAACTGATTTGGGTCAGACCAGTTTATTCAATGTCTATCCCAGACCCCTTGCTGGTTTAAGTTAAACCAGACTCCTCCAGCATCCTGGAATGCTCTGTGGGCTGGGCTGGATGGGGCTCTATGCTCCACAGCAGAGCTGGCCCTTCCCCTCTGCTCCCTGGCTGGAGCTCAGCAGAGACTGCAGGCATCTGCCTGGCTTCCCCCTGCTCTCCCCCTGCCCTCCCCACTCCCTGCTAAGCAGGGATTTCCTCGTCCCCTCTGCCTTACACAAACATCTTAGCATTAGCTAGCAGACCATATGCTGGCTCTGGTCTGTGCTGTGGCAGATTGCACAAAGGCAGAATCAACAGGTAGCTGGTAATGCCCCTTGGTTGTTTTCTTAATGGGGTGATAAACACTGAGTTATCAATTCCCTGCTGGGCTGGTCAGGGGGTGGAGGGTGATGGCCAGGCCCCGGTATGATGCTTCTCTCCCTAATCAGAGCATCCTGCTGGCCTAGCCATGCCACAGCCCCCAGCCCTCAGCTCAGCACAGTGGAAGGGAAGGGGGGCGGGGGGCTGCTGTAGCGCCCCTGGGCTTTTAGCCTGAGCCACTGCAGGCATGTGTCTCCATTTCTGGGATGTCTGTAGAGTTACAAACTGATTCAGCTTAGCCAGGTTAGACTAACCTGAAAAGATTAAATCAATTCAGGCTCAGACTTTTTGAATGCCTGTCCCTAGCCCTGTTGTATTACAGATTGGAACTGATTTCCAATCACTTATACCAGTTTATGTGTAATTTCTGTCCCTAGCCTTGGGGTTGTGGCTTCTAGACACAGCATAATAAGTAATATAGTAATATAGTAATGCAAAGCATAATAAGGTAAACCTTGAACCTATAGTATTCACCACAAGAGACTGCGCTACACATTCAGTTTTCTGTTCCGGTGTAGATTTTCCCCTCACTTGTTTTAATTAGTTCCCCACCATTGCAAGACAATATAGAATATGAACAAACGGTTTCATCTGGAGCTGATAACAATGCGGGGCAGGTAAGACTTGTTTTGAAAACGTCTCCTCATGCTAGGGCCATACTGTAAAATTGATCTTTTCCCCTTATTTTAAGCAACTGGAATCAATCAGAAAAGTTGTGATTGTACAATACGCTCTTCAGTGTTGATTATGCTTCTGAATGCAGGCTTGCCAATTAGTGTTCTTTTAATACCATTTAAAAGAAAGTACTTGATATAATTTCCCATGGCTACACGTATTAAATACCATACTGAAGATAGACTAGTAATTCTAATGCAATTTACCTTGGCACCTTCATCCAGTCCCTTTTTGCACCTGGCCCTTCCTGCATTTTGCTGAGTTCTTTCTATGTCTTCTTTTCCCCCATCAAATGCCATTCTTATTTGCAAATGCGTGTGCAGGTGTGCTGGTGTGTCTGTGCATCTCTAAATGCTGATTAACCAAAGCATTGAGGCATGTACTTTACTTTAAGGGCATGCTTTTTATTGAAACCAGTGGGATTTAAGAACATGCTTACAGCTAAAGTGCTTTGCTTTACTTTGATTATAGATGATTGACTACCATAATGTTTTACTGCAGTTTGTTGCACCACCTGCCAATTTAAAATAACAAATTACTGATAACTTTTTCCATAATATCTCTCATTCAAGTCTATAGGGTTATGGTTATGGCCAATTCTCTTTTCCCTATAGGCCTATCCAGAATAAGCAAATGAAAGAATTAATAAAAAATTATGTTACTTCACAAAAAGAACAACGTTCTTAGCTTTCAGCATAGAGGCCTTTGAGATTAGGGAGCTTTCATGCCAAATAGATTTGATCTCTCCATTGAACTTGATTATAGTCCCTGCTTTTTATTTCTAAATGTCACACAGTGCTATAATATTATAGGCAATTTATATCAGAGCAATGTTTGGATGACTATAAGGAAGCAACATAAAACTATGATATAAATGATTTCCTGCACTTCCATGTGAAATGGAAGTCATCTTATTGCAATTCAACTCATATTACTCATTATATATATATATATATATATATATATATATATATATATATATATATATATATATATACATACTTCTTTATATCTCAGGTTTTTTTTAAGTTATGGTGTTTGAAATGGATTTTGTTAAGACATTTACAGTTTAAGTTATGACAGAAAGTTCTATTTCATTGGGTCTGATATTAAACAGCGACTGCTAGGGTATGCTCCAATACACCTGAAAATTGTCAGGATTCTAACATCCCTTCTACCCAGCCAGAGATGTAAAATATATCTGATAACATAGTGCACTCCTAGGCATCATGGGAAGAATTTGTAATGAAAAAAATGTAAAAAATAGAAGCTGATGATAAGTACACACATTTAAAGATATCAACTATAATTTGAATACTCAAATACGTCACTCAGCTGATTTACATAATTAATTTCCATTTTCCTTTTGACTTTGAGTATTGACTTTTGGGCCATTCATCTGCCATGGACCATGGACTGCAGAATAAAACCCAGATATTATTTTTTTTCTGTAAACCATAGGTTACCAAGAGGTCATCAGACTGTGTATACATGTGTATTTCTAAATCCTTCCACATCTAAATTCTTCTACATGTACATTATGCAAAACAATTAGAAAAAATATAATAATTTCTTCTTTGAGCTAGTTAGGTTAAGCACAAACCTCCAATTGAAGGAATTAAATAAATATATAGTTATTTTAGCATAGATTCTTAATAAAAAAAAATCTTTATTTTTATCAAAAATTTGATGGTTGTTTTGATCAGCTTTGCTTACAAGGTTCATAAGAACTCTTGTGCTGATTTTTCCCCCCCAAATTCATTGTTGTGCTAGCAGTCTGTGACCAATTTTAAATTATGAAAGAATGTAGCAATTTCTGTGTTCCAGATTCTAAT
The DNA here is from genome assembly GCF_030867095.1 of Alligator mississippiensis. NCBI lineage: Eukaryota > Metazoa > Chordata > Crocodylia > Alligatoridae > Alligator > Alligator mississippiensis. The sequence continues at coordinate 157,029,694 of NC_081826.1, read as the reverse complement.
AAACATGGACACATCAACACTGACTGAGATAGAGAACGGACAAAAATTAGTTCCATATTCAGGCTCTTTGACTTTTCAGGGTTTAATGCTCCATATATAGTAAATAATATAGACAGTCCTGCATGCTGTTCAGCCATTCAGAGACCTGGTATCCAGAAAGGTTGATCTGATTTCAGTGAACAGCTGGATCACCATGCTCTTCATCTACACTGTGTTGGACTCATGTGCATAGAATTGGGCAGTATTTCAGAAGATACTTCTATCTGTCATTTATTTAGCACAGAAGGAAAAGCTCATTTGAAGCAATGAAATCAAATTTGTGCTTGAGCAAACAAGAATAATCTAACTGTAGCCTAGTGGGCGCATCTACACATGCGCACTACTGTGCAGTTGGTACTACGCAGTCATATAGTACTTGTTTTAGCAAGTTGGTACTGAGCAGTCCCGGCGACACGAGTTGTTTCTGACCCTACTGTGCAGTAGCAGTGGCATCATGGTTAGTTCCCACCGATGCTACATCACCGTAGCTCATTGCTACAGTGACCTAGTATCTTGTGTAGATGTGCCCGCTGGGGAGAGCACTAATTTAGGAGTCCATCAATCTGGGTTCTGCTTCTCGGACTGTTTATTCCTTTTAAATTAACTAGTTATTGTATGAAAACAGAATAATCCTGGGAGCAAAGACAAGGACCTAGGATTTCCCAATCTCAACTAAGTGCTGGGCTACTTTACTATAGAGTTATGTTTCTTGTTGCCTAGTAGCCCTTCTGACATGATTAAGTTTGTACTCCTTTGTGCATTGGGTACAATAAGGGTAGAGGGTGGCCTCACTCCAGCCCTGCCTCTAGTCTGATGATGACTAGGACTGTTTCTTCTGAGTGGATTTGAACCTCCTCAGACAGACCCCAGGTCTCCCCCTTTCTGGGTAAGTGATTGAACCACTAGGCTGTTAGATAAAAGGTGTTAGAGCACCATAAAAGGAGAGTTAAAGTGTTTGCCCCTTCCATAGAATAATACATGGTCTCCTATTATGAAAAGAAAATGGCTTATTTACCAAGATGCTTTTGGTCTGAAGCCATGGTGTTTAATAGACTGGAACAATAACTGGTGTTTCTGGATAGGCTTCATCTTTTTGTGAAGAGATGACATGGCACTGAAATTTAGGAAAGCTTCCCCCTTCTCTCCTTTCCCTTGCAAACATTCTGCTCCCTATCGGGAAATAAGCTTACTTCATAGATATGTCATAGCCAAATCCCCAGAATCCTCACAGAACAGAAAATCTAGGGATTCGGGCCTGTTCTGCCTCTGTATTAAAAAAGAGGAGGATGACTCAGTGTGATTTGCAGATTTTCAGTAAGGATTATTATTATGCTAGAATTAACCCTACTGGGTTTCATGGGTCATTTCTCAATTTTAGAAATATGAATGAGAAGATTTTCTTTAAATCCCATCACTGACGGTCTAAAGTAGCAGCTTCACCTTAACTTGGGTAGCATTCTATAGTTTGTGCTATGCAGAAAGTCAGACTAAATTATACCACTACTCTCTTTTACCTTTGCATCTGTGATAGGCTAGCTGTCAGTGACTTAGCCCAGGGGTTTTGAAAGGTTAAAAGATGATTGGAGGATTTGGGATTCCATTTCCTCACCAATCTGGTAATGATTTGGCCCAGGGGGTTTGAAGGGGTAAAAGATGATTGGAGGACTTGGGATTCCCTTTCCTCACCAATCAGGCCCCAGAGACTCACCCTCCATGTCCTCTGATTGGCCCCTTGGGTCACCTGGAGGGGGATAAAAGGGGCAGCGCAGCTGACTCAGGGGAGACCAGTGAGGGACCACAAGAAAGGAGTCTCAAAGAGCTGGCAAAGAGCTGGGCCAGTGGGGCGGAAGCAGTTGCCCTAGAAGACCCCAAAGGGGTCAGACCTGCAGGCAGCAGTTGGACCCTCAGCAGCGTGGCATGCGGCTGGCAGGAGAGACTCCCCGCTGGGCTCCAAGATCCCCTATGAGAGGGTGCGGCCAGCTGGAGAAGCTCCCCAGCTCCAGCAAGGATCTGAGCAGCGACCTGAGAGGTTCCCAGCTCTGCTTCCAGCTCCTCCAATAAGAGGTCAGGTAGCTTGACATGCGGCCGGGGCTCTAGGAGGGTCAAGATCCCTAGCAGCTTGGCATAACACCAGCACTGGTGGCTGTGGGGTAGAGTTTCTGACAAACCATGTGGGAGATCTGAGTTTGAGTCCCAGTTGAGGTGAATGAAGTAACAGGGAGGAATTCTTGTTGCAGTGGAAAGGGGTCATTGTGTTTTTCTCCTTTCTCCCTCCTTCAGGTACCTAGGCCTTATATTTCCTTGTCATTTGACATTTTGTATTTTGTGCCTTTTATATTTCACCAACCAGTATTGTTTGTTCTGTTGTTTGTATTTTATATTTTGGTTAACCCTGTCTTTTGTCAACTGGATGAATATGTCTATGATTGTAAGTGTCTAAACTTTGTTGAATCCTGCCCCCTCGGGGCGTTGTAGTGTCTCCTATACCCCCTGGTTTATACTGGTTATGTTCCCAGTACTGTTCTCACATTAAAAGGTATATGGTTAAGTCCCCATTGGTGGCCTGGCTCTGCTCTGTAGGGGGAGGAGAGTCCCTACACCTCCCACAGCGCTTGTGCACCTGCTTTGATCCCTTCAATTGGAGAGGGAGTACCTCTTGGAGTACCGCTAGGGTTACACATCTATAAAGATAAGTTGTTAATACTGATCTTTAGAATAACCATAATTTTTAATAAAGCAGTAATACAAGTTTTGTGGAAAACACCATTTTGTCTATAAGATTTAGAACTGAGGCTCCCTTTCATTCTCTTCACTAGAATCTGATGGCAGCAGTTTAAATGTCAAATTGCTAACTCTGTTGCTGATGATCCAAGTTCATTAGAAAGTTAAGCTGAATTCTGAATCACTAAGATTACTGGCTCTCAACCTTTTGGCCCTGCAGGCCAGAGTGGTGTAGGACTGGTCTGTGGGCCAGATTGGATCCTGTGTGCCAGGATCAGGCCCATGTGCATAGATAGGGTCCCATGTGGCTTTGGGGGGCCCCCACACTTTGGGATCAGGCCCTAGGTCTCTGAGTCACCCCTGTCCAGCCCCACATGCCATGACTGGGCACCATGCTGCCTCTGCCTGGCCCCACATGGCAGGATTGGGCTCCACGGCTCTGCATTGCCTCAGCCTGGCCCCCATGTTTGGATTGAGCTCTTGGGCCCCAACCTACTTAACCCCAGGCCTGCATGGGATCAAGCTTTTGCCCCCTACCCCCTCCCAATCCTGACCAGCCCAGCACACCAGGATCAGGCTTTGCACTGCCCAGCACACCAGAGCTAGCATGCAGAGCCCTGTAGGCCAGATGACACAGAGCCAGACCAGTATTTCCCAAACTTTAGATTCTTAGGGATTGTGTATAGTGATACATATGTTCTGTGTCGCTGTACAAAATCCTCCATTTGTATCTTGTCCCTGCCTTTGTATAGTTTAAAAAGAAATATGAAAGCCCTGGGCCTCTGGAATCTGTCCCTATTACATTTTATAGAGCAAAGAGCATGTACAAGCCAAACACTACTGCATTAGCTATCTTAAAGACCTGACACTGTCCTCCTTGTTCAAATTTATCTGTATAGCAATAAAATAAGGTACTGTAAAAAGATTGTTTATGTTCAAGTGGTGCTTATATAGGCAGTATTAATGGTATAATTGGTCAGAATAATGGAGGGTATATTGCTTCCTAATTAGAATGTCAAAACTCCACAGTAACAGAATGTAAATGTATTTTTATTTTTAATTTTATTTTAGTGGAAAACATAATGAAACCTATAGTAAGCCTTTCCTTTACACTAAAAGAAAATGTTAATATAGTTCATTTGTCATTTATTCATTTTAAAATATGTCTCAGTCAGAATTTGGGACAGGAAGGAAAACAAAGCCATGAGATCAACAGATATTATGCAACTGAATATAACTCCTGAGTATTTGTCAGTACATTTTTCAGCTGATTAACTGAAAGATTAATTATACAATTACCATGTTTACTTGAATATAAGATGAGGTTTCCCCCAATCAGAATGGGGGAAAAAAGCCCCTCATCTTACATTGATATGGAGGGAAAATTTATTAAATACATTGGTTACAATTAAACTGCTGTCAAAAGCAGCATATACTCAGTAACGGAAGTTGTTTAAAGGTAGCCAACACTGAACATGACTATAAAACACATGGCCCATGTTGGAAAAGCATACTGATGAGAACCTTGTGTGTGTGTGTGTGATGCTGTGCAAAGCCGGTCTCTTTTGGTTCCTTTGGATTTCAGCACGATGGCTGGTTTTCATTCCTTCTGCTAGTTTTGCATCACTTCTGGTGTTGGTGTACTGAAGCAAAACTTACATTAGAAGAGGCTTCAAGTTTGGACAGGTTCTGTAAGGGAATGATAGAACTTACTCTATACGGCTGTGTTCTGGCCAAACTAACACTTAAATCCTGAAACCATAGCTGGGCAAAAAACCCATGAGAGCTCCTATGTTTTAGCCAGACAGTTTAGGGGCTAGGACACCTGCTCAGGGACTGGAAAACTGAGATTCTATGACCCACCTCACCCAGAGTGGGTTTGACCCTGCATCTTCAGCACAGTGCTATAGCTACCAGGGCATTATTCAGTCCCTTCCCCAGTCTTCCTTTTTTAACTTATTCATTGGATAAAGAGCAATAGGAAAACTTTTGTCCCCTTGAAAGCAGGGGTCCAGGCTAGAAGCCTATGCCTTTCCAGAGCAGCATCCATTTCACTGAGTTACATAACCTATGCCTTTCTTTCTTCCTCCTGGTCCCTCAGAACTCCCCCTCGTGGCCACTGCCCTCCTCCCAATTGCTAGTCATGGGTTTCTTCCTCACTACATTTTGGGACTTAGACACACCTGCCAGCACCACATACCTGCCTAGGTAAAGTGCAGACCTACCAAATAGGCTTGAGCAGTCACAGCTGAATTGCAATGTAACTGCCATATAGACACGTGAAGTGAGAAGGGATTTAGCTTAACATTTCTTGAGACCTGTGCACAGCACTGCAGTACATCTGCCACTTACCTTGCTGCATGCCATCTCTCCCCTCACAAGTTATTCCCTTTGATCTACAGTACAATTCACCAACATTTTTTGAAGGGAAGGGAAAAATAGTTTATTTGCCAAAACATTCATTTTCTGGAAACCAAAGCCATTCACTAATTAGGTGAGATTTGTGAAATGGGGAGAAAAGTATCAGAAAAATCAAAGCATTTCATATCAGCTTTTTTTTTCTTAAGGAAGCTTTTCCCCGCACCCCCACCCACAGAAATAATAATTTTATATATAAACGTGAAAATGAAACAATACATTTCATTTCAGGTCAAGCAAAACATTGCAGTCAACCTGAACTATTTAAAAATGATGTTATTATATTTTTTCCAAGTAAACAAAAAATGTTCATTTTGGGACAGTGTGAAACAAAATATTTTCCTTTTCACTTCATCTGCCTTTACCAAAAACCAGTTGTTCACACTGTTGTGCTGTGAGGGTATC